>NW_022196435.1:0-518037 GCF_008641045.1 Pistacia vera
AATTTATGGCTATGTGAGGGGGTTTCTCCCCATTTTGGATGGTTAGAGAAAGACTTAGAATTGTTGTTATAGTAGAGTTTTATTATGCACTTGAGTTGTTTGATGAAATGCCTAATAGAGGTTTGAGTATGAGTAGTGAACCTTAATTCTTGCAACATTGCATGTTGGCATTTCATAAGTGCATTAGTGGAGACGAACCATCCATAGGCATTAATTGTGCATTGAGAAGTGACCTAAGAAAGAGTAGGAAACTTTGTGTATGCACTTAGGGTTCTCATTGTTACTTATAATAAAAAGAAAAGTTTTGGGCCCATTTTCTATTGTTATTATGCATGCATTGTACTAGTTTACAGCAGTTGTTACATGTGGTTTCGCTGAATTCGAATCTATCAGGTACCATGATGCCTTGCTAGGGGCCAATCTCGGTCTGTGTGTAGTGAAACGATTAATTAGTGTTAATCACGATACTACACACTATCGATATGATGAGAAGCCTACGGGTCACACACTAAGAAGATAATTTAAGGATCAATTTGTGAGAAGGGTATTTTTGTCTTTCAGGACCAAAGGGTATTTTGGTAATCTCACAGTGCAATTAAATTTGTTGAGGTTGTTGCCTGTATTTAATTTTAATATTAAAATTAAATTAGTGAGATTATATTTAAATATATCTATGTATATATTTAAATGAATTATTATTATTAATTAAATGTTGATATATTATTATATATATTAATTGATTTTAATTATAATTAATTAATTAAAATACCATAAAGGGTGTGTTTCGTTGTAAGGGTGAACTAGGATTGGAGCTCATGGCTATTCCTAAGTGGAATAGGGTTTTAATTGTTGCACTATATAAGTGCAACATAAAATTAAAACAAATAGAATTATTTATTCAATTAAAACTCTAGCCACCCAAAAGGTTTTCTCTCTCTCTCTCTCACGTTTTCTTCTTCAAGTGAAGAAGAAAATTTTTCAATTTTGATTGTTCTTGATTCTTGAGGCTGGCAATTGTTCTAGCAAAACAATTATCGGTTCTTCGGATTATCTTCGTGTAGACTTCCGTGAGTGCGATCCTACATTGGATCGATTGGTGAAGAATCACGTGAACAATAGATGGTGAACAGTAACTGGTGAACAGTGTTCGTGTTCAAAATCAGAGATATTCAGAGGAGCCTCCAAACGTCGGTATGAACTAAATCCTTATATGGATTTGTTTTTAATACAGTTTTATTTTACGTTTCAGTTTATGCATGAAAACGTTATAATCTGTAATTGGATCTTGGTTCGTGTAATTGATTGATTCGTTTTAAAAATTATGTTTTTCCGCTGCGCGAATCCGATCAGTTACTAACATTTGGACATTGGCCGATCTAAATGGGAGTCGGAGAAAGAAGCACTGATGGTAAGACTCAAGTCGGTGGCCACGGAGGTTGTTCTTAAAAGCCGTGCAGAGCTGATGGAAGAATTTAAAGTTGGCAAGCAGGGTGAATGGGAGCCAGATGAAGACATTGACATGTATAGGTGTTTTGTTGCCAAGATGGCAGAAAGGTCCAAGCATGTTGCTGATGATGTCGAGCCGATAGGGCCAAGGAAAGACTTGGTTGCTTCGGGAAGTGGTGATGCCGAGCCGAGTAGGAATTGTAACGCCTAACATGGAGGTACATGATTTAAACTATGTTTTATAGCCCTTAGTTAATTTTTATTAAAGTTATTTTAAGAGAATATGAAGAAAATGCCTTAAACTTGCATTAAGGGTAAAATGGTCTTTTCACTCAAAATTAGTTGAAAAAGTGGGGAGCGAAAAGAGGTAGAATTTCATGAAGAATACAATAAAAATGAGGGTATTATGGTAATTGACTAAGGGACAAGGATGTAATTTTCATAAAAGTGTAAGGGCAAAATGGGAAAGTGAGTTTATAAAATAAGATGATAACGGTTTGTAACCCTTATTTCCTTCATTCCACCGCCACACTACTCTCCCATTTTCTCTCAAATTTTCATTCAATCCTCCAAGGATTTTGAGGGCTTTTGAGTGATTTTTAATAGCGTTTTGATTCAAGAGTTCAAAAGGTAAGAATTCATGCTTTTTATCTATGATTTATTTGTGTAAAAGTTGAATTCTTATAGCTTAGGGTTAGAAGAAGTTTTGAATCCAACAAGAGTAGAGAGCTTAGTAGAGAAGACTTAAGCATAAAGTAAGTAAATTCCACTCAAAATCCAACTCAAGTTAAAGTTTAAGAATTCAAGTGAGTAGAGATTTCTTTTAAGTATGCATATGTTATGGTTATTGAGAAATTGAGATGAGATTGATGATGAATTATGCTTGTTGTTAGTTATATTTGAATATGTGAAGTGTATGTGATGGTTTGATGATGGGTTGAAATTGGAAGAATTGGAGGAATTTTGGGGAGTGTGTTTGCTATGTAGGTATGGTGATGCTACAAGAGAGATTTTCTCTCATTTTTTGATGGTTGAGAAACAAATTGAATGATAATTAAATTAGGGTTTGTTTATGCACAAGTAATGTTTGATGAAATGCCTAAGAGAAGTATAAGTTTGAATAGAAACCTTAATTTTATGCAACATTGCATATTTGCATTTCATGAGTGCATCCAAGTAAGAATTTCAAGCATGAGCCATCCATATGCATGTAATTGTGTATGTGTAGAAATTTAAGAAAGAATAGAGAATAAAGACATAAGGAATAAAGAATAAAGCAAGAAAGAATAAAACACTCTAAGAATAAAGAGAAAGGAAGAATAAGCATTAAAGAATTAAGGAGTGGTAAAGAAGAGAAAAGAATAGGTTGTTGTGATGGGGAACCGTGAGTGCTAAGAAGAAATTCCCACATACACGCCACCTTAATTGAGTGGCATAAGAAGAAGAAGAATTGTACGACCCGTAAGAGTGTATGTGGATGAGGGTTGTACCAAGAAGAATTTCCTACATGCACGCCACCTTAATTGAGTGGCCTAAGAAGAAAGAAGAATTGTACGGTCCGCAAGAGTGCATGTAGATGAGGACTGTACTCACTCACACGGCCAAGGTTCCAAATCCATACATCAACCGAGACCGATCAGCAAAGAATAAGAAAAGAAAGAATAAGAGAGAATAAGAAAGAATAAGAATAAGAAAGAATAAGAATGAGAAAAGAAAGAATGAGAAAGAATGAGAAAGAATAAGAATAAGAAAGAATGAGAAGGCTTGAACAAGCCAAGAGAAGAAAAGAAAAGAAAAGAGAAACAAGAGAAGAAAAGAAAAGAAAAACAAGAAAGAAAAGAATAAAATAGAAAGAAAAAGAAAAGAAAAGAAATAGAACAAGAAAATGGAAATAAGAAAGAAAAAGCATTTTATGCATTATTGCATATGCATTTTATTCATGCATATTGCCATGAATTTCATCATGGTTAGGAAGAATAGAAAGAATAAGAAACAAAGAACAGAGAGAAATAGAAAAAAAGAAAAGAACAGTGACAGTAAGAAACATAGGAAGAAACAGTGAAAGAAAAGAGAAGGAATTAAGTAAGGAAAGAACCAAAGAAGGAGAAGAGTTAAGGGATTTACTTACTGAGCATTTTTATGCTCACCCCATTGTTTTTCCATGTTTTTGTAGGACATAGGTGAGCAGCGGTTGGAGGGACGTCGACAAGCAGAGAGGATTGGCATTACTGTCCACCATTGCTAAGTTTTTGTACTGGTTATTTTGATATATGTAAATAAATTATGTTTTGTAAGTAAAGAAAAATTTGGGCCCAACTATTTTCATATACTAAGTATGTATGTTTTATTGTATATGTTATAAAGAATACTAGTAGAAAGAAGTTATTGCATTTTTGGTATCAGAGCAAAGATTTTGGGATTTGACAGTGTGCCATTCTCACCGCCGCGACGTTCTGTAGCCGACTGTTGTGAGTTAAATTCTTTCCTTACTTAAAGTGTTGCATGAATTGATTAAATGTGGTTGTTTTGTAGATGAGACGTAGAACCCGAGCAAGTAGTAAGAAAATAGTGGATACGAGAGAACCTTCTAACCTACCAGAACTTACTCCCCCTCCCCTTGATGAAACTAGAACTCGGGGGATTGTACAACAAGTCTTAGGAGAAAGATAGGGGAGAGTCGAACCAAAAAGAGTTGAAAACCCCGTTCAAGTACCGCCTACTAGAGAAGAAAGAGAAAGGCCGGCACCTCAGACAGTACAGAATCGGATTGAGCCGATTTATGTGCTTCCAAGTCAACCTCAGCCGTCAGACTTTAAAGGTACAACAGACCCTTTAGTGGCATAAGAATGGCTTAGGTCTGTTGAGCGAACGATGACACTGTTTCCTATGACGGACCGGAAGAAGATCCGGTATGCCAGTTTCCTATTTCGGGGTGATGCTCGCATTTGGTGGGAATTGATGAAAGACACTCATAATGTTTCGGTGATGACATGGGGCGAGTTTAGAGGATTATTTGAAGCTGAGTATAGAATGGAGGACCGAGTTCATGAGAAGGTCCAAGAATTTATCAGTTTACAACAGGGATCTAGTACAGTGAAAGAGTATTCAGTGAGATTTAATTCCCTTGCTAGGTTTGTACCTGGAATAGTCAGTACTCCAGAATCGAGAAGAGATAAGTTTGTCCATGAATTGAAGCCAGAGATAGCTCGTGATATAATGACGGGTGCCGATCCCCCTCAAACCTATATTGAGGCCTTAAGGCAAGCATTGAGGGCGAAAATATTTGAGAACAAAATCACCTCAGTAGGTCCCTCAATAGGAGGATCAAGTGAACCATCTCCTGCCCCACAGAGAGAAAGATTTGAAAGTGCAAGAAATAGAGAAGTGAAGAATTAGAAAAAGTTTCAGTTGAAGAAGAACAGAAAAGATTGGTAGAATAAACGGCCAAGAACAGTGGAGTTTCCCCCATGTCCTAAATGTGGGAAGACTCATCCAGGAGAGTGTCTTAGAGAGTTGGGCCGTAATGTGTGTTATCGATGCCGGTAGCCAGGGCATCTGATGAGAGATTATAAAGCTCCTCTTCCACTGGCAGCATAGAGTTCCAGAGGTACTAATGCCAGGGTGTTTACAGTAGCACAAGGTGAAGCAGAGGCTAGTCCATCAGCTGTTACTGGTCAGTTATTATTTCATGCAGTTTCTCTTTATGCTTTAATTGATTCTAGAGCCACTCATTCATTTATATCTTATGGGATGATAGAAAGATTAGGTTTGAAACCTACTAGAGTGAGTCAACCCATTAATATAGAGTTACCTGATGGGGTTAGTGTTGGGACCTATGAGATGCTGTCAAGAGAGTCTGTAGTGATCCATGGTCGGGATTTAGCAATTGATTTAATATTGTTTGATATGCTCTAATGTAAGGGTATGGATTTCTTAGGGAGGTATGGAGTAGAAATTGACTGTTGGAAGAAGAAAGCGAGATTTAATCTTGATAGTTGAGATAAGTTTAGTTTTGGAGAGGGCCATCAGTTGAGTATGTTGATTAGTAGTATGAAGGCTAGAAAGATGTTAAGAAAAAGGTGTTCGGGATATATAGCTCATGTGGTGCAAAGTAGAGATGTCCCACAACCAGAAGTGCAAAGTGTGCTAGTAGTCCGGGAATTTCCAGATGTATTTCCAGAAGACTTACCAAGTTTGCCTCCAGAAAGAGAAGTTGAGTTTAGTATTGAATTGGCACCAAGGACAGCGCCGATTTCTAAAGCCCCTTACCGAATGGGCCCAGCCGAGCTCTAGGAATTGAAAAAGCAATTCCAAGAGCTCCTAGATAAAGGTTTTATCCGACCAAGTCATTCTCCCTAGGGAGCTCTAATCTTTTTTGTAAAGAAGAAAGATGGGTCATTACGGATGTGTATTGATTACTGAGAATTGAATAAAGTGACAGTGAAGAATAAATACCCGTTACCTCGGATAGATGACCTTTTTGATCAGTTAAAGGGTGTAGCAGTATTTTCCAAGATTGATTTGAGGTCAGGTTATCATCAGGTAAAAGTTGTAGAACAAGATGTAGCTAAAACTGCCTTCCGAACAAGATATGGGCATTATGAATTTGTGGTGATGCCTTTTGGGTTAACTAATGCCCCAGCAGTCTTTATGGACTTAATGAACGGGGTGTTCCATGATTATTTGGATCGGTTTATAGTGGTATTTATTGATGACATCCTAGTTTATTCGAAGTCAAGAGAAGAGCATGAGGAACACTTGAGATTTGTGCTGTAGCGATTGAGAGAAAAGAAGTTGTATGCCAAGTTTTCTAAATGTGAGTTCTGGCTTGATCAGGTGATATTTCTGGGCCATACTGTTTCTAGCAAGGGAATTTCAGTGGATCCTAGTAAAGTAAAGGCAATCATAGAATGGACAAGGCCGAAGACAGTAAAAGAAGTGAGGAGTTTCTTGGGACTAGCAGGTTACTACCGCCGGTTCATGGCAGGGTTTGCCTAGCTAGCTAAGCCATTGACAACTCTTACCAAACAGAGAGTTCCTTTTATATAGTCAACTGCCTATGAGGAGAGTTTTCAAGAGTTGAAGAAAAGATTAACAACAGCTCCATTGTTAGTATTACCATAGGAGGGTGTAGATTATGACATTTACACAGATGCCTCACTGCAAGGACTTGGCACCATATTAATGCAATTAGGTAGGGTTATAGCTTATGCTTCTTGTCAATTGAAAGAGTACAAGACAAGATACCCTAAACATGATTTAGAGTTGGCAGCAGTAGTCTTTGCCTTTAAGATTTGGAGGCATTACCTTTATGGTGCCAAGAGTAATATCTACATCGACCATAAGAGTTTAAAGTATTTCTTTACTCAGAAGGAGTTGAATATGAGATAGAGAAGATGGTTAGAGCTGGTTAAAGATTATGAGTGTGAGATTGAGTATCAGCCGGCGAAAGCTAATGTAGTAGCCGATGCTCTAGGTAGGAAAGCTTATTTGTCCCGACTCACAAGACAAAAAGAGTTAATAAAAGAGTTGTGTAAAGAGCAGATTGAGGTCATACCAGGAAATATTGCCAGATTAGAGGTTCAGTCTACCTTACTGGAAGAAATTAAAGAAAAATAGCTAATTGATGAGTGGTGTCAGAAAATAGTTCAGCAAGTGCATGAGGACAAGACATCAGAGTTTCGATTGTTGGATGATGTTCTCTGTTTTAGGAGTCGGTTGTGTGTTCCTTAGGATGATGAGTTGAGAAAAAGAATCCTGATAGAGGCTCATGATACACCGTACATTGCTCATCTTGGAGCAACCAAGATGTATCAAGATTTAAAGAAAGGCTATTGGTGGTCAGGTATGAAGAAAGATATTGCAAAGTTTGTAGCTAAATGCCTGACTTGTCAGCAAGTGAAAGCAGAACACCGAAGGCCATCAGGGTTGCTTCAACCATTTAGTATTCCTGGATGGAAATGGGAGAGTATTTCGATAGATTTTATTACAAGTCTCCCTAGAGTGCAGAAAGGATACAATGCTGTATGGGTGATAGTAGACAGAGTGACGAAGTCAGCCCATTTTCTTCCAGTAAAAAAGAGTACCACTTTAGATCAATTGGCCCAGATGCATATTAAAGAAATAGTGAGACTTCATGGTGTACCCAAGATAATAGTATCAGATAGAGATTCCAGATTTGTCTCAGCTGGATGAGTTTACAAAGGAACTTGGGTACCAGATTGGCTTTTAGTACTGCCTATCATCCTCAGACAGATGGCCAGATAGAGAGAACAAATCAAGTGCTTGAGGACATGTTGAGAGCATGCTGTATGGATTATAAACTATCCTAGCATGAAATGTTACCCTTGCTGGAGCTTGCTTATAATAACAGCTACTAGTCTACAATTAAGATGGCTCTTTATGAGGCTTTGTATGGTAGACGGTGTAGATCTCCACTGCATTAGGATGAGATGGCCGAGACAGATGAGTTGACTATAGTTCTTAGGCCAGAAATGACTCAAAAAATGATAAAAGATTTAAAGTTGATCAGAAACAGAATGAAACAAGCCCAAGATAGGCAGAAAAGTTATGTTGATCTGAAAAGAAAAGAAGTTGAGTTCGAAGTGGGTGACAAAGTTTTTTTGAAAGTTTCCCCCTACAATCGGGTGATGCGGTTCGGTGATAAGGGCAAATTAGCATTGAGATTCATTGGTCCATTTGAGGTGTTACAACGAGTAGGAAATGTGGCCTACAGATTAGCACTACCACCCAGAATGGATAGAGTTCATAATATATTTCATGTCTCGATGCTTCAGAAGTATATAAGTGATCTCTCCCATATTCTAAGTATAGAGGACGTAGACTTAGAAGAGAATCTTGTGTATGAGGAGCAACCAATACAGATTTTGGATAGAAAATTAAAGAGCTCCGGAACAAGAGTATCCCTTTAGTGAAAGCCCTCTGGAGAAATCATAAAGTTGAAGAAGCTACATAGGAGACAGAGCAAGACATGCAGAACCGTTACCCGGAGCTGTTCGTTTGAATTTCGGGGACGAAATTCTTTTAAGGGGGGAGAATTATAACGCCCGACATGGAGGTACATGATTTAAATTATGTTTTATAGCCTTTAGTTAATTTTTATTAAAGTTATTTTAAGAGAATATGAAGAAAATGCCTTAAACTTGCATTAAGGGTAAAATGGTCTTTTCACTCAACATTAGTTAAAAAAGTGGGTAGTGAAAATGAGGGCATTATGGTAATTGACTAAGGGACAAGGATGAAATTTCTAAAAAAGTGTAAGGGCAAAATGGGAAAGTGAGATTATAAAATAAGATGATAAGGGTTTGTAACCCTTATTTCCTTCATTCCACTGCCACAATACTCCCCCATTTTCTCTCAAATTTTCATTCAATCCTCCAAGGATTTTGAGGGTTTTTGAGTGATTTTTAATAGGGTTTTGATTCAGGACTTCAAAAGGTAAGAATTCATGCTCTTTATCTATGATTTATTTGTGTAAAAGTCATTACAGGAATGATGGTTTTGAGCCTGGCGGAAAGAGCAATACTACCCTTATAGAGGAGATCATGTCGACTAAAGGGGTGGCAATGCCGAATGAACAAGGAAGAACCGAGGAGCCGGTCCAGCCTTAGTTTTATTTCTCTTTTCTTCCTTTTTTGCTATTTTGTAAAGTGTCTTTGCACACTATATGTTGATGTTCTCTTCGAGACTTATTTTTACTGATGATGACTAGATCTTTTGTATTTTGTTTATGGAATTCTTTTTAATTTTAAGCATTTAAGTGTCTTCTAATTATGTGATTTAGCCATGTACAGCGTTGATCATTCATAAAGGGCATGGCCCTTATAGCCCATGGGGCATGTTTCATAAACAGAAAACTAAAACACTTAACTTGTTGAATAATACTTCACTTTTATTAATAGGTAAAAGAAAATGGACCCATCTTGAAATGAAATTTACTACAAGTGATCAGGAGAGGAGTGGACAAGCCCACCCTGTTTCCCTTTACATGGAAGAACCGAGTCAGATGTAGTCAAAAGTGATATACCTTTAGGTGGATTATGTTCCAGCTGTTGGTGATATTCTTCCCTTCGGGCGTCTGTAGTTGGTAAGCTCTTTTTTAGGGCCCTTCCCATGTTGGACCAAGTTTGCCGACTCCTAGCTCTCTAGTGTTTTGGAATACTTGGCGTAGAACCCAATTGCTTACTTTGAAGACTCAAGCTAGGATGTTTTTGTCGTAATGTTGAGCTATTTTTTTGGCTATAAATGGCATTGCGGATGAGTGCTTAATCTCTGAGCCCGTCGGCGGTGTCAAGGTTGTGAACAATAGCTAGCTATTAGAGTCTTCATCCATCCATTGGAGTCGAGTTGAAGCGATCACCACTTCTGCTAGGATAAAAGCCTCTGAATTGTAGGCTAAGAAGAAAGGAGTTTCTCCTATGGATGTCCTCGTTGTGGTGCGGTAGGACCATAATACACCGGAGAGCTCATCTGTCCAAGCTCCCTTTGCCCTTTGCAATCTCTTCTTCAATGTTTAAAGAATGGTTTTGTTCGAAGATTCAGATTGTCCGTTTTCTTGGGGATATCACAGCGTGGAGAAGCTTAACTTGATTCCCCACATTCTACATAAATCTTGGAATCTAGAGTTGATAAATTAGGAGCCGTTGTTGGTGACAATTTCTTTTGGTAGGTCGTACCGACATGTCACGTTCTTCCACACAAAGCTTTTTACTTCACAATCTTTGACTTTGGCGAAGGCCTCCACTTCTATCTACTTGACAAAGTAGTCGGTATCCGTGAGTATGTACACCCCCTTTGCCCCAGTGTGGTTGGTAGCTTGCATACAATGTCCATTCCCCATTTCATGAAAGGCCACACGTGAGGATGGAGGTAAGTCGTTCAGGAGGTAGATGCGACACTTTGGCGAAACATTGGCAATTATCGCAATTCTTGGCGTATTTAGCTGAGTCCGAGTGCATGGTCGGCCAATAGTAGCCAGTTGTCAATGCTCTATTGGCGAGGCTTCGAGCCCCAATGTGATTGTCGCACTCGCCTTCGTGAAGTTCTGCAAGCACACACTTTGCTTCCTCGGGGCTAATGCACTTGAGATACAACCCTAAAAACGATCTCCTTAGTAGGCGACCTTTATGTATGGTGAATCACGTTGCTTTAGCCTTGAGCTATCATGTCTCATTCTTATCCACATGGAGTTTATCCTTTTCCAAGTAGTGGAGGATGAGTGACATCCATGATTCGTTCGGCCCAATTGGAGCGACTTCGGTTGAAGCAGGAGTGATTGTTGATGTTTGTAGGTGTATCAAGGGAATTATTTCTAGGTACTAGGTCTTTACAGCCGAACCGAGATTTGCAAGGGCGTCTGCATGAGAGTTTTTGGTTCTTAGAACTTGGGCTCTTTAGAGTGATCGTGGCCTCTTTGAATGATGACTAGAGCTCTTTGGCTAGGTTCATATATGAAGTCATTTTGGCATCCCTTGCTTGATAGGAGCCTTGGAGCTAGTTCACCACTAGCTGTGAGCCGAATTTTACTTTTATATTTTTTATCCCCATTCCTTTGGCGAGTGAGAGTCCAACGATCAGTGTTTCATATTCAGCTTCATTGTTGGTCGTTTTGAAGTCGCATCGAATGGCTTGTTGTAGAATGTCTCTTTTTAGGGAGATGAGCACCAATCCCAACCCTTTGCCATTGATGTTGCTTGAGCCATCTACTAATAGGGTCCACTTCGAGCACGCATGATCTGTTAGGCATAGCAATTCCCTGTCTGCCTGAATGGAAGTGCTAGGTGCAAAATTAGCAATGAAGTCAACTAGTACTTGAGACTTGATTGCGATGTGGGGTTGGAAGGAAACATCGAACTCGCTTAGCTCCACTGCCCATTGGATAAGCCGACATGAGAGATCTGGCTTGTGGAGTATCTTCTTCAAGGGATAGGATGTCAAGACTACGATGGGGTGGCACTGAAAGTATGGTCGTAGCTTCCGTGCGACTGTGATTAGAGCAAGTGCCAGTTTTTTGAGTTGACTATACCAAGTTTCAGCATCGAGCAAGGACTTTCTGGTGTAGTAGCTGGCTTTTGCTTTCCTTCTGCCTCTTGGATCAGCAAGACAAATATGGCAAATTTAGATACTGCTAGATAAAATGAAGAGCTATTCTCCATTCTTTGGTTTGAAGAGTAGCAGAGGTGATGTTAGGTACCGTTTTAGCTGAATCAATGCTTCTTCACATGCTGGTGTCTACTCAAATTTCTTTGATTTCTTGAGGGTGTTGAAGAAGAGGTGACATTTCTCCGCCGACTTAGAGATAAATCAGCTTAAGGTGGCTATCCTCCCTATGAAGCGTTGCACGTCCTTAATACAAGTTGGGGATGGGATGCTTAGGACTACTCTGATCTGATCTGGATTGGCCTTGTTGCGTTACCGTGTAGCCCAGGAATTTGCCATAGGAGACACCAAAGGAGCACTTGGTCAAATTTCGTTTCACATTGTACTTTTGCAACACCTCAAAAGCTTGTTGAAGGTGGTCGAGGTGTTGTTTGGCGATTAAAGACTTAACCAGCATATTGTCGATGTATACTTCCATGCAGTCCCCTAGCAGGTTGGCGAACATTTTGTTCACTAGTCACTGGTAGGTGGCTCCGACATTTTTTAAGCCAAACGGTATCACCTTATAGTAGTAGATGCCTCGTTCGGTGATAAAGGTAGTCTTTTCTTGATCATCCGGGTGCATCAGTATCTGGTTGTAGCCTGAGAAGGCGTCCATGAAACTTAACAGCTCGTGTTCAATAGTGGCATAAACTAACATATCTATGTGGGGAAGAGGGAAGGAATCCATAGGGCAAGCCTTGTTCAGGTCAGTAAAGTCGATGCAAACTCTCCATTTCCCATTCTTCTTCTTGAACACCACCACGTTTGCTAGCCAATCCGGATAATGGACTTCTCGAACCGAGTTGTTGCTAAGCAATTTCTCCACCTCTTCATTGATTAGCTTGTTTCTCTCTAGAGCAAACCTCCTTCTCTTTTGTCTTACAGAGGGATAGTCCGGGTTAGCATTCAATTGGTGCATTATCACTTTCGAACTGATTCTTGTCATGTCGGAGTAGGACCAAGCGAAGCAATCCTAGTTCTCTTTGAGGAAATCGATGAGCTACTCTAATTTGTGTTTTATGGTCTAGGAAGTCTAGGTGTATCTTGTAATACTTTCTCTCTCTAACTAGTATACTCGTAAAATAATAGTAAAACTCACTAGATATATATAAGAAAATATACATGTAGATGAGTATAAAATAATGGGCCCATATCTAATTTTTCTTTATATACAAATCTTTACATAATATAATACAGTCACAAAACAACAACTCGACAGTGTTGCCAAACCCTTCCGCTTCTTGACATTCCAAGCGACCGCATCTCACCTACTACCTGCAAAAACATTGAAAACAATGGGGTAGTACTAATTGCTCAGTAAGTAAACCCACTATGCACTAATTGCTCAGTAAGTAAACCCGCTATGCTACCCTTCTATCTCCGTTGCTCATATTCTGAATTTCTTTCCTTACTCACACTTCGTTATTCTTCTCTGTTCTTTCTCTATTCTTTCTCTGTTCATTCTCTATTTCTAATTTCTCACTACTCATGATAGTAGGCATGGTATCATGCATAGAATGTGCATTTTCTTTTTTGTTTTTTTGTTTTTCTATTTTTCTATTTTTCTTATTCTGTTTTCTATTTCTTTTCTCTGTATTTCTTTCTATTCTTTCTTTATTTCTATTCTTTTCTTTCTTTTCTATTCTTTCTTTTCTTTTCTATTCTAGTCTTTCTTTCTTTTCTTTTCTATTATAGTCTTTCCTTCTTTTCTTTCTATTCTTTCTTTCTTGCTGATCGGACTCGGTTGAAGCATGGATTTGGAACTTTGGCCGTGTGAGTGTATTCTCTAATTTTGGGTACAGTCCTCATGCACATGCACTTCTAACGGACTATACAATTCTTCTTTCTGATTCTGAGGCCGCTCACTAAAGGCCGCGTGCATGCGGGGCTATGTCACTCACGGGTTCCCCATCGCAACAACCTTCTCTTCTTTTATCTTTTTACACTTCTTTAAATAAACATTCAAATTTGAACTTCTTTAATATTTTTCATTTCTTTCTATTTGTTCTTTAACTTTAATGTTCATTATTGCTCTTTAATGCTCTTATGAGTATGTATGCATGTAGATGGGCTTATGCTTATTATTCTTTCTAAATTCACATGTTTGGATGCAATAATGCAATAT
The DNA here is from genome assembly GCF_008641045.1 of Pistacia vera. Lineage (NCBI taxonomy): Eukaryota > Viridiplantae > Streptophyta > Magnoliopsida > Sapindales > Anacardiaceae > Pistacia > Pistacia vera. Next base: position 13,733 of record NW_022196435.1, read on the forward strand.
GGAATGTAAACATGTCAATCTCTAGCATCTACAAACTCATCTCTATATAACAAATAATCATACTCATACATGCACTTCTCTTTGACATTTCATCAAACAATTTATATGTACACATCAACTCTAATTTGGCTACATTTCTACCTCTCTTCTAAGCCACCAAAATTTGGAATAAAACACACCAAGATTAACGTCAAACCTATCAAGGATTCACACTCCATAAAATCTACTCCAATTCTTCCATAATTCATCCAAACTCTCATCAAACATCAAGCGCACAAACACTACTTCTCATGGATAAATTCTAACCATCAGTCAACATCCATTCTATCAACAATTCTTTATATATAAGCACATACATGCATAAAAGAAATTCTCTATACAATATTACTCCAATCATGACTAGGGTTAAATTTACTTACCTTAGATGTGAGCAATCCAACACTTTAGTAGTCTTCCTTGATCCAACTCTCTTTCTCTTAAATCCTATGAACACAAATCATAAGAATTCAACACTTTAAAAATTAAATCTCATATCTTAGTGCAAGGATCTTACTTAAGGATGTTTGGGATTGAAATTCCACTAAAAATAAACCAAGATCTATGAATTTCCTTGAAAAATGATTAAAGAAATTTGAGAGAACTTGGGTGGAAGGTGGCGTGAATGGAGGAAAGAAATAGCTAGGGTTTCATTTTTCAACTCTTAATATAACAAAATATTACTTATTAGTTTCCCATTTTACCCTTGCACTTTCTATGAAATTCCATCGATGTCCCTTATTCAATTACCATAATGCCCTCATTTTTATTGCATTCTCCATGAAATTCTATCTCTTTTCACTCCCCACTTTTTCAACTAATTATGAGTGAAAATACCATTTTACCCCTAATGGAATTTTAGGGAATTTTCTTCACACTTGTTCAAGATAACTTTAACAAAATTCAACTAAGGGTATTAGGGCATAAGTAAAACTTCGTACTCGATGTGGGCGTTACATATCTGGACCTCTCTAGCTCCTCCATAATTGGTTGGTCCAGCTCAGCTCTTCTAGCTGGAGGGGTCTGTAATCGCTACATGCCACCACGCTTTGTTTTGAAGGCGTTCTAATAACAGTCCCTTGATGCTTTCTGATCTCCCTTTATTTCTTTGATGCCCCACTTGGTGGGGAACTTGATCATCTGGAAGAATGTTGAAGGGATGACCCGCATACCATGAATCTAAGGTCGGCCAAGGATTAAGTTGTATGGGGAAGGGGCGTCCAATATCACAAAGGTGGTCTAACCACCACGATTGTGATTATTACGACTTTGACCACGGCCACAACCACAATCATGACCTCGCCCACGCCCATGATTATCAGATATTGTCACATTCACTTTAGGGAATGGAGCATAAACTGTTGGGTGAGCTTCACGGTTTGACATTAATAGCTCGTTATTTTGTTCAACCATAAGAGGGCATAAAATTAGTCCAGAATATTTTGAAAACCCTTTTCTCTATATTGCTACTGTAGGAGAACATTTGATGCATGAAAAGTAGAGAATGTTTTCTCTAAAATATCTTCATCAGTAATATTTTTTTCATACAATTTCAGTTGAGAACTAATTTTGAATACTGCGTAGTTATATTCACCTACTGTTTTGAAATCTTGTAAGCGTAAATGCATCCAATCATAAAGAGCTTTAGGAAGAATCACTGTTTTCTAGTAGTCATTTCAATCCTTTAAAATTTTCCAAAGAATAAGTGGATCTTTTACCATAAGGTATTTAGTTTTCAATCCTTTGTGGAGATGGTGTCGAAGGAAAATTATGGCTTTAGTCTTATCTTGATTGGATGATTCATTTCTTTCTTTGATGGTGTCAACAAGACCCATAACATCTAAGTGAATTTCAACATCAAGAATCCATGATAAATAATTCTTGCCCATAATATCAAGACCCACAAATTCAAGTTTCGTAAGATTTGTCATGACGAAACTATAAAAGAAATATTTAATAAATTAGACAATCTCTAATAAAAAGAAAATATTATCACAAATAAGAATTTAGAATAACAATAATGCACATACAATTTATTACAAATGATAAAGAATTTAATCATTTAAAAACACAAATCATAAAAGCAAATATTTACAAATATACGTATGTCTTTCCCTATTAATCAAATTATAAATCTATCACTATACAGTGCTTTATTTATAATGAAACCAAAACGTTCCAAATTAAAACACTTTCATATATTTTATACTATAAAAATGATAAACATGCCAACATATTTATAAAGCACATTGAGATACAAGCAAAATTGAATTTACTTACTCGGCAAATGGAAAACTTCAACTCCAAATTTGATAAGGTACAAAAGCTTGAAACTTGATGAGAATCTTTTTCCCTTGATAAGTTGATATGGTTAGAGACTCGTGTTGATAACGTATTATAAAATAAAGAAAAGAGAGAAGATAATTGATGGGAAATAGAACCAATGCTTTTCTATTCCAAAGTTGAGTGTATATCATTTTCAGAGTACATCTATTTATAGTCTCAAGATTATGAAATATTATAAATGAAATTAAAAGCTAATGAAATGACTTGAAGTTGTAGACTTGAAAGGTTCAAGAGTTAGAGAAGATGAAAGATTGGGAAGTTATAGAATTGCAAGAGACAAACACATTTATTCATAACAATTTTATAATTTTTTGTAATTATTAAAAGATCCCGATTTTAGTTGAAACTACAATATTATTTATGCCTATATATTAAAAATATTTTTACTTTAATATTTACGATTGGAAAATACCTTTTGTGTCCTTTTGGAAATGGTATTTGATTTTAGGGTAGCTAGTTTTAGAACTTCATGGTTTTACAATTTTTCAGGGTTTCCTAAAATAGTTTAGGATATTAAATAATCTATTTTTGGGGATTGAATTGAAAAATAATTTGTTCGAAAAATATCCCAAGAAATATTCCTATCCTAAAATATCAACACTTGTTGGAACAAAATATCCTTTAATAAATTAAAAACCCAAAATCTCCTATAATTACGAATGGCCGTTTTACCTGCCCCGACGAGGACTTGTCTTCTCCCACCTTGAACAGGGCAGGGGTTCCTTGAAAAAGTCAAGGACGAGGACCAAGAAATTCCCTGTCCCTAGGGATAGGGTTAGGACGGGGATAGAGGTTACCCTGCCCCGCCCAATAAATTACAACCTTATCCTTATATATTTATACATTTTAGATTTGCCTTCCCTATATATATCTATTTTTTCCACCCCTAACCCTAATCCCTCATCACAGCCAATTCTCTACAACCCTTCTCGCTCACAACACCAACTTACACGTACTTCAAATGTAAGCAAGCAACCAAAGCCTTAAATTGCTCAGCGAATAGAAATGCTAGCTCTCTCGTCGGCGTCATCACCAACGTCGACACCCTGTACAACTCCTCCTCCAATCGGTGCAGTATCAGTAGCACAAATGCCATCGTTTTCAAGTTGTGGGGATTCATTATTGAAATTAGGGTCTTGCTCTTTAGTAGTTTGTGATTTGGGTTTGGGTTTGGGTTTGGTTTAGGTTTGGTTTCAGATTTGGAGAAGAGAAGGAAGTTTTCATCAGCGAGGGAATCTTGTTCCATGTTAGGGGTTGTTTGGATGGTGGAAAAATCAGTGAAAAAAATGAAATTTTGATTTCAGGGATTTTTCCCTGCAAAGTTCCGGTAGTCTGGGGGGTTACCCCTTAATACACGGCTGAGATGGGGATTCCTTGTTATCCCTGCCCCTCACCCATCTCTACCTATAATCACTCGATAGCATTTTTCAAGCAATCAATTGAAATCGATAGGCACGATATTAGCCGATAGGGTTTCTATCATATAGAGATTCTTTTGTTTCACTTCAAGGCTCTAGAAATTAGGGGTGATCAGTTTCTAGTGCCCCGCAGTTTTTTTAAGGAATAGTTTTAAATACACCCCCAAAAAGTTACAATGCACCCCTAATAGTTTACAAAATTTATAATTCAGTCTCAATTTCTACTCGAGTACCTGGACCTTTGTTCCAGTTTCCGGTTCCTAGTTCTAGCATTACAGGAACCGGAATCAGACTTGAGATTTTTTGGTTCCAATTTTTCAGAACTGGAATCAAACCCTAATGGGGTTTATTCTAGTTCTGATTCTATCTTTTACCCATGTTCACCCCTACTAGAAATTGAAATAGATAAGCAACTGAAAGAAGTAAGTTTATCTAACCAGGCTGAAGTATTGAGATAAGACTATTTTCTCATAAACCTTTGCAAATAAGTTATTTCTCAACTAAAAGAAAGAGTACTATTTAATATAATTTGCCTTTATTTAATAAAACTTTGGCCGAACGACATGCACCTGCCCATAGTTTGCCATAACGACAATTTGATATCCAAAAGGTTTGAAAATGATAATTAACCACTTTCTATCCATCTCTGTTAATAAAATCTGTTTAAGTAAGGGCAATATAGTAATTTTATACCCATTAACTTTAAATTAATCAATAAATCCCTATAGTTTTTTATTTCATTTTTCTCTTCTCTTTCTCATCTTCTTCTTCATCTCTCCCTTCTCTTTCTTTCTTTTCCTCCGTCTTTTCCCTCCTCCCCTCTTCTCTTTTTTTTACTTTTCTTCTCCGTCTTTTCCCTTCTCTTTCTTCCCTTTCTTCTCCAGTTCTCCCTCTTTTCCCTCCTCCCCTTCTCTTTTTTTCCTTTTCTTCTCCCTCTTTTCCCTTCTCTTTATTTCCTTTCCTCTCCATCTTTTCCCTCCTCTCGTTCTTTTTTTTCCTTGTCTTCTCTGTCTTTTCCCTCTTCCCCTTCTCTTTTTAACTTTTCTTCTCCCTCTTTTCCCTTTGGTCGCTAGGCAAGAACCCGTCTTTTCCTCCAGTTTTTAAATTTTTTTAAATTTTTATAATTTTTTACAGTTTGGGTTGGAAGTGTCTGAAACTTGTGGTGGTTTGTGGCGGTGGTGATGGTTGTATTTGGTGGTCTTTTCCTCTTCGGTTTTTTAATTTTTAATTTTTTTTCAAATTTTTATAACTTTTTACAATTTGGGTTGGAAGTGTTTGAAATTTGTGGTGGTTTGTGGTGGTGGTGATGGTTGTATTTGGTGGTTCTGGTGGCAAGTTTGGAGCTGGTGGAGGTCCTGACTCAGAAGAAAGGAAGAAAATAGAAGGGAGAAGGGAAAAGACGGAGAAGAAAGGAAAGAAAGAGAAGGGAAAAGAGGGAGAAGAAAAGGAAAAAAGGAAAAAAGAGAAGGGGGAGGGAAAAGACGAAGAACTGGAGAAGAAAGGAAAGAGAGAAGGGAAAAGAGGGAGAAGAAAAAGTAAAAAAGAGAAGGGGAGGAGGGAAAAGAGTCAAAAGACGGAGAAAAAGAAAGAAAGAGAACGGAGAGATGAAGAAGAAGATAAGAGAGAGAAGAGAAAAACAAAATAAAAAAATATGATAAAAAAAGTTTAGGGATTTATTGATTAATTTAAAATTAATAGATATGAAATTACTATATTATCCTTCTTTAAACAGATTTTATTAATAGAGTTGGACAGAAAGTGGATAATTATTATTTTTAAACCTTTTGGATACTAACTTATCGTTATCACAAACTATGGATAGGTGCATGTGTTGGGCCTAAAACTTTTATTTAAAGTTGGGAGATGTAATCGCGACTTAAATTTGTTTTAAAGATCATGACCAGTGATTTTACCTCAATCAATTCGAGGAGATATCAAAAGCAGATGAGCAGATACTAGTCCAGAATATCATAAATCATGAGACATTGACCATTTGATGGAATTTGACCACTGATATCAATTATATAAAGATTCCACAAAACAATTGCAATCAGCATCACTAATCAAATTGCTAATGATGGAATACAACTTTTAAAATGTCTTATCTGTGTTGAGTCTTGAAGGCCCTTGGAAATTAATTTATTTGTGGTCCTAATTTCATTTAATTTATTGTCAGGACTCAGGAATTTCTACTAGTAAATTCTTCCGCACTAACTTTTCTGTATGGAAGTTTCTTTGCATTTCCAAGTTTCGGTACCCTTCATTGTCAAGAAATTGATTAATTTCCACCACGTGGAAACTTGGATATTAATTTCTGGGAGAAAGGGAAATTCAACTATGCCTCTTATTCAACGCTAATAAATATGCTGAGCTAGTAATGTTAGTATTTGGAATTTATGTGAAAGTTATGCAAACAAGGAGAGGAGCAGAGAATATATAATAGTTAGATGGTGGTGATGTTGACAATTGACCAGTTTATTAACTAAAAACTCGTGAAATTTTTAATAAATTCGTAATTATCATGCAATTAAGCATTTTGTTGACACTAAACTTGATAAATATAAGATTTGACTTAAGGATTTTGAATCGTTTCTCTTTTTTAACAAATGGGGAAGTGTGCAACTTGCCATTCTATCAACAATATTATTGATACTAAACTTGTTTAGTTTTTCTTGGCCATTAGATTTTCTCAATGAAGAAAACTTATGGCTGAGCCATCATGCTTCTTGGTCTATGGTTGGTTCATTGGTTCAAAAAGAGTATGAGATACCCTGTTTCATATTGAGATAAGTCAGCTGGTTGGATATACTAATTGTTAAAGCTTAATCTGGAAGTTCATGGTGAATTGAGAATTTCAAGATTTGATCTTGAACTATATATTCAACTAAAAATAATTCCAGTTGAGTAGTTTAATTGGAGTTTATTTTTGTCACATCAAGTACTTAATGTCTTAATCCCACTCCACATTCTACGCCAAGTACCAGGAACCATCGAGGACTTTTATAACTTATCTGTTCAAGTAGAATAATTTATTTAAAAAAAAAAAAAAACTGCTGGATATTAGGCATAGAGGCTCCTAAGTCAATCCACAAAGCCAAATCAACGAACCACTCCTTTCCCCCTAGATTATATGGATATCTAAAGCAAGGATTTCATACAAGCATAAAATGATAATATTCTTTAACTAAAGTTCTGAAATTTTAGAACAATATTATCATTGCTTTTTTATCTTTATATCTAAAATCCTCCTTGAATATTCTTCAAAGATATGTAACTAAAGTAAGTCGAGGAAACCAAAAAATTTTTGGAAAATTTTTCCGCACGTTACTCTCAGCATACTTTCTTGCGTGTCCACTCTCCCTTTCCTAACTCTTTTGTATTCACTCATGGAGCTATTGACGATTAAGATCTTATTGTTCAGCCTTTACAGCTCTTCGGCTAAAATAGTGATCCAATTTGTTTTCTGAATAGAGAGATGGTCAATCTACTTTCAGCTATACTTTACCTAATTATACCATTTTTCATGCTTTCTATCCTTACTGATGCAAATCCTCTCTCTATATTTTGCTCCGGTGATAACTACACACATGGTAGCACGTTTGAACTTAACCTCAAGCTACTTCTTCAATCATTACCTTCCAATACTTCACCAACAGGATTTTACAATAAGTCTTCTGGAGATGAAGCTAATCGAGTTTATGGGCAGGCCCTTTGTCGAGGGGATGTCCACCCCACAGTTTGTAAAAATTGCATTGCAAATGCAGGTCAGGAAATCATAAATGGATGCAAAACTTAAGAAAAGATTATATGGTACGAATTATGTCAAATTCACTATTCATGCCATAATTTCTTTGGGATGATGGTTTATACTGGAAAGTTCCCAGACATCAATAATCAGGAAAAAAGTGTTTCAAATCCTGTTCATTTTAATAAAGTTTTGATGCATTTAATGAAAAAGCTCTCAACTGAGGCTTCATCAAATACATCAAAGAACATGTTTGCAGTCGGGGAAATTAAATATTCGAAAAGCACTATATATGGGCTTGTACAGTGTACCAGGGACATAACTGTAAGTGAGTGCAGCAATTGTTTAAACTCCATTTTAGGAGATCTTAGCTCATGTTGCCGTCGTCGTAAAGGTGGGATTGTGTTCAGTAGGAACTGCAATGTAAGATTTGAACTGGCACGCTTCTATAATGCTTCAAGTATGTTATTAACATTCCCATCAACGTCAGGTAAGGACATTTAATCGTTCTCACTTTTTATTAAGAAAAAGAATATCCTATAATGCCCTTTTTTTTTTTTTTTTTTTTTTTAAATCGATAAATTTTTTTAACCAGGACATTATGATCATGATTTAATCCTGATGAAATTAATTGAAATTTCCTTTAGGATTTATTAGTCCAGGGAGGTAATTGAAGCTTTTCTTCTAGTATTTGATCACAAAATGTTATAAATCTTGAGCTGCATGTTCTGCATCTTGTATTGTACTGTTTTCTTGCTCAGATTTATTCACTTGAAGTAACTAGTCTTCATGTTTTGATCAATTTTTATGGTGAATTNATGATGGCCTTTTTTTTTTTTTTTTTTTTTGAATCGATAAATTTTGTTTAACCAAGACATTATGATCATGATTTAATCCTGATGAAATTAATTGAAATTTCCTTTAGGATTTATTAGTCCAGGGAGGTAATTGAAGCTTTTCTTGTAGTATTTGATCACAAAATGTCATAAATCTTGAGCTGCATGTTCAGCATCTTGTATTGTACTGTTTTCTTTCTCAGATTTATTCACTTTAAGTAACTAGTATTCATGTTTTGATCAATTTTTATGGTGAATTTGAATTGAAAGCTGGAGGAAAATGGAAGATTGGGATGGTTGCGGCAATTGCCTGCATATTGGCATTTGTAATAGCTGTACTCATAGTGTCCTATGTTGTCTATCTCCGGTGGAAGAAAGGAGGACAAGAAGGTAAAATCATTTAAATTGCATCCAAAAGTAGTTTACATATCAAAGTTGCCAACGGCTAAGACTTTAATTGTTATGCAGATGAGGAAAGAAGCCATAGTGCTTTGTTACATGAATTGGCAAGACCAACATCAGTCACGCTAACACAAGATGGTGACTTACTTAGTTTTGAGGAATTACCCTTCTTGTATCTGGCCATTATAAAGGCAGCTACTGATGACTTTTCTGATTCAAATAAGCTTGGACAAGGTGGGTTCGGCACTGTCTACAAGGTAACGTACTATATTCTTAAATTCATTATATCTCTAATGTTTTTAAATATCATAGGCCTGAATTTGTATCTGACTTTGGATCTTTCAGGGTGTGTTACCAAATGGGAAGGAAGTAGCAGTTAAAAGGTTGTCAAGGAGATCAAGGCAAGGTCTAGATGAGTTCAAGAATGAAATCATACTAATTGCAAAACTTCAGCATAGAAACCTTGTAAGACTACTGGGATGTGGAATAGAGGGAGAGGAGAAACTGCTTATATATGAGTACATGCCTAACAAAAGTCTTGACCTCTTTATCTTTGGTCTGTTATCGCTTTCACCTTAGTATGGGTTTATAAGTACTTAAAAACTTTGTTACGAGTACTTAATTATTTCCTTATCTGGTATAAATTTCAGATTCTGAGAGACGGTCACAACTTGATTGGAAGAGGTGCTACAATATTATTGGTGGAATTGCCAGAGGACTTCTTTACCTTCATGAAGATTCTAGGCTTAATATCATTCACTGGGATCTAAAGCCAAGCAATGTATTGGTGGACAAAGAGATGATTGCCAAGATTTCAGATTTTGGTATGGCAAGGATTTTTGGTGAAAATCAGAATGCAGTTCAGACTAGGAGGATAGTTGGAACATAGTATGCTTCTTATCTACCGATGTCTCTTTATTTATATATATATATTGCCGAGTAATCATTTCAAGTTTTTAGATGTTAAACCACCACCTAAACTTACATTTGAAACAGTGGATACATGCCTCCAGAATATGCAATGGAGGGACTGTTCTCAGTCAAATCTGACGTTTTCAGTTTTGGTGTTGTAATGCTTGAGATCATAAGCGGTAAAAAAAATAGCGGCTTCTATCTTACCGGACATGCTCAAACACTCCTTGCATATGTAAGCTGACATATATGTTAAAATATAAAATTTTATCCACGTAAGTTTCGTTTAAAAAGGGATAACATAAGGGAAACAACTTTTCTTTGGCATCAGGCATGGCAATTGTGGAATGAAGGAAAAGAATTGGAATTTGTAGACCCTGTATTGATGGAATCATGTTCGACGCCAGAAGTGATGAGATGCATACATATTGGGCTGTTGTGCGTGCAGGAAGACCCTGAAATCAGACCCACCATGTCATCGGTTTTGGCTCTTTTGGCCAGTCAATCAATACCTCTTCCTGATGAACCAAGACAACCGCCATTTTCAGTGGGTAGAATTGTTCTCCCTAATCAGTCTTCAACAACAGACCCTTCTGCACGTGACATACACTTTCTGGCATCTCGCCGCGTTGATTATTGATGGGATTGCATCTCTTTTGTGTATTTGAAGACCAATGGTCTACTACCTTTGTTTCTTTTTTCTCCTTCCATTTTTTGTTCACCCTGAAAGTGCAACTGAAGATAGGTAGATTGGTGCTGAAGAGAATATCTATTCCATTAGAAGAATAACTAATTTATTACTCTCAATTATTTGGAGGAACTAGTTGTGCCATAACCATGATTGTTGAACACACGAGTATGGTGGTAAAACTGTGGATTTGGATTGCATTCCAACCTAATCCATTTTTATAATTTTATGAATTTATTGAGTGGATTGGATTTTTGTGGATAGTGGATTTGATTGAGTTATCCAATCCATAAAAAAGTTAAATTCCATAACTTACATCTAAACACGTTTTTTTTTTTCTGAACACATAAATTAGATTACCTAATATATCATTATTCATAATAAATATAAATTTTGGAATATTGTCTAAACCCTCAAGGTATAACTGTAGACGGTCAGAATCTACAGTGGATGTTTGTCTAGCCAATTGTCACGACTATAAAATTAAATCTAAGTATCGTAATTAGCGATAAAAATGGTCGAATCCGTAGAGAATAAAATTAACGACTTAATATATATTTGAATAATGAAAATGAAATTGACAAATTGATTAATTAATTAAAAACTAAGAAAATTAATTAATTGCAAGTAATTAAAAATTACTAACTAAGACACAATAGTAAAGACGATGCCCCTTTGGATTCGGTTTGACCCAAAACTAACACCGACATTTCTTCTCCTTGTTCTTAGATTTCCTAAACCTACAAGCTAGACAAATCATATAAAATAATTTTTCAACAATCTAGATATAATCTATCATGTCTCTATTAATTTAATCACATATTGATTGGTTAAAGACTATACCTAAATATAATCTATCATGTCTCTCTATTGTTTCAATCAGAGCTATCATCTATTTACCCAAAAACGCTAACAATATAAACCACTAGCTAGTACAAAGCAAATATGTACAACATATTAACCTTGTATTATCCAATCAACCAATCGTCACATTGCATGAATTCCAAGCAGAAATACTGAGAATGTACTATCACTTGATCACAATCTAAATTGAAGCAATTCAAAGCAATAATCACATTCAAGATTCTCAAACCAACATTCAATATGCAATTAGTTCAATTTCAACACAAGTCCTCAATGGACATCAACAATTCAACAAATCGTGCATCAAAATCTGTAATCAAACATGAAACGAAAACAAACATAATTCAAACACAACACACAATTCAAACAATCTATCCAATAATCATCTCAATCCAGTCAGTCAAGAAATGAAATAAAAAGAAGTTGTGGTCGTCGATCGTGGTCTGGCCATCACCGGAACAAGCAATTGGGAGCTTAGCTGCTCATCATGGTGCTGATGGTGGGTGGAAAGACTAAAATGGTGCTGGTCATGGTGGAAATCAAGTGACCGGCAACTGGAGAGGGTGGTTTGTGGCTGAGGAAGACGAACAGCCAAGGTGGCGGTTCATGATGGCTGGTGGCGAAATGGAGATCCAAGCTCACTAGAAGATAGATCAAGTGCTGAGTAAGATAGATTGGGAGCTGAGAAGTCCAAATGTTGCCCGAAAATGGACGAAACCCGGCTGGAAGGCGAACGGTCACGGCGGCAGAATACGAAGAGTCGCCGACGTTTCTTGACTGAATCGATGTTGATCGACGGTGGAAATGCAAAAGGAACCTGAAGAGGTGACAGCGAGCACTAGGGGAAGTTAAAGGTTCGCCGAAAAGTGGAGATATGTGGCCGGAAGCAGAAACATCACCGATGGAGATATGTGACTGATGGCTATGGGAAGGTGGAGAGTCGCAAAAAAAAAAAAAAAAAAAAATGGAGATGAAGGGTCAGCGGTGGTGGAGCTTTGGGGTGAGCGGCTGCTGCTTTTGCACAACCGCTCACTTTCCTTATATAGTGACGATGGAAAATATTATTCGGTCCTTACACGAATAAAAAATAATAAAATAATCCCCAAATGTAAATGACAACTTGTCCCCTGAATATCATAAAAGAGACAAAATCAACCCTAATCAATAAATCACACCCTAATTATCAACTTACACATTCTTAAAATTCATTCCCAACATGCAACATTTGTAAGAAAAATTTAGAATGTGGAGGTTCGGGGCATGTGAATGGCATATGATGTTTGCAGAGTGTAGTCATCTTAAATTCAAAAGCTAATTAGGACTATTGTTCTATAAGCAGTTATCGAAAGTCATATTTTAAGGGGGCGTTTGGTTCGGGGAATATTGTATGACTGAGAATGTTATATTAATTAGGAAGATAGATTACCTTGAAGATTATTGAGAATGTTTAGAGAAATGCGTTTGGTTAGGTTGAAATAAATCAGTGGGTATGTTATATTGATATGTTTGGTTGGAATGAATACATTGGTGGGTATGTTATGCAGATTACTGAATTGCCCTTCTCTTTTTTATTTATTATTTAGATTATTTTTTAACCCACTACATTTAAGAATATATCTAAAACACCCCCATAATAAAAGTTTAAAAATTAATAAAAGACCCCAGCCACCTAAGCCACTGCCAACTGCTGACAATCATGACTAAGAATTAAGATGGCATATGACCAATCGGATCTGGCCGAAAACGGACAGATCTATACTGGCCGTTTTTGGTCCGATCCATGGCCATTAACGGCCAGGATAGATTTGATTGTTTCCAACCAGATCAATGCATGACTGGTTAGATCCGGCCAGTCATGCGCAGTTCCGACACCGACGCTAGTGATCAGTGGTGGTGGCCAGATCTAAACACCAGTCTTGGGTAATTTTTTTTTAAGTTCAAGAGTATTTATGTCCTAAATATTTTGTATATAAGGATAAAATAGCCCATTAATATTTTTGTAAGTTGTTTTCAAAATAAGGGCATTATTGTCCAAAAATTTTAATAGTTAGGGGTAAAATTGTAATAAAATTAAGATTATCAAGTAATCTTAAAATATTTAATAAAATGGTGGTATTCAGATTATCACTTATATAAGCAATAATAATTACTATTGGTTTTGAAAGATTATCTAAATCTCATACTGTTTGTCAACCAAACATGATAATATAAGTAATATAAGATGATATTACCTTAATAATGAGGAATAAACCCCACCCAAACATCCCCTAAAGTTTATTATGATTTAGTTGCTGTCATTGACTTTTCTAAATTATTAGTTTAGTTTTTTTTTTTTTTTTCAATCAATCATGGCCAATGAATTGATTTCGAGCTAAATTCACTGTACTATGAAATTAGGGTCAGCTTGAGGGCTTATTTCAATTAGATCAGGCAGTTTCTTTGAAGCAGCCCTGGTGTCTAAAGTCGTGCCCTTTTTTTTTTTTTTTGTTAACCAAGTCATGCCGCACTGCTACGTTTCTGAATACTAATTTCTTAAAAAAAGAAAAAGACAAAAAGAATATCATCTAATAAGCATGTGAAGAAGGGGTAAAGAGCCGTCATTTCCTTTGGAGTAGAGTCCCAGGACCACGGTTCATTATAACTCTCTCAATTTATGAAAATGATAGAGCCACCGAAGGTTGCGCACCAAATCTGTGCACCGAATGACATGACAAAATCCTGACCGTTTATTAATATTAACTGATAATGAATCGACGGTCAGGATTTTGTCACGTCATTCGATGCATAGATTCGGTGCGTAACCTTCTGTGGCTGTAGCATTACTCCTCAATTTATGCCTTTCCATGATGTAAACTATTAGAATAAAGACATTTTCCCAGTGGTTCATGACTTGAGAAAAGGAATGTCATGATTTTCTCCAATAATTCTTCCTAGAAAAGACCTCTGAACTAGATGGGAAGAGACTGACTCCATGAGCATGGTTTGCTTATATAACTAGCTTAAGGTTCTATAGAGGAAGACACAATTTCAGCTGAGAACCACAGAGTTTACTGTGGAAGAAATGAAAATGGTTCATATCTTCAGCGTTTCAAGAACTATTAAACAACTTTTTCTTTGTTTTCTCATAGCCGCTTTTCATGATCTTGCTTGTGCGGATCCCCCCTACAATCTTTGTCCACAAAATACGAATTATGCAGTTGATAGTCCATTCGAACATAACCTCGATTATCTTTTCAGGTCCTTACCCTCAAATACTTCTATTGCCAAGTTTTTCAATACCTCAGTTGGAAATTCCTCGGACACAGTTTATGGTCTGTACATGTGCCTGAACTATATTCAAACTGATGATTGCAAAACCTGCATAGAAATTGCATCACAAGATGGTGAGAGGCTTTGTCCAAACAAAACCGAAGCAGTTGTTTGGGAAGAAGTATGTCAATTGCGCTACTCTAATGAAAATTTCTTTGGCCGGCTGGATGTCAGAGGAAACATCCCCAAATTTAACGTAAAAAATGTATCGGAACCAGAAAGATATAAATCTGTCGTGAAGAAAATTCTAAGTAATCTCACCAAGGCAGCAGCTTTTGATCCTTCAACTGAGATGTATGCTACGGGAAATGTATCCTTTACCGATAAAGATACGTTATAGGCTTTAGTTCAGTGCACTAGGGATTTATCTGCTCATGATTGTAATACGTGTCTCGAGACTGCAATTGCGGATATTTCATCTTGCTGCTATTTTTCTCGAGGTCGTAGTTGCTATTTGAGGTATGAATTATATGCCTTCTATGACGGTGTCACTGAACCTGCTGCCACTGATGAAAACAGAGCCACAGGGAAAGGTAATTACTGTTGATTGTACCTTCCAATAGGAACTACTTTCAATACTAGTGTTTGATGAATTAAAAATCAAGATTCGGAATTTTATGCTTTCAAATGCAGGCAACCAAAGGAAGATATTGATAATTATAATTCTATCAATTGTCTTGGTATGTCTAATATTGCTGGTAGCCTTGGCTTGCACAGTCTACTGTATTAGAACAAGAAAAGGAAGTCGGAAAAGTAAAGATGCATATTGGAATGTTTTTGTTCCTTTGTTTTATTTCCTTTTTAACATCACCTTCTTCTGTTAAGTTTAACTTTTTGTCACTGTGCTTCAGGGGAGGCTCAAGTTAATATTCAAGTTCAATCCAACAATAGTCTGTGATCATAACAGAACAGATTTCCGTGACCAACATGTTCAGGGGACAGATGATCTAAAGGCTCAGGAATTTTATATTGATCTAGAAACTATACATGTTGCAACTGATAGTTTCTCTGATTCCAATATTCTCGGACAAGGCGGGTTTGGTCCTGTTTACAAGGTAAAAGAAAATAATGTATCTAATGATTCATTAACTGATTGTTCCATTAACCAGAAGGTAGTGGCTTTTTCAGGGTATATTAGGTGATGGAAAGGAAGTAGCTGTAAAAAGGCTTTCCACTTGTTCTGACCAGGGTACCGAGGAATTCACAAATGAAGTCCTACTCATACTGAAACTACAACACAAAAATCTTGTTAGGCTTCTTGGTTTTTGTGTAGATGGAGAGGAAAAGCTGCTTGTCTACTAGTTTATGCCAAACAGCTGCCTTGATGTAATCCGTTTTGGTAAGTTTTATGTCTTTTTTTTTTTTTTTCCAGCTTGGCTCCTCCAATTGACTTCAAAGAAACTATATTTAATGGTTAGATCCAAGGAAACGTGTGCAACTCAGTTGGAGCAAACGTATTAATATTGTAAACGGAATTGCAAAGGGAATTTTTTATCTTCATGAAGATTCTCGACTTAAAATCATTCACAAAGACCTAAAATCTAGTAATGTCTTGTTGGACTCTGAAATGAATCCAAAGATCTCAGACTTTGGAATGGCCAGGATTTTTGCTGGGAGTGAAGGAGAAGCTAATACTGCAAGAATAGTTGGAACATAGTAAGTACTAAACTTGTTTAATTTTTGGGTGAGAAATTATTTGAATTTGACATGTAAAAATACATATGTTTACTATTGTAATATTAAAAGTTCATTAGGAAAGCCCATAAAACAAATGCATAGAATTTATTGGCAAAATCTTGTTATTTTATTGGTGAAATAGCGGTTACATGCCTCCAGAGTATGCTATGGAGGGATTATATTCCATTAAGTCTGATGTTTATAGCTTTGGAGTGCTCTTGCTTGAAATTATCACTGGAAGGAGGAATGCCAGCTACTACAAATAAAAAAAAGCTCCTACCCTGCTAGCGCAGGTAAATTTTTTTACTCTGCAATTCATATCAATGTTCTACAAGTGCAAACATTAATGTTAGCCATATTTACCAAATGATGATGCAGGCATGGCAACTATGGAATGAGGGGAATGCATGGGAGTTAATGGACCCATTATTAACTGATACAACGGATCATGATGAATTTCTAAGATACTTCCAGATTGGTTTGTTGTGCGTTCAAGATGATACATTTGACAGGCCTACAATGTCTTCTGCCGTTGTAATGTTGAAAGGGGAAACCAAAACTCTTCGACAACCTGATAGACCTGCCTTCTCATTGGGAAGATTTACTGATCATTATCAATTAGAAGATAACAATTGTTTGGCTAATTACTTAACAATTTCTGATGTATTGCCTAGGTGATGGAGAAAGCCAATGGCTTTGAAATGCACTAGTGTCTTGTCCTGTAATTCAGTGTTAGAATTTGTACTTGTAATTTACCTATGCAGAGTCTGTAATACTTTCGGTTTCCAGGATAAAATTTTCAATATTTGGAAGAAAGTTTCGTCGCTTTTCATTTAAGCCGTAAGAAACCTGCAGTCAGATTGCTTTAATTCTTTTAGCTGTCTTATTTCGATAGGTAGAAATACCTAAAAAGTGACTTCGAAAATCTAAGCTGGTTCCAAAAAAGCATTGCATAGACGTGCCAAAAGCTGACTAAAGATAAGACCTTAAAGTTGCTCCTTGTCGACGTGAATACTGACAAATATTTCATATTCTAAATAAGAATCTCATTGCAGACTACTGAAAACTTTACACAATTAAACACGATGTTATCAAGAATCATTAATTAAATTTGTTTTCAAGATTTGACTAGTACTGAATTTATCTTAATAAATTCAGAGGGATATTAAAATCATAAAACAATGACCACAAGATGGAATTTAACTAATAACATATACCAAATATATCAAGATGCCACCATCTATGATTGTTCATTTCACCAAGGAAATTATTAATCTCGATATGGAATACGACATTCAAAATGTCTCCACATGGGTTGGCTAGCTCGTTGAAATTACTATATTTTTGGTCCATTGCTATATTCCTAAATTCATTGTGCTGCACAAGTCTTCGCTCAGGAATTCTTTAAACCCAAGTCAATAAAAAGCAAAAAGCATTAGCTGTCCGAGGAGAAGTCAACCACAAACGCATGGTTTAGACCAAAAATCAGTTCTTACTAGGGTAGACAAGAACAAACTATGGTAGCATATAATTAATAATATTTTAACAAACGTGAACTTTCTGAGTTTCTGTCAGAGGTTGACTCATTATGTGAAGGAATAAACTATAGAGTGATTTTTAAGAAAAATAATTCAATTGTGGAAAGGAGCGCACCGAATTCATGCACCGAATGACGTAATATAATTCTGACCGTCGATTAATTATATATAATTAATCGACGGTCATGATTGCATTACGTTATTTGGTGCATAAATTCGGTATACTACTTTCTGTAACTATAGCATTACTCGATTTTTAATTAGACCCTTTTACAGTTTTGGGCTCAAATGAAACCAAATTAACCTCCTATTTTTAGAATTTTACCAACACAGCCCTGCAATTGTCAAATATTTTGACAGTAAACATTATTTGAATGGTCAAAAGTTGTTAAAGAATCAACCAGCTGCCTGCTGCATGTTTTTAGTTAATTATATTGATGCAGCAGTATTATAGAAGAGGTCAATGTTTTTGCTTTTAAGCTATGGTCTTTAGAAATTATTCAACTTTCCTGGTTGTTTTTGTACTGTAAGGAAGTTTCTACGAACATTATTGACACTCCAACTTCAGTAGTTTCAAATAGTTCCGGCATCCTTCATTGCGAAAAATAAAGTCTTTTCCAGACCTTTTACTATTGAAAGGTTATTCTTTTTCTTTTCTACACTTGCGAAGCAGGATACTTTTCTAAGGAAAGGAAAGTCAACTACGCCTCAAAAAGAATAATGCTTACATTAGGTGATAGAAATGTTGATTCAGTTGACTAGTTTATAAAGAACTTGTTAATGTATAATAAATTCGTAATTGTTATTCAAATATTTATTAAATAATCGGTCTACAGTATTAAAATGAGTCTGACCGAGGATTGTGACAAATCATTGAATGGTTCTTATTTGATATCCTTATTTGATAATGAATATAAACTTTACATGATAAAATTAAAAGAGACCTATAATTTATTTATTTAGGCTCAAGATTAGTATGAGAAGCTGCAGCTGGCTTGGCGAATTGTTAAATTTCTTAATTTTAATTGTTTTCTTGAAGTATCCAACCAAAAAGGAATTCTACTTGAGCAATATATTTAACTGGAGTTCACCCTGAATTGAATATACCAAAGTCAAAATTCATGAACTTTTCTTCTTCTTCTTTTTTTTTCCCCTCAAAACTTAAATGTTTAATTTATTGGAATCGGTAATGCATTTCTAACAAATGACGAAATCACATTGTTTAATGTTTAGTTAATTCAAGTACAGGATGTCAAATCAGATGTCTGTGACTATGAATATGCCTTGAGGTAATTAAATTAGTGATCAAGTACTTAAGCCCACTCCTATCTCTACGCAATTCAAGTTCCAAGCACCATCCAGGAAGTTCTTATTAATTCATGTAGAATTCAATAGTCAACAAAAAACCAAAAACCTGCCATTAATTTATTTCTCTATAATAAAATGTACTCTTTCTAGCCAACAATTTCGACTGCTGGATATTACCCATGAAGCCTCCAAAATCAATCAATAAACCAATTGTTCTCTTTTTGAGTCTTTTGTGTTTCGATCATGGAAGTTACTCAGCAGCAGCAACTGTATGATAATTAAGATTATATCGCTCTGCCTTTATTGATTTTTGGATTAAGTATTGATCCAGTTTGTTCCCTTTTTAGAAATATGGTAAAGAATCTATTTTCAACTATGCTTTCAGTGATCATACCATTGTTCATGCTTTCTGCCCTTACTAATGCAAATCCTCTCTATACATATTGCTTCAATGATGCAATTAACTATACAGCTAATAGCCAATTTGAAGATAACCTCTACCAGCTTCTTCATTGGTTACCTTCCAATACTTCGGTAACAGGATTTTACAATAACTATTTTGGAGATGGCGCTGATCGTGTGTATGGGGAAGCTCTTTGTCGAGGGGATGTCAACCAAACTATTTGTCAGAATTGTATTAAAATTGCAAGCCAAGAATTCTTGAACGGATGCATGAGTTAAGAAAATATTATATGGTATGAATTTTGTCAAATTCATTATTCCTTTCATAATTTCTCTTCGCTGATGGTTTATACTGGAAAGTACCCCGATAGCAATAGTCTGGAGAAAAATGTTTCAAATCCGTCTCATTTTAATGAAGTTTTAATGTATTTGATGAATAACCTCTCAAGTGAGGCTTCATTTACTCCATCAAAACGCATGTTTGCAGTCGGGGAAATCAAATTTTCTAAAAGCAATATATACGGGCTTGTACAGTGTACCCCAGACATCAAAAAATCTGACTGCCGTAGTTGTATAACCTCCGCCCTGGGAGATCTCAACGCATGTTGCCAAGGTCTTCAAGGTGGGATTGTCGTTAGTAGAAATTGTAATGTGAGATTTGAGCTGTACCGCTTCTATAATGCTTCAAGTATGTCTTTAACATACCCATCTCCAGCAGGTAAGGACATCCTAAAATCCCCTGTTTTTTGGAGAAAAAAATAATTCTGTTCTTAACCAAGTTTTAGAGGGAGATTATCTTCTTTAATTAATTATAAGGTAATTAATGAATATGTTTTTTAGGATTTACTAGTCCTGGGAGGTAATTGAAACTTTTTTAACTTCTTCTGGGAAAACAGTCTTGTAGCATTTCAATCACAAGATTTGTAAATCTTGAGCTGTGTGTTCTGCATCTTTTATAGTGTTGTTTACTTCCTCTGGTTTATTCACTGGAAGTAACTGGTTTTATGTTTTGATTATGTCTTGTTTTTCGGTGATTTTGAGTTGAAAGCAGGAGGAAAATGGAAGATTGGGATGGTTGTAGCGGTTACATGCATATCAGCATTTGTAATAGCTGTACTCATAGTGTCCTCTGTTGTCTATCTCCGGTGGAAGAAAGGAGGACAAGAAGGTAAAATCATTAAAATGTCTTCCGAAAGGATTTTACTGCATCAAATCTGCTAACAACTAAGACTTCAATTTTTCTACAGATGAGGAAAGAAGCCAACATGATTTGTTACATGAATTGGTAAGACCAACACCAGTCACACTAGCACATGAAGGAGACTTAGTCGGTTCTGAGGAATTACCCTTCTTGCATCTGGCTATAATAAAGGCAACTACAGATGACCTTTCTGATTCAAATAAGCTTGGACAAGGTGGGTTTGGCACTGTCTACAAGGTAATTTACTATATTAATTTTTAATTTCATTATATCTCTAATGTTATACATAGCATATATAGGCCTGTGTTTTATCTGACTTTAGATCTTTCAGGGTGTGTTACCAAATGGGAAGGAAGTAGCAGTTAAAAGGCTGTCAAGGAGATCATGGCAAGGTCTAGATGAGTTCAAGAACGAAATCATACTAATTGCAAAACTTCAACACAGGAACCTTGTAAGACTACTGGGATGTGGAATAGAGGAAGATGAAAAGCTGCTTATATATGAGTACATGCCTAACAAAAGTCTGGACCTCTTTATCTTTGGTGTGTTTCCACTATCCATCTAAGCATGGGTTTATAAGTGCTTTGTTACATGTACTTATTTCCTTGTGTGGTAAAAATTTCAGATTCTGAGAGACGATCACAACTTGATTGGAAGATATGCAACAATATTATTGGTGGAATTGCCAGAGGACTTCTTTACCTTCATGAAGATTCTAGGCTTAAAATCATTCACCGGGATCTAAAGCCAAGTAATGTATTGCTTGATGAAGAGATGGTTGCCAAGATTTCAGATTTTGGCATGGCAAGAATATTTTGTGATGAAAATCAGAATGCAGCTAAGACGGGGAGAATAGTTGGAACATAGTATGCTTCTTATCTACCTATATATGTCTCTCCCTATTTTTTTTTTTTTTTTTAAATTTCCTTTTTCCAAGTTTATAGATGTCTTTCCATCCCCTAAACTTACATTTGAAACAGTGGATACATGGCTCCAGAATATGCTATGGAGGGACTATTCTCAATCAAATCTGATGTTTTCAGTTTTGGGGTTGTTCTGCTTGAGATCATAAGTGGTAAAAGAAATAGCGGCTTCTATCTTACAGGACAAGCTCAAACACTCGTTGCATATGTATGCTGACATATATGTTAAAATATTAAACTTCTTCAATGTAAGTTTCATTTAAAAATGGATAATATAAGGGAAACCTTGTTAATTTCTTTGGTATCAATCAGGCATGGCAACTATGGAATGAAGGAAAAGAACTGGAATTTGTACACCCTGTATTGATGGAATCATGTTCAACGCCAGAAGTGATCAGATGCATACATATTGGGCTATTGTGCGTGCAGGAAGATCCCGCTGTCAGACCCCCCCGTGTCATCTGTTGTGGCTCTTTTGGGCAGTGAATCAATAGGTCTTCCTGAACCAAGACAGCCTGCATTTTCTGTAGGTAGAATTGTTCTCCCTAATCAGTCTTCAACAACAGATCCTTCTGCATGTGACATGACACTTTCTAGTATCTCACCACGGTGATTATTAATGAGATTGCAACTCTTCTGGTGCAAGTGAAGCTAGGTAGATTGTAAATAGTGACATGAATGTCTACCCCATTAGAATCATAAAGAATTTATTACGCTCCATTAATTGTATATGATTGTGTTGAACTACGTCCATGAATCTGAAGGATAAAGAAAATTCTATTTTCATAAATTGCAATAAACAGATAAGGATATTTCATTGGCACATAATACAAAAGAATTGAGATTAGGGAATATGAAAAAAGAACCAAATTACTGCTTCTTTCTCCCTGTGACGTTTACGCCAAGATCAATTTATGATCTCTTTATAATATTGAAATCTTGTTTTGCAAAATTGATTAAGGTGTCAAGACTATTCTTCACGATCTTAAGATTGTCATTATCTTTCCGTAGTGTTTACCCTTAAAGAAACGCTTTTGACTTTTCCGCTAGCTTATAAATCATTTATTGACCGTTAATAAAAATAAAAATATAATATAGTTAATTTTATTATATTAATATTGTTATAATAATAATAATAAAAAAAAAATTCATTGACTCAAAATGGAATCAGAAACAATTTTAAAATAATTAATTTTCTCTAAAATTCTTATTAAATCAATATAATAAATAAAATTTGACATCAAGTATACATTGTAATGAATCAAAAAAGAGGGGCAAGATAAGCAGTTCAAGATACTGATACTGCCAGAGTATGCCAAAGAGAGAAGCAAGCAAGAGAGAAAGAATTTATATGTATTTTCTATATTGTATTGTAAACCTGTACAATGGCCAATTTATACAATTTCTATAAATGTAAAATAGGAAAATAATAACCACAAATCCCTATAATTATTCAATCAATCACATTAATTAAGGTGATTGATTGAAGCCATAATCATTCCTTAGTCTCAACCAGCAGAGATCAAGGGAAAGTTGTCATATTTTGTCACTCCCCCTCAAGCTTGTGGTTTGTAGATATCAAAAACTCCAAGCTTGCTAAGTAGATACTAATGTTGTCTACTGCATAATAGCTTTGTGAAGATATCTGCTGGTTGTTCTGAAATACGAATGTGTAAAATCTTAATTACCCCTTCTTCTATTTTGCTCTTGACAAAGTGGCAATCAATTTCTATATGTTTCATTCTTTCATGGGATATTGTATTTTTTGTTATGTCATTTGCAGCCTTGTTGTCGCAGTATAAAAGAATAGAGTTTCTTACTTGTAATTCTAGATCTTCCAAAAACCCTAGAATATAGATGATCTCACAAATCGTCTTTGCCATGGCTCTATATTTGGCTTCTATTGAAAAAGAGATACTATCGATTGCTTCTTTGTTTTTCAAGAAATAAGAGCTCCGTCTAGCTTGATGCAGAAACTTGTAAGTGATTTTCTTATCATCGGACATGTGGCCTAGTCACAGTGAGCTGTGATACCAAAACTTTGTCTCGGGGAAGGAGGAGTCCTAAACCAGGACACCCTTTTAAGTATTTTAGAATTTTTATCATTGCATCCATGTGAGATCGTTTAGGTCCATGCATGGACTAACTAAGAATGTGAACTGCATAACTGATGTCTGGACGAGTCATGGCGAGGTATATCAATCGCCCAACAAGTCTTTAATAGTTTGTGAGGTCTTCTAGAGGTGGATCATCTTCAAAGGATGATATCCCACTATCATACTCCTGAGTAGTCAATTTGATGTTTTGCTCTACTGGAATAATACTTGGCTTGGATCTTGATAGCCCATAATCATAAATGAGTTCCAAGACATATATATATTGGCTAAGAGATATTCTTGCTGGGGATCTTACAATTTCAATTCCTAGGAAATTTTTTGCCTCTCTTAGATACTTTATTCGGAATTGTCTATTGAGATGCTTTTTCAAGGATTTGATGCCTACTTCATCATTTCCTATAATAAGAATGTCATCGATGTAGATGATTAGAGNTTTCATTGGCACATAATACAAAAGAATTGAGATTAGGGAATATGAAAAAAGAACCAAATTACTGCTTCTTTCTCCCTGTGACGTTTACGCCAAGATCAATTTATGACCTCTTTATAATATTGAAATCTTGTTTTGCAAAATTGATTAAGGTGTCAAGACTATTCTTCATGATCTTAAGATTGTCATTATTTTTTTCCGTAGTGTTTACCCTCAAAGAAACGCTTTTGACTTTTCCGCTAGCTTATAAATCATTTATTGACCGTTAATAAAAATAAAAATATAATATAGTTAATTTTATTAGATTAATATTGTTATAATAATAATAATAATAAAATTCATTGACACAAAATGGAATCAGAAACAATTTTAAAATAATTAATTTTCTCTAAAATTCTTATTAAATCAATATAATAAATAAAATTTGACATCAAGTATACATTGTAAGGAATCAAAAAAGAGGGGCAAGATAAGCAGTTCAAGATATTGATACTGCCAGAGTATGCCAAAGAGAGAAGTGAGAAAGAGAGAAAGAATTTATGTGTATTTTCTATATTGTATTGCAAACCTGTACGATGGCCAATTTATACAATTTCTGTAAATGTAAAATAAGAAAATAATAACTACAAATCCCTATAATTATTCAATCAATCACATTAATTAAGGTGATTGATTGAAGCCATAATCATTCCTTAGTCTCAGCCAGTAGAGATCAAGGGAAAGTTGTCATATTTTGTCACTCCCCCTCAAACTTGTGGTTTGTAGATATCAAAAACTCCAAGCTTGCTAAGTAGATACTAATGTTGTCTACTGCATAATAGCTTTGTGAAGATGTCTGCTGGTTGTTCTGAAATACGAATGTGTAAAATCTTAATTACCCCTTCTTGTATTTTGCTCTTGACAAAGTGGCAATCAATTTCTATATGTTTCATTCTTTCATGGAGTACTGTATTTGCTGTTATGTCATTTGCAGCCTTGTTGTTGCAGTATAAAAGAATAGAGTTTCTTACTTGTAATTCTAGATCTTCCAAAAACCCTAGAATATAGATGATCTCACAACTCGTCTTTGCCATGGCTCCATATTCGGCTTCTATTGAAAAAGAGATACTATCGATTGTTTCTTTGTTTTTCAAGAAATAAGAGCTCCCTCTAGCTTGATGCAGAAACCTGTAAGTGATTTCCTTGTCATCGGACATGTGGCCGAGTCTGAGTCACAGTGAGTTGTGATACCAAAACTTTGTCTCGGGGAAGGAAGAGTCCTAAACCAGGACACCCTTTTAAGTATTTTAGAACTTTTATCGCTGCATCCATGTGAGATCGTTTAGGTCTATGCATGGACTGACTAAGAATGTGAACTGCATAACTGATGTCTGGACGAGTCATGGTGAGGTATATCAATCGCCCAACAAGTCTTTAATAGTTTGTGGGGTCTTCCAGAGGTGGATCATCTTCAAAGGATGATATCCCACTATCATACTCCTGAGTATTCAATTTGATGTTTTGCTCTACTGGAATAATACTTGGCTTGGATCTTAATAGCCCAGAATCAGAAATGAGTTCCAAGACATATATATGTTGGCTAAGAGATATTCTTGCTGGGGATCTTACAATTTCAATTCTTAGGAAATTTTTTGCCTCTCTTAGATACTTTATTCGGAATTGTCTATTGAGATGCTCTTTCAAGGATTTGATGCCTACTTCATCATTTCCTATAATAAGAATGTCATCGATGTAGATGATTAGAGTAATGAAAGTTTTATCTCTGTGCCAGGTAAATGATGCATAGTCATGTTTGGATTGAACAAATCCTATGCCAGTGAGAGCTTTGCTGAATTTCTCATTTCCATTGCTGAGATGCTTGTTTTAGTCCATAGATGGATTTTTGCAGATGACATACTATGTTCTCCCCTTGCTTTGATGGAGAGGCTAGTCACGAACGAAAGCCATTGTAAGGAAAACACGAACAGTGACATGTTTGGCTACAAGTGAGAAAGTTTCCTGATAATCAAATCCCTGATGCTGAGTGAATTTCTTGGCTACCAATCGGGCTTTGTAACGTTCAATGGAGCCCTCAGCACAGTGCTTGATTTTGTAGACCCATTTACAACCAATGGGTTTTCTATGAGAGGGACGAGGCACTAGATCCCAGGTTTGAATATGAGTCAAAGCAGTAAGTTTATCAGCCAATGCTTGAGGCCAGTGAGAATGTTGAACAACATCTGAGTAACTAGTGGGTTCTTGGTCGGCAGAGATGGGACTAATACAAGCTCTATGTACAGGAGAGAGACGATCATAACTCACATAATTGGAGGTTGGATAAGTGTACCTGAAGAATCTAAAATTGTGGGACACTCATACTTTGTGGTCTAGATCGGTGGCCGAGTCTGCCAAGTATTGTGGCGTTTGGGAACAATTGGAAGAGGAACAGGGGATCCTAGTGGGGAAACAACAATAGGTATCTGAATAGGTAATTCTGCTGGAGCATCATCAGTGGCTGCTGTGTCAAAATTAGAGGTAGGAGTATCGAGCTGAGAAACCGGAGGAGTAAGTATCATAGTAAAAAGAGGACCTGGTAGAGCATCATCTTCAGGAAATAGCCTAGGCGATGGAGATGAAATAGTATCTTTGGTGGCAAATGGAAATATGTCTTCATGAAACACAACATCTCTGGAGATCATGAACCTGATTTCATTTGGATCATACATTCTGTAACCCTTCTAGAGCACAAGATATCCCATAAAAATACAGCGGTGGCCTGAGTGCCAAACTTGTCATGTGAGCCAAGAGTGGCAGCATAACAAAAACAACCAAATACTCGAAAGTGGGCAAGAGTTAGCTGTTTCTTGAATAATACCTCATAAAGAGTCTTTCCATAAAGGACTCTAGTTGGCATGCGGTTGATCAGATATGTGGTTGTGATCCCACATTCACCCCAAAAGAAGACGGGTATATGGGCTTGGTGTTTGAGGGCACGGGCTACTTCTAGTGGATGACAATGTTTTCTTTCGATAACCCCATTTTGTTGTGGAGTATATGTGCAACAGCTTTCATGTGGTATGCCAAGCGATAAAGAAAGAGATGAACAAGTATGATTAAAAAAATCTCTAGTATTGTTAGCTCTAACCCTTTGGATGGAAGTACAAAATTGGGTGGTGACCATAGATAAAAAGTTTTTAATGTGGGTAAGTGTTTGGGTTTTGGATGCATAAGAAATGTCCATGTACCCCGAAAAAAGTCATCGACAATTGCGAGAAAAAATATGGATCTATTATGATTTGGGGTATGATATTGGCCCCAAATATTAAGATAGATTAGGGCAAAATGTTGGGTTATAGTGGAGGTGCTATGTGGAAAGGTAAATTCAGGCTTGCTTAGTTAATAGACATATAGGATACTGAGGTTGGGGGATATTTGCACTGTGACCAAATCATTTATGAAGAATAAAAAAAGTTTTATTAATCATTATATTACAATTAGAAATTTTATTGGTTATAATACAAGTAGGAAACACATTAGAGACTTAGCAGGTGCCCACAAACGCATGCAGGAAAAAGCATTAGCTGTCCGAGGAGAAGTCAACCACAAACGCATGCATGGTTTAGACCAAAAATCAGTTCTTTCTAGGATAGACAAGAACAAACTATGGTACTATGGTAGCATATAATTAATAATATTTTAACAAACGTGAACTTTCTGTCACTTCTGTGAAGAAATAAACTATAGAGTGATTTTTAATTAGACCCTTTTACAGTTTTGGGCTCAAATGAAACCAAATTAACCTCCTATTTTCAGAATTTTACCAACACAGCCCTGCAATTGTCAAATATTTTGACAGTAAACATTATTTGAATGGTCAAAAGTTGTAAAAGAATCAACCAGCTACCTGCTGCATGTTTTTAGTTAATTATATTGATGCAGCAGTATTATAGAAGAGGTCAATGTTTTTGCCTCTAAGCTATGGTCTTTATAAATTATTCAACTTTCCTGGTTGTTTTTGTCCTGTAAGGAAGTTTCTACGAACATTATTGACACTCCAACTCCAGTAGTTTCAAATAGTTCCGGCATCCTTCATTGCCAAAAAATAAAGTTTTTTCCAGACCTTTTACTATTGAAATGTTATTCTTTTTCTTTTCTACACTTGCGAAGCAGGATACTTTTCTAAGGAAAGGAAAGTCAACTACGCCTCAAAAAGAATAATGCTTACATTAGGTGATAGAAATGTTGATTCAGTTGACTAGTTTATAAAGAACTTGTTAATGTATAATAAATTCGTAATTGTTATTCAATTATTTATTAAATAATTGGTCTACAGTATTAAAATGAGTCTGACCAAGGATTGTGACAAATCATTGAATGGTTCTTATTTGATATCATTATTTGATAATGAATATAAACTTTACATGCATGATAAAATTAAAAGAGACCTATAATTTATTTATTTAGGCTCAAGATGAGTATGAGAAGCTGCAGCTGGCTTGGCGAATTGTTAAATTTCTTAATTTTAATTGTTTTCTTGAAGTATCCAACCAAAAAGGAATTCTACTTGAGCAATATATTTAACCAAAAAAGAATTCTCAGAGACCTGTACAGAGTCTAGTGTATCCAATGGATGAACATACAAGAGCAAGTTGGAGTCGATCAACTAAACAGTTACTTCTTCTGTCGGTGTTGCCATATCGATTAACCAATACCAAATTGATTGTTCCAAAATCAAATTCAAGTAGAAATCAACAAAGAATTCAGGTTGAATCAAACCTAATTCAAGATTTTGAGCTAGAACAAAACCTAAAATCCAAGATTTCGAACTAGAAATTCAAGGAATAAAATGAAGAAATCAGATATTTAAGCTTGAATGAGCTTAGCTGAGGTACAGAGGATTGATTCGAATTGACCCATTTCCTAGATTAAGGATGAATCTTCAATGCTCTGATACCATGTTAATAAAGCAAATAGGAGTGCTTCGAACTGTATTTTGGGAAAATGGAATCATACTTTACTGCTGCATCAGTGTTTGTTTATATACAGCAGCTGAATATGAGTTAACTAACTCAGCTTCTCTAAAACTACACTAACTAAACAACAATTAGCTGTAAATTACATAAATGTCCTTTATGTCCAATAGAGTTAGTATCTTTACATGCAAATACAGGGTGAGGAAATAAAAGAGTTAGAACAGAAGCTCATTTATCGTGACTAATTTACTATTTCAGGCTTGGAAACATTGGAGGGATGGGACATCGTTGCAATTGTTAGATTCGACTTTGACAGAGTCTTACTCGAGAAATGAAGTGATTAGATGCATCCACATGGGGTTGTTATGTGTCCAGGAAGATCCAGCTGACAGACCCACAATGGCAACAATAGTTCTAATGCTTAACAGTTACTCTATTACTCTTCCAGCACCTCAACAACCAACATTTTTCCTTGGTAGTAGAACGGAGGCTAGCATGGCAACAAAGGATTTTGAATTTGATCAATCTAAAAGCAAGTCGATGCCATGGTCTGTTGATGATGCATCAATTATTGAAGTATATCCTCGATAATAGGGTGTTTTAGACTTCAATTCACTTGTACAACAGAAAGTGACAAAAATGCTTGTTTACATATTGTTGTTTGGTGAACTGAAAGATCCTTTATCATATAGTGATCCTGTATTGGCCAACTTTATTCAGGCAGATGTAGCCTGAAAGGGAGGAGATGTATGCTCAGTATTTTCTTGTTTATGATATAATTTTCATTATGTGCTATCGCCAGCCTTGATGGTATGCTCTGTAAAAAACAGTTAATTTGTCACATCTTTCCATTGATTTTGTAATCTGCTGCATTTTGAGTCTTTGTGCCCTTTTATTATACTTGAATTATTAGTCAAATCTTTTAAAAAATAAGAATGGGCCCAGAAAGTAAGAGCGGAATTGGCCGTGTTGAATAAAACGTTACGCATCTTGCATCACTTATGTCACTATCCATTGAATGTGTTTTTCTCTCGTCTAACTTTCCCCAGATTTGACTCAAATTTTCTGTCCTTTTCGTGAAAATTAATTGGCTTGAATTATCTTTATTGACTTGTGTAGACGAGTCTTCTCTGCTAACCCAAATGTTCGCATAGTGAACACTTGTGTCCACGTTACACATCTGATTCACAATCACAAGAAGATACAAAACAAACCGGATATATTTTACTTCACAAAAGCTGAGACATAAACATCAAAATGAAACCTTTCATGATCTTTGGGTTTCTCTTCCTGTTAAGCTTTTTGCTCAGATTCAGCTGTGCAGCTGACCCAATATACGTTTATCACTTCTGCTCAAACACAACAACTTTCTCCATATACAGCACCTACCAATCCAACCTCAATCTTCTCCTCTCTTCTCTTCCCTCCAATGCCGACTCCAGCAATGGTTTCTACAACAACACCCGAGGTCAAAACCCTAACAAGGTCTATAGTCTCTTTCTCTGCCGGGGCGACGTTACCACCAGCGTCTGCCAAGACTCTGTCAGATTTGCTACCAGTGATGTAACTCAACGTTGCCCTGTTGAAAAACAGACCATAATATGGTACGAACAGTGCCTTCTACGTTATTCAAACGAATCTTTCTTTTCTATAATGTCTGAACCCCGGGTTAGTATGTGGAATATACAAAATAGTACTGACCAAAGCCGATTTAACGAGTTAGTGGGGAGGTTGACGAAGGAAGCTGCAACGGAGGCCATAAATTCTCCCAATATGTTTGCAACAAGAACGGAAGCATTTACATCCTTTCAAACAGTATACAGTCTTGTGCAGTGCACTAAGGATTTATCAAGTATAGATTGTAATAGATGTCTTCAAGGAGCTATTGCGCAGTTGCCGGGTTGTTGTAGTGGGAAACAAGGAGGAAGAGTATTGTATCCGAGTTGTTATGTTCGGTACCAAGTGTACCCGTTTTATAATGAATCTGTGACTGCTGCATCGGCACCTACGCCAGTGATTCTGTCTCCTCCACCTCCAGGTTCTGCGACAGGACCTCAAGGTAGAGTCAACGCACTTTTTTTTTTTTTTTTTACCTCAAGGTAGAGTCAACGCACTTTTTTTTTTTTTTTTAACCCATTTCATAGTTTTTTTTTTTTTTCCTCATCTTCTGGGTATCAATTCGCCGGATTAACTAAATGCATATGGCACATGTCTATTAACTTAAAAAAATAAAATAAATAAAAAGTGGAGTTTTATAAAAAGCCGTATGTCTACATTGATTTGGAACAGAGCTTATATTGTGTTGCTTAGAAAAATTCAGCCCACCCATTTGATTATTTAACCATTTAATCCTTTAGGAAATCTTATATGGATATTTTGAAAAATAAATATCCTAATTTTGTGTGTTTAAAAGGTTCAGGAGATTCATCTACAGGCTACAGATTACACTACAGAGCTGCTCACTAGTTTTAACTGAAAGTTATAGGAGTTTGTGGCATAAACTTAGTAATCATGATTTTCTTGGATACCAAATGAAACGTATTACTGTTCTTGCAGGAAAAAGAAGAATTTTTTCTTCGATAATCATAGCCATCGTTGTTTCAACAGCTGTCGCAGTAGTGGCGCTTTTCATTGCAGGCTATTGCGTCCTGAGTAGGAAAGCAAAAAAGAAGTATAATGTTATACCGGAAGATAATGGTAAAAATTCAAAAGCTATTTCATTGATCATTAACTTTCAGACAAATCTATTATTTCCCAGTGCTTCATACTAATGCTGTTGTTGAAATTAGTTGCAGCTGGAAATGACATAACAACTGTAGAGTCCTTGCAATTTGATTTGGGGACAATTCAAGTAGCTACAAATAATTTTTCAAACGATAACAAGTTGGGTGAAGGTGGATTTGGTGAGGTTTATAAGGTACAAAATAGATTTTGTCTCCAATTAGATACAGTGATATCATGCTCTAAAAGTTTTAAGTTGAAAAAAAGTTATGGGTGCTGAGATTTAAAGTTTCAGAAGAGATGATTTAATGATTGATTAATGTAAATTCTCAGGGCATACTTCCTAATGGACAAGAAATAGCTGTAAAGAGGCTGTCAAGAAGCTCTAGGTAAGGAGTAGTAGAATTTAAGAATGAGGTTTTACTGGTAGCTAAGCTTCAACATAGAAATTTGGTTAGGCTATTGGGATTTTGCTTGGATGGAGAAGAAAAGATTCTTGTCTACGAATTTGTGCCCAACAAAAGCCTCGACTATATTCCATATGGTTTGAACTGTCTTCATGAATTTCAATAATTCTTGTGTTCAATATCCTATTATTTGTACTATGTAGATGGATCAATTGCTTCAGAATGCATTTGAATTCAGCTCTTTAATTTGAATTTGAAATTTGAATTGATATATGCAGACCCTAAAAAGCAAGGAGAATTGGATTGGTTAAGACGGTACAAGATAATTGAAGACATTGCTCAAGGAATGCTTTATCTTCATGAGGATTCTCGACTTAGAATTATACATCGTGATCTCAAAGCTAGCAATATATTAATAGATAAAGATATGAATCCGAAGATTTCTGATTTTGGTATGGCAAGGATAGTTGGAGTTGATCAAACTCAAGCAAATACCGACAGAATAGTTGGGACATAGTGAGTTTTGTCTACTACCCCTTTGCATAATCTGATTGATGAATTCATTAGATATTGCATTATAATAACTTACAAATTTCTGCATGAAATTCAACAATAAAAGTTGAAATGTGTCTTTGAGCTTTCTTGTATTTCTAATGCATGGGAAAAACTTGTCCAATATATAGCTCTGTATATGCATTATATCTGTTATGACAACCAATCAGCCTGAAAGTAATTAATTACAAACATTTATTTGAATTCTAACCAGGGCCTTCTTCTATTCAAACTTAACATTATTTCTTCTTCACAGTGGTTACATGTCTCTAGAATATGCTATGCATGGATAGTTCTCTATGAAATCTGTGTCCTAGTTCTAGAGATTATTACTGGAAAAAAAAACAGCAATTTCTATCAAACAGATGGTGCTGAGGATCTGATGAGCTATGTAAGCAAAATAGATATTGTTAGTTTCCCTTTTGTTAGAGCTAATATATTTACATACAAGTAAAGGGTTGAAAGAAAAAAGAGTTAATTAGTATCGAAGGTAATTGATTGTGACTAATTTAATATTTCAGGCTTGGAAACATTGGAGGGACGGGACACCGTTGCAATTGTTGGATTCAACCTTGACAGATTCTTACTCGAGAAATGAAGTGATTAGATGCATACATATGGGGTTGTTATGTGTCCAGGAAGATCCAGCTGACAGACCCACAATGGCAACAGTAGTTCTCACGCTTAATAGTTACTCTATCACTCTTCCAGCTTCTCAAAAACCAGCATTTTTCCTTGGTAGTAGAAGGGAGGCTAGCATGCCAACAAAAGAGTTGGATTTTGATCAATCAAAAAGCAAATCAATGCCATGGTTTGTTGATGATGCATCAATTACTGAAGTATATCCTCGATAACATGGTGGTGCTTTCTTATATTGTTATTTTGGTGAACTCAAAGATCCTTCAGGCAGATGAAGCCCGGAAGTGAGATGTGGTCAATGTTTCGTCTTTTAAAATTAATGTTGTCTATGAATTGAGTAGAAGAATGTCTTTCTAGTTTCAAGTTTCCATAAATTTGACTGAGATCATCTGTCGTTTTCTTCTACGCGTAGTCGTAGACAATTCGTTTGACTCTTATTTATTGAATTGTCAACTTAATCAATTGATCTCTTTTTTCTTTTTTTATATTAACCACATTACTGATTCTTGAACAAAAATATCTCCACTGCTTTTATTTCTTCTTCTTTCCTTCTGTTTATCACCCTTCAACGAACCTCTAGATATAAAATCTCATCTCAATCTTGTTTATTACGTAAGAGTGTGTAGATGCAAAAAATCTACCATCATGAAAATAGGGTCTGATCCCGTGAGATTGAGACCACTGATAATCCGCTAGACCTGCACACATGAAAGGGCAAGCGTGAAGCTTCCGGAAAACACTGGGGTGGTGTTTGCCGTAGGCACTCCGACGCTCAAGTCAGCAAGGCTGAAAGAGATTTAATAAGAATTAAGGAGAAGAAGAATTACCAGGAGTCTTGTCGGAGGCTAGGATTACGGCGGAGGTGTCGGGTTCTTGGGAGCAAGAACTTAGAAGCAAATAGATGGTTTTGAGTAGTGTAGATTGACTGTGGGAGATTGCCCCTTAATGAGAGGGCAAGCCTCTGTTTTTATAGTGAACCCAAAGGGTTGGAATCCTAGTAGGACATTGAGTCTTCTTTTGGGAGATAATCCATATCATAAAAGAGATATGACTTCTTTTCCTTATCAGATTAAGTTTAATAGTTTAAGTAAGATTTGGAATCTTAGTAGAAGAGGAAATAGAATGGGATTCTGATTTCCTATTTATGGACTGTTGTAGGCTATTGGGTTGAAACCCAGTTTAGCTGAACTTATAAGATAGCCCAACTAGTAGAGTGGGTAGTTCACAAGGTGATTTTAAGCATAGGCCCTATAGGGATTGGGTTGAGGCCTTGGGTCATGACATATTTATTTCGTTATTGGGCCTCGTCAAGCCCAAGATGATTTTTGGCCCTAACAGTTAGCCCCCCACTCTCTAAGTTAAAGAGTATTTAGCTTAGAGAGTAGATTTAATCGAATGTGTAAACTTATGAATCGGGTTGGGCCGATCGAAGGTGTAAACTCATGAATCAGCTGGGCCGACCGAAGGTGTGGGCCAATCAAAGGTGTAAACTCATGAATTGAGCTGGGCCGATCGAAGATGTAAACTCATGAATCAAGCAAGGCCGATCGAAGGTGTAGAGTTGTGAATAGGGCAGGACCGATTTGAAGGTGTAAACTAATGAATCGAGCAAGGCCGATTCAAAGGTGTAACTCGTGAATCGGGCAGGGCTGATTCGAAGGTGTAGATCTATAGATCGAGTAGGGTCGATCCGATGGTGTAAATCCGTAAATCTAGTAGGGTTGATCCAAAGGTGTAAATCCGTGGATCGGGCATGGCCGATCCGAAGGTTTAAATCCGTGAATCGAGCAGGGTCGATCTGAAGGTGTAAATCCGTGGATCGGGCAAGGCCGATCCGAAGGTGTAAATCCGTGGATCGAGCAGGGTCGATCCGAAGGTGTAAATCCATAAATCGAGCAGGGTCAATCCAAAGGTGTAAATCCGTGGATCGGGCAGAGCCGATCCAAAGGTGTAAATCTGTGAATCGAGCAGGGTTGATCTGAATGTGTATGCCAAATGGAGCTTGTATGGGGCTTGTAGTTGAGTCAACGTGACTGACTTGTAGTTGAAACCTTTGAGGACTATGTGGCCCAGTCGGCGTGACCGACTTTGTAGTTGAAAACATTTGATTGAAGCTGGAGCAGTGAAATGCATGACATGCATGTTTTAAGTAAAGAGTCTAATTGAGAGTCAATATGCATGATGTGCATGTGTTATGGGCTGAATGAAGAGTGAGTTAAATGGAAAAATGAGTTGCATGTATTTAAGTAATAGGCCGAATAGAGAAAGATTTAACCAAATAGAGTGGTAGTTAAAAGGAGATAATGACACATACCTTTCCCCTTCAAGTGTTGCCACCTGTGCTTGTTGAACCAAGTAGAGTATTTGATTTGGCTTTTGAGGAGGTGATACGAAAGTACGATTAGTCTACAGGCGAGTGGCTCTTTAGATGCATTGAATTAGTCATACTCGAGCAAGAGTTGTATGAGGGTGAGCTTGGACAGACCCACTCGACAAAGCTCATGCAGCCAGAATGAAGAAATAACCCCAACCCTAAATGAAGATGTTCCAGAGAAAGGTAGAGTCGTAGTCCCAGCCGAGCCGAGTGACGACTTTTATAGTTGTTACTTAGGCGTACTTTTGCCACATGGGGTGATTGAGTATGTGTCGAATGGAGTTATCTGGACTTGTATAAATAATTTGAGGGATTATATCCTTGTTCTGAGGTAGCTTAGAATCCACTTAGCTCGGCCCACTATATCGTGTGGAGAAGGTGTGCTGACTGCTGAGTCAAATGAAGTTGACTAGGGAGAACCACTTTCGATTTTTAATTTCTCCCACTCGGTTGGCTGAGCCGAGTGGAGAGAGTTCTTCTTGTAGTGTGATCAAAGCCACATGGAGACAAAATTGAGTGGGAGTTGCAAGGCTATTTGAGACAAATATTAACGTGTTGCTTGCTCAGCGGACCGATCCGAGTGAAGCCATTGTGCATTCTACAAAGCGAATTAGATTTCCAAAGAATTCCAAATAAAACTCTGATGTGAGCACAAATATGGAATATGGGCTCATTGTGCAGGCGGCTGAAAATAATGAGAAAAAATCACCTTTCCAAAATTTTGCCACATGGCATTTTTAACCAAGGTGCATTAAATGCCATAATGCTTTGGCAATGGCATTCATTCAAAACCTGTGACTTTTTATTTATTTATTATCTCTTTTTAAGTTTTACTCTTTCTAGCCGAAGGTGTAGGCGATTTCTCCAGAGATTCCACAGTGATTTCTCCTGATTCTTTCATTTTGTTTTTCTCTATTCTTTTTGTGTTCTTAAAACCTTCTAGGCTACTCTTGGATGAATTTGAGGTGATTTTTATCGACTTTTGAAGAAGAAAAATTTGGGTTTTTCTTAAATATGGGTTTTGAGTTTGCTGAAGATGGCTTTGACATGCTTTTGAGTAGTTTTTTTACGGATGCTGGATAGAACATGGGATGAGCAATTTTTGAAAGACCTTAGTATTTGGAAGTGTTTGGCTTTTGTGGTTTCGAAAGAGGATTTGGGCATTTGAGTAGTTTTTTTACGGATGCTGGATAGAACATGGGATAAGCAATTTTTGAAAGACCTTAGTATTTGGAAGTGTTTGGCTTTTGTGGTTTCGAAAAAGGATTTGGAGGGGGAATGAGATTTGGTGATTCTGAAGGGGAGTCAGTATAGTTGGGCATTTCATTCTCGGTTTGACTTTGCTTCGAATGAGCTGAGTGGTATCTTGGCATTGACGGCAAGAAGTCAAAACTAGTCAGTGTATATTCTTACCAGTTGCCATGGATTGAGGGAGTTTGATTCAAGGTTTGTGGGACTTTAGTAATTCGACACGAAAGCGAGTTAACGTTCTAAACCATTTATTGTGGTTGGAGAATTTGCAGGTCTAGAGAAGGAGAGGAAGATGGGTTTTTAAATACACAAAAACATGCCCATGAGATGTAAGGGTTTTTAGACCACGAAATACCCACCAAAAAGAAATTAAACACCTACAAGAAGTGAGAAATATTCCAATTGATGCATGGAACAAATTATGAATATGGGGGATGTGTTTTGATACTTCAAGGTATCATATCATGTGCTGAATAGATAAAACAAATGGAGAAAAGTAAAGAAAAATTTTCTTATCATGATGAAATTTTCTGATTAGCGATGTCAGTCGAAGGGAGTTACAAGCCTCCTCTTGTGTTGTAAGTTATCGTTAGCAGATGATTGTCAGGGCCCCACGGTGGGCACCAAATTGTAGATGCAAAAAATCTACCGTCATGAAAATATGGTCTGATCTTGTGAGATTGAGGCCACTGACAATCCGCTAGACCTGCACACATGAAAGGGCAAGCGTGAAGCTTCCGGAAAACACCGGAGTGGTGTTTGCCGTAGGCACTCCAACGCTCAAGTCAGCAATGCTGAAAGAGATTTAATAAGAATTAAGGAGAAGAAGAATTACCAGTAGTCTTGTCGGAGGCTAGGACTACGGCGGAGGTGTCAGGTTCTTGGGAGCAAGAACTTAGGAGCAAATAGATGGTTTTGAGTAGTGTAGATTGACTGTGGGAGATTGCCCTTTAATGAGAGGGCAAGCCTCTGTTTTTATAGTGAACCCAAGGGGTTGGAATCCTAGTAGGACATTGAGTTCTCTTTTGGGAGATAATTCATATCATAAAAGAGATATGACTTCTTTTTTTTATCAGATTAAGTTTAATAGTTTAAGTAAGATTTGGAATCTTAGTAGAAGAGGAAATAGAATGAGATTCTGATTTCCTATTTATGGACTGTTGCAGGCTATTGGGTTGAAACCCAGTTTAGCTGAACTTATAAGATAGCCTAACTAGTAGAGTGGGTAGTTCATAAGGTGATTTTAAGCGTAGGCCCGATCGGGATTGGGTTGAGGCCTTGGGCCATGACATGTTTATTTCGTTATTGGGCCTCATCAAGCCCAAGACGATTTTTGGCCCTAACAGAGTGCCACTCAGATTTTTGTAACTTCAGCCTTAATCATTTATTTCTTAAACTATAAAAATAAAAATGTTTTATAAATAACTCTTTGAAATTGATTAAGTTTAAAATAAATAATCAGTTTCATAGAAAAAAAAAATCTAAAAACTAATAAGGATAGCTTATAAAAATCAGATTATTTCTAAAACTGATTTTTTACATTATAAAATAATAAATATACCTATACATAATTCCTCAAATTATGAAGTTAACTTAAATAAACTTATGAATTTTTAATAAATAATTTTATAATTTATTTATAAATTTAAAAAAAGCTAAAATAAAAGTGGTTGATATCGCAACCGGTGGTGGTCAACTATCGATTAACTACCAATCAACGGTAGTCAATCAATGGTCAACACCGATCAACAGTGGTGTGTTGGTCAATCAATAATTTTTTTTATTTTTTATTAATTATTAGTTTTAATAATTTATTAAATATTTTTTTAAATACTTATAAAATACAAATTTAAAATTATAAAAATATTTTAGGAAATAAAATGTCCTTTTAGGTCATTACACATTATCAGAAACTACCATAAAGACCTATTATTAGTTTCTTCAGTTAAATTTAATGGGAATAGAGGCAAAATAGACATTGTTTAATGAAACAAAATAAACTTTAAAAAAAAACCATTAAATA
This sequence comes from Pistacia vera, assembly GCF_008641045.1. Lineage (NCBI taxonomy): Eukaryota > Viridiplantae > Streptophyta > Magnoliopsida > Sapindales > Anacardiaceae > Pistacia > Pistacia vera. The sequence continues at coordinate 52,804 of NW_022196435.1, forward strand.
AATTATATAATTATTAAAAACTTTAAAACAAAAAAGTTTAACCTAAATATATTTGGTTAAACAAAATAAGTTAGATGGATCAAAGTTAAAAAAAAAAAAAAATGAAATATCATAGTTGCTGAAATTTGGAGCACTAGATCACATTGCAATGAATTTGATGCTCTATGTCCATTGTGTCTAGAGTTCTCTATCACAATCTAGGCCAAACTGTGGTAGATTTAGGCTAGAATGTGGTTAGGGCTGGTTAACGAACCGAGCCGCTCACGAGCCGGCTCGGCTCGGCTCGGCTCGAGTCCGGCTTGTTAACGGCTCGGTTCGTTTGATTACGAGCCGGCTCGACTCGGCTCTTGAGATAAAACGAGCCGAGTTCAAGCCATACAAGGCTTGGCTCGTCAGGCTCGCGAGCCGCTTCTGGCTCGAAAAAGTGGGGGGTTTTTTGAGAATTTCTAAACCATTGGGATTTAATTGAAAATAATGCAAACAAGTTTTAAAAAATAACAAAATAGACCCTATTATTAAAATCCCCAAATCACGAAAAATCCGTAGCAGTGAACCCTTGTTGTAAAATTTGAATCAAACTCCTCACAAAGTGTTGATTTTCGGCCAGATCTTGTTCATCTTCGTCAGCTTCGCCGGATCTTCGTCGAACCTTCGACAGCCGTTAGATCTTCGTCATCGTTGTCATCTTCTTTGGATTTTCGTCAGATCTAAAGTGGATATCGTCGGTTCGTCATCATCTTCGTCAGATCTGAAGTGGACATCGTCGGTTCGTCATCATCATCGTCTGATTTGAAGTGGATATCATCGGTTCGTCATCATCTTCGTAGGATCGTCGTCGGATCGTCGGACTTTAATCGGTCAGTAGGGGACTTTAATCGGTCAATTAGGATTTAATTGTTTGTTTGGGGTTTGAGGTTTCTTCAATTTTATTTGGAGATGGCTGCTGCCTTGACAAAGTTAAATTATAATTTGCATTTATTTGAATTTCAGACATTGGAGAACAAAGAAAAGTAAGCCAACAGAATTTGAAGAGCCCTCTACCTTCGAAGAATGAAGAAAATAATATTAAAAAAATTATTTTTATTTTTTATTGAAAAAGAATAAATAATTTAAACAAAAGAAAATGGAGGTGGGCAGTCAGACGACTCAGACTGCTGCCCAGCGAATTTTTGTAAAAAAAAATTGAAAAAAAACAAAATTATTTGGAAATGGCTCGTCGAACCGGCTTGCCAGCCGGTTCGAAATATGCCTAATCCATTACCGAGTCGAGCCGAGCCGAGTCATATAATTTATGGCTCAGCTCGGTCTCGGCTCGTTTACTCTTCCCCTCTCACGAGCCGAGCTCGTTAAGTCGAAAACTCAGCTCGGCTCAGCTCAATAACACCCCTAAATGTGGTAGATCTGGTGAGATTGCACAATAATCACATTTTTTGGTCATGATCTGGTTGAGATCGTGGCGAGTAGCCAAAATTCCAACAGGAAGGTAATTCTAATTTTTTTTTTTTTTTTATATAGTTTGATCATTTTGATAAATATTTGGTACTATTTTGGTACTTGATATTGTTTTCATTTTGAAATTATCTTTATAAGAATATTTTAAAGTTCAAATACGTTTTATTCTTTTAAAAAAAAAATTATATAAATTATCAGTAAATTTTTCTTAAATTTTTTATAAAAATTAATAGCCCATTTTTAATTTTATTAATATTAGATTGTTTAAAAAAATTAATGAAATTACAATGAAACTTCAGGGGCAAGTAGGACATTACATTGCTCAAAGAGAGTAAAAATGTCATTTTTATGATTGAAACTAACAACATCGAGTCTAAATTTGACCATTGGCGGTCGTAATCCAACGATAGAAAATTTCCCAATGCTTTTAGGTGATAATAAAAGTCTAAATGAAGAAGTTTGGCATCAAGACGACTTTAACATAACTTTAAAAATAATATTTAATGATTTATTCATATTCTAAGTTTGTAACCAAACACGACTTGACTATTGTTGAAAGTTCTGTGGAAGGATAGATTATTTTAATAGTTAATTATTCTCATTTATATTTAATGATTGATAATTGATAATATTGATCTATAATTATTAGTTTGTTACTACAATACCTAAAGTGAAGTAATGATGATCTTATAGAATACTATTATAAAAAGCAGCCTTAGTTTCCCTCATAGTAAAATAGTTAAAGTACATCACATTTGATAACAGGTGTTAGAACAAAGAAATAATTAAATCAATTCAATTTGAACCTGACATAAAAGAATAGACAGATGTCATATATTCAACTTCTGTCCACATCAACGATTAAAGATGCTTGACCATTCTAACATTAAGACACCAGAAAAATCAAAGTCTATTAATTGGGATAGAAAAGTTGGAGAGTTGTAAACGTTCTTGACCATTTATTCCCTTAATTTCTTGTATTATCTATACCTGCTTTATGCCCCTAATTAATCAGTCTAAAGTCTAAACCCCTATCAACAAGAGTAAAAGCAAAGAAAGGTGAAGAATGGCCAGACTCCAAAGAAAGAAAACTATAAATTAATTTATTTCAGACAGTGTCCTTAAGTCTAACAAATATTATGTGTTGGGTGTAAATGATATCAGAGCTTTGGAAGACGGGGGGTATGTGTTTATACCCGTTAACCTGTTGAAAGTTCTTGGTAGCATGAATAATGGTTCGAATGATGAAATCTGTATGAATAAGACTTGTTTTCATTTGGATCATGGACTCGAGGTAAAACCGGAAATCGGTTTGTTAAATACTGTCGTAGATAAGTTAGAGCTTTTGACCCAGAAGCTTGAAAACTTAGACATGAGAGTGAATTATACGGTGTATCGTATATTTACTCTAAACGAAGAATTAACCCAGATTGGAAATCAGATTGAAAAGGTTAATTTTGTACTTCAAAAGGTTAAAACACTGGAACGTGTTCTAACTATTTTACTCAACCAGTAAGATAGGAGATGTCTCTGGTTCTAAGTGACATCGAACAAGTGTGGCCTATTGAAGGATATACTGAACAAGAGGTTAAACGGGTTGTGTTAGACCTCTATAATGGCAACCCAGATATTCGAGAAGAGTATCTGACTTGGCTAGATGTTAAGCGACTTTTGGATGTTATTCAGAAGGCTTTTAGTCAAGAGTGCACAAAGATTTTGTGTTTTATTTGTCGGATTTCCACCATTGAAGTTGCCGAGCTAGAACTTTGGAATAAATGGTTGGGAAAAGCTAAGGCGGTAATTCCTTATTGGTACGGCGAATCTCAGTCGGATCCAGATCCCAAACCATATAAAGAGTCAGACTTTGCAACTGAGTTGAGACCTGATTCAGATTAACCATGGGTGGTCAGGATGTTTTGAATCAGTTTGCGGTCAGTCTGCAGGAAAAATACCCTGGATTGCCTCCAGGATATGCACAGTTCGTAGCCAAGGAAACCCAAGGTGATTGGGAAAAGGCAGAAAAACTCTTTATGAAAGGTGTTAAGGAAGAAGACTTTGTTTCTAAGGTGGATGGAAAACGAAAGGTTGATATTCCGGAAATTTCTACCTCAGATGCTAAGCGAATCAGCAGATATTATGAAGAAGAAATGAAGAAACAAAGGAAAGGAGAAGAAATTGGAGGATCAAAAATTACTCCAGGTCCTAAAAAGGCGGAGCTCGATAAGCTAATCTCGAGACTCAGGGAATCTGAGTTTAAAGATGATCCCCTTGAAGGAATTCGTAATCCTTTAAATTCTTTCGAATGATTCCTTAAGTAAATCTCCAAACCCGAATATAAACAAACTTATCCCACAAAGATAAGGTCAGAGTTTATACCTAGGGGAATACCTAGAATGGTGGAGATACCGTCTAGTGGAAGTTTCCTGAATATCGATTGTGTTACAAATGGAACGGATGCAATCGAAGCGTGGGAAATTGTTAACTGGGTTCATATACAAAATAAGAACTTTGGACTCAGTGATACTTACAGGTTTCTAAGATCCACACTGCAGGGCGCTGCAAGAAGCTTTTGGAGAAGTCTAGAAGCTGGTACAAGTCTGTTAGATACTATAAAGGACTTGAAGAATGAAGAGGCTATTTTTGCACTCTTCAAGGATATGCTCTGTAGAGAATTTACTGGGATAACCATTACCAGTAGGAATCTTGCGGAGGTAGTTGCCTTAGAAGCTTTAACAAAGCTTAGGCTTTGTGACATGTGTCTGTTTGAGAATTTCGTCTGTGAGTATAGACGATATTTTTATCAGTTGTCTGGTGGTACACAGGAAGTCATAAAGAATACTTTCTTTGCTAAACTTCCCTAAGGCTGGGATAAGGCAGCAAACGAGGCGTTTAAGCTTCTACTTGAAAAGAATCAAGTTGTTGATTCTTTGGGAGGAAGAATAGAAGCTGTTAGACAACTCGTAAGGACAAGATGTTTGAACGCTAAGCTGAATAAGGAAGCTAAAAGGCTTGAGTTCAACGAATCTTGTTGTCAAAACTTTGATGGCGTGCCAGGACAATATGGCTGTGAGTCGAGGAGTTCGACTAAACGTCAAGGTCGGAAAAACCATATGAAACAAAAAAGATTATTCGGTAAAAGGAACTTTAAGCTGAAACATTTTTGTAATATGGTAAAACGACCTGTTACTAATAAACGGGATCTTCCAGATCACGAAAGGTTTATTAGGCGCACAGGGAAAGGTAGACTTAACGCTAAGGAACGCGAAGCGCGTAAGTTTTGTGCTATCTGCCCATTTGGCAAAAACGCAAAAGATTGTAATTGTTGCTGGATTTGTGGTGACAGAAATCATTTTGCAGATAAATGCCCTCATAAGGGTAAGAAGAAGGCAGCGGTACGATTTTTGGAAGTCAACGCGGAAAGCCAAACTTCTGCATTTGAGCCAGTTTGGGGATACGAAATTGATTCAGATGATGAAGTTTATGAATTAGTTTCGGATTACTCTGATGATTTAGATTCTTCAGAGGATGACTCAAAAGATATGACTTTTGAGGAACAATCTTAAATCTTCAACGCGTAGGTATATTCATGCAACGGACTAGTAGTCTTAATGAATATCCTAGGAATAGCGATATTGGTGATGAGGATGATCTTATCCCAATTAGAAATGAGGATGAAAAACCTAACTCGGTAATTAGTTCATCATCTAATTACAAGGATCACTCAGGTAACCTGGAGACTTGGGTAATTATGAGGTTAACACTAGAGAAGTTTTTGAAAAACGCTCTAAGTGGTTATTCAAAGCTGAAGGCTTGGAAGATGTACACGAAAAGCCTATTCGTTTATCATTATCTCATTCTCGAGATGGTGAATTAATACTCTCGGACGATGAGTGGCTATAGAAGGTTAGACTTCTTGCCAAACGGGCAAATGGCAAGTATAACTATGTACAACTTGGTGCTGTACAAATTCGTGTGAAGGGACTATTCCGTGGAGCAATGAATGTATCTGTTCAGGTTGCTTTACTGGACAGACGATGGCTTACGTTTAGCAAAGCTTTAGTTGGCGGTTTTCACGCTAATTTAGCTTTGGGAGATGCCTATGGGACTATTAAACCAAGATATATGGTTAGTCTCACAGATCCAAATCTTAAACGGATTATGGTTCTTCGAATTCATACTTCGGGATTAGAAGACTTGATGGCTTCTAGTGACAGAATAGCAATTTAGTATAGGTTGATTTATCATTTGATAAATTCTGTTAATCCTACACGAATGAACTCTAGTGCAGATACAGAGGTTCATGGCCCAGGACAGGATTCTGTAATTCCAATTCGACCTACGGTAGTTAATGCTAAGGCTCTTACGTGGCCGAAACGATGGGTTTTAGACTATCCACCGCAGCCCAGCGTGGTGGAATTAAACCCAAATCGGGGAATTCAAATCCAGGAACTTGATAATGAGGTTGAGGTTACTCTCCCTACGCATAGAAACTCGGAGTCTTTAGAGCAGAATAAAGAGGTTCAGCCCATTATATCAAGGAAAAATATACTGGAAACAGATGATACTACTAGTGATGCCGGAAGTAGCGGTAGCAGGAAAATAGTTGGGTATAAATCTGTGCAAATTCCCGTATATGAAGAGGAAACTCCAAGCACGAAAATGATGATGAGTCATGAAATGCATTGTCATGTGATAGTTCAGGGAACTATTGATACATGCATACATGCAAAACTGTGTTTTCCAGAATATGAGGAATATACTCTAGATGTTCTTGTAGACACAGGAGCAACTAAATGTATTGCAAAGAAGCAATGTTTTCCACAGAAGCTTTGGAAATCATTGGAGAAACCAATCCTAAATACGGTTGCGGATGGAGGCCAAAGTATGATCACGGATATGGTAGAGAACGTGGTTGTCTTATTAAACGAGAAAGAATTCACTCTAAGGGAAGTCCTAATAGTGGATTACTTAGAGGTAGATTTTATTCTCGGAAATAGCTTTCTGCGAGGACAAGCAGAAGTTAGACCTTTTACTCAGGATAACGACCACATTATCCTCGGAGGACATAAAATCCTTATTCTTGCTAAGCCTGAAGTTTCAAAAATCAGAAACGGTTTTAGACCGGTGAAACTAAGGCAAGAAGTAGATCACATTGTTTTCCAAATTTTGGAAAAGGAAAAACGGTGGTTGAAAACTTCTAATGTAGAAGAAGTGGATGAGGCTTGTAATGTTTTCTTTCAAAGACTGTATCCTAGTCATCATATAAACCAGATCGCACGGGATATATCGCAGGAGGTTGACCCCTTTGGTGCATGTCCTGAGAGCACGGATAAATTCAAACATAAAGAGAACATCTTGAAATTTGAAAACGAGAGTAAAAAAAACTCTTTAAGGATTTAAGAACTTGTCAAATCCTTTAAAGGGGAACTTTCTCCATGCTTTGATGATCAACCATTAAAGTTATGGGAAAGGAACGGTGTTTATGCTTCACTTGAATTAAAAAGAAAAGATGATAAAATTGTGACCAAATCTTTTCCTTATACTCCCGATGCAGAGGAGGAATTCAGTAAGCAAATACCGGAATTGCTGGAAAAGCAATTGATACGCGCTAGTAAAAGTCCACACTTTTCGCCAGCATTCATGGTCATGAATAGAGCTGAGCAATTAAGAGGAAAAACGCGGATGGTTATAGACTATAGGCAATTGAATGAGAAAACCATTGACGATGCTTATAAGATACCAAACAAATCGGCTTGTTTGAATAAAGCTAGATTTGGAAAAATCTTCTCCAAATTTGATCTAAAGTCAGGATTTTGGCAGATCAGAATGGCGGAGTCAAGCATTCTTTTGACGGCTTTCACCTGTCCGAAAGGATTGTTTGCATGGATGGTTTTGCCTTTTGGACTTAAGCAAGCACCATCAATATTCCAGAGGAAAATGGATCAAGTTTTTGGGGACTTATCCAACTTTTGTATAGTCTATGTTGATGATGTTTTGGTTTTTAGTAAAACTAAGGAAGAACATGTAAATCATCTTAGATTGGTAAGCAAAAGGTTCCTTGATAATGGAATGATTCTATCTAAACGAAAGATAGAATGGTTTAAGAACAAGGTGAAGTTTTTAGGCGCAGAGATAAGTGAAGGAGGTATTCAACTCCAAGAACATATCTCGAAGAAGTTGCTGGATCTTCCAAACGTGATGGAAGATAAGCATATGTTACAACAATTTCTTGGATTAGCCAATTACATGCGTGAGTATGTGCCCAATCTTGCTAATGTAATTAATGGCTTAATGCTTAAGGTTAGTGACAAAATGCCTTGGATTTGGACACTTGAAGACACTAATTGTGTTAAGCGGACCAAAGCCTTGACAAAGCAGTTAAAACCATTAAAACTCCTAGATGATGAGGATAAGCTCATTATCGAAAGTGATGCATCTCACTTGTATTAGGGAGGAGTGCTTAAGGCTAAGGGTACTAATAATATTGAACGGATTGTTCGATATGCGTCAGGAAAATTCTCTCCTGCTGAAATAAACTATCATGTTCATAAAAAGGAAGTTTTAGTAGTGAAAGAATGTATTGACCGATTTTGATTGTTCGTAATCAGTCAGGAATTTACTTTAAGGACAGATTCTAAATATTTAAAAACTTTTATAAAATTGTCTTTAAAGGATGACAAATCTAGATTAATCAGATGGCAAATTTGGTTTGCAAATTATAAAATCAAGTTTGAATATATTTCTGGTAAATCTAACTTTGTTGCTGACTTTTTGTCCAGACATTTCTCTGAAGACTTGCAGGAAAATGATGGACAAGAAAGAAACTGGAAGTCACTTCTCATGCTCCAAGTGTAAACAACGAGGACACAAGTGTAAACAACGAGGACACTTGAGAAGGAATTGCCCTTTGAGGATCACTTCGACTTCAAAGGTTATTGCTAAAAGGGAGAAAACTGCAGATAAACAGGCAGCTTCTTCTTCAAAGCAGGATACTGCGATGCAGCAGGTTAAAGAAGGAATGAGTCGAGATTATGACTTTGATACTTCGGAAAGAAGGAACCCAAGATTTCAACGATTAAAGGGTGAAACTTCTACGAAGGAAAATACTTCTGTAAAGGAAATTATTCCTAAGAAGGACACAACTCAGAAAAACGCAATAGTTTGCTGGTCTTGTAAACATGAAGGACATGAACGGGCTAATTGTCCACTGCCAAAGGCAAAACATTATGAGGAATCATCGTCAGGTGCTGTAAGCGTGGTGACTCCACACACTCCACAAAAGAAGCGGTTAATTGATGTAGATATTTGTGAGAGATTTAGCTTTCCAGAAGGCTTAAGATTAACTTCAGCTAGTCAAACACTCTGGGAGAATCTGGAAACCCAAATTAGGATCGCAATGGCAACAGGTCAAGGGGAAGTACAGCTGCAAAGGTGTTTAGAGAAGCTAGCAAGAAGGTTAGCATGGCTGGAAACTGATAAACTGTTCTATGAGGACGAAGAGTTCAAAGGAACTGACGTACGGTATGCAGCAGGAATTCAAAAACTTGAGGTAATGAGAAAATGTCATTTGTTTGACATGTTAAAGCTCAAACTCGAGAATTTGAATGATTTAATAGTAAAATTGGGAAAAACTAACTTGACTGATTTAGGTCAAGGACTATCAATTTATCCTAACGGAGTTATAGAATTGTTCGTTCCATGAAAAATCTTTAGAAAAGGTTTCTATAGAGATCTTTTTACTAAAGGATGGATCGATACAATGCAAATTGACGTACAGGAAGCATTAGTGGACCCAAATATGCCAGACGCGGTTAAGCAAACGCTCTGTGTATTAAATCAGAAGGTCGACACATTTGCTTGCATGATTACTTCCTCATTGCAAGAGAGCTATGATGTTCAGCCTGTACAGATATGGGAATTTCTTGTAGGAGAACCATGGTACCGAATTATGTTAAATANGTCATATAAAGAGTTTATAATATTATTTTAAAAGTAGTACTAAACAGGATCGCAATGGCGACAAGACAAGGGGAAGTACAGTTGCAGAGGTGTTTAGAGAAACTAGCAAGAAGGTTAGCATGGCTGGAAGCTAATAAACTGTTCTATGAGGACGAAGAGTTCAAAGGAACTGACGTACTCTATGCAGCAGGAATTCAAAAACTTGAGGTAATGAGAAAATGTTATTTGTTTGACATGTTAAAGCTCAAACTCGAGAATTTGAATGATTTAATAGTGAAATTGGGAAAAACTGACTTGACTGATTTAGTTCAAGGATTATCAGTTTATCCTAATGGAGCTATGGAATTGTTCGTTCCATGGAAAATCTTTAGAAAAGGTTTATGTAGAGATCTTTTGACTAAAGGATGGATCGATACAATGCAAATTGACGTACAGGAAGCAATGGTGGACCCGAATATGCCAGACGCGGTTAAGCAGACGCTCTGTGTATTAAATCACAAGGTCGACAAATTCACTTGCATGATTACTTCCTCATTGCAAGAGAGCTATGATGTTCAGCCTGTACAGATATGGGAATTTCTTGTAGGAGAACCATGGTACCGAATTATGTTAAATACTGCGGTAAAAATGGGTTTTTATGCACTAAAAGAAATTCAGAAGAAAGGAGAGGAAGATTGGACCAGGTTATACATTGCCAAAATGTTACTGGTAAAATCTAAACTGGAAGAACTCGTGAGAGTAAATGCTACTGTCCATATTCAGAATGGGATTGTGGTGGTTATACCAGACAAGTATGCATTAATCCAGGACACTCTGTTTCAACACAATCAGGCCCAGTTGAAAACATTGTTAGAAGGGTTCGAACTAGCCCATCTACCAAAACAGGCCCTGATGGAAGGTACAATTGATCTTCTAAGGTTGGTCTTAGCCCATGACTAGGAAGCCCAAGAGGATGAATCTCTGAAAGAATTTCTTGATCTGATTGAAACGGATAATTTCAAAGATCAATAAATTCCAAGATGATGGAAATTTGGACAGCCGTAAACGTCCAACATGTATATGCGACGTGTATCAAACAGCAGAACAATACGTGGACATCCAAGATGTTGTCGATAGGATTCAACGATCCAGATTTAAAGAGGCATTGGATGTTGACTTTATAATAAATGTAAAATTTTAGTCATCTGTAATAAAATGTTTGTAAGGCACATGGGAGACATGTGGACCCCAGTGTCATTATCATTAAGTTTTATTAAGATTTTAGCTAAAGGTTGTATTTATTTTTCTTTTGCTAAGTCAAAGTCTTATTTAAGACTTGTTGTACAATTGTTTAAAGCTTTGTACGTTAGTTTAGACTTTTGTAAGTTTTGTTTCTTTCGCTTTTTCTCACGGATTCAATTTCAATTGAAGTTCGGAACTTCTCTATATAACGAGAAGTGTATGTACATTTTATTCAAGAGAAAATTAATAATATTTTTAGTTTGTGAAAATTCTCTCAATCTCTTGTCTACTTTTAATTTGTACACTCGAGACAAAAAAAAAAAGGTTTATTCAAGACGATTGATATCCAGGTATGAATTATTCTGTTAATTGAATTTATGTAATTTTCCTTCCAATTAATTAACTAGGTTATTTAGTTATTAATTGTAATAATATTTGTTAGAGTGGGTATAACAAATATTATGTGTTGGGTGTAAATGGTATCAGAGACAAATATTATTACAATTAATAACTAAATAACCTAGTTAATTAATTGGAAGGAAAATTAAATAAATTCAGTTAACAGAATAATTAATACCTGGATATCAATCGTCTTGAATAAACCTTTTTCTTTGTCTCGAGTGTACAAATTAAAAGCAGACAAGAGATTGAGAGAATTTTCACAAATTGAAAATATTATTAATTTTCTCTTGAATAAAATGTACATACACTTCTCGTTACATAGAGAAGTTCCGAACTTCAATTGAAATTGAATCCGTGAGAAAAAGCGAAAGAAACAAAACTTACAAAAGTCTAAACTAACGTACAAAGCTTTAAAAAATTGTACAACAAGTCTTAAATAAGACTTTGACTTAGCAAAAGAAAAAGTAAAAGAAAAATAAATACAAACTTTAGCTAAAATCTTAATAAAACTTAATGATAATGACACTGAGGTCTACATGTCTCCCATGTGCCTTACAAACATTTTATTACAGACGACTAAAATTTTACATTTATTATAAAGTCAACATCCAATGCCTCTTTAAATCTGGATCGTTGAATCCTATTGGCAACATCGTGGATGTCCACGTATTGTTCCGCTGTTTGATACACGTCGTGTATACGTGTTGGACGTTTACAGCTGTCCAAATTTCCATCCTCTTGGAATTTATTGATCTTTGAAATTATCCGTTTCAATCAGATCAAGAAATTCTTTCAGAGATTCATCCTCTTGGGCTTTCTGGTCATGGGCTAAGACCAACCTTAGAAGATCAATTATACCTTCCATCAGGGCCTGTTTTGGTAGATGGGCTAGTTCGAACCCTTCTAACAATGTTTTCAACTGGGCCTGATTGTGTTGAAACAGAGTGTCCTGGATTAATGCATACTTGTCTGGTATAATCACCACAATCCCATTCTGAATATGGACAGTAGCATTTACTCTCACGAGTTCTTCCAGTTTAGATTTTACCAGTAACATTTTGGCAATGTGTAAACTGGTCCAATCTTCCTCTTCTTTCTTCTTAATTTCTTTTAGTGCATAAGAACCCATTTTTACCGCACTATTTAACATAATTCGGTACCATGGTTCTCCTACAAGAAATTCCCATATCTGTACAGGCTGAACATCATAGCTCTTGTGCAATGAGGAAGTAATCATGCAAGTGAATGTGTCGACCTTCCGATTTAATACACAGAGCATCTGCTTAACTACGTCTGGCATATTCGGGTCCACCGTTGCTTCCTGTACGTCAATTTGCATTGTATCGATCCATCCTTTAGTCAAAAGATCTCTACAGAAACCTTTTCTAAAGATTTTCCATGGAGCGAACAATTCCATAGCTCCATTAGGATAAACTGATAATCCTTGAACTAAATCAGTCAAGTTAGTTTTTCCCAATTTTACTATTAAATCATTCAAATTCTCGAGTTTGAGCTTTAACATGTCAAACAAATGACATTTTCTCATTACCTCAAGTTTTTGAATTCCTGCTGCATAGAGTACGTCAGTTCCTTTGAACTCTTCGTCCTCATAGAATAGTGTATCAGCTTCCAGCCATGCTAACCTTCTTGCTAGCTTTTCTAAACACCTCTGCAGCTGTACTTCCCCTTGTCCTGTCGCCATTGCGATCCTAATTTGGGTTTCCAGATTCTCCCAAAGTGTTTGACTAGCTGAAGTCAATCTTAAGCCTTCTGGAAAACTAAACCTCTCACAAATATCTGCATCAATTAACCGCTTCTTTTATAGAGTGTGTGGAGTCACCATGCTTACAGCGCCTGACGATGATTCCTCAGAATGTTTTGTCTTTAGCAGTGGACAATTAGCCTGTTCATGTCCTTCCTGTTTACAAGACCTGCAAACTATCGCTTTTTCTGAGTTTTTTCCTTCTTAGGAATAATTTCCTTTTCAGAAGTATTTTCCTTCGTACAAGTTTCACCCTTTAATCGTTGAAATTTTGGGTTCCTTCTTTCTGAAGTATCAGAGTCATAGTCTCAACTCTTTCCTTCTTTAACCTGCTGTACCGCAGTAACCTGCTTAGAAGAAGAAGCCGCCTGCTTATCTGCAGTTTTCTCCTTTTTAGCAGTAACCTTTGAAGTTGAAGTGATCCTCAAAGGGCAATTCCTTTTCAAGTGTCCTCGTTGTTTACACTTGGAGCATGAGAAGTGACTTCCAGTTTCCTTCTTGTCCGTCATTTTCCTACAAATCTTCAGAGAAATGTCTGGACAAAAAGTCAGCAACAAAGTTAGATTTACCAGAAATATATTCAAACTTGATTTTATAATCTGCAAACCAAATTTGTCATCTGATTAATCTAGATTTGTCATCCTTTAAAGAGAATTTTATAAAAGTTTTTAAATATTTAGAATCTATCCTTAAAGTAAATTCTTGACTGATTACGAACAATCGAAATCGGTCAATACATTCTTTCACTGCTAAAACTTCATTCTCATGGACAGGATAGTTTATTTCAGCAGGAGAGAATTTTCCTGACGCATATCGAACAATCCGTTCAATATTATCAGTACCCTTAGCCTTAAGCACTCCTCCCCAATACAAGTGAGATGCATCACTTTCGATAATGAGCTTATCCTCATCATCTGGGAGTTTCAATGGTTTTAACTGCTTTGTCAAGGCTTTGGTCTGCTTAACACAATTAGTGTCTTCAAGTGTCCAAATCCAAGGCACTTTGTCATTAACTTTAAGCGTCAATCCATTAATTACATTAGCGAGACTGGGCACATACTCACGCATGTAATTGGTTAATCCAAGAAATTGCTGTAACATATGCTTATCTTCCATCACGTCTGGAAAATCCAGCAACTTCTTCGAGATATGTTCTTGGAGTTGAATACCTCCTTCACCTATTTCTACGCCTAAGAACTTTACCTTGTTCTTAAACCATTCTATCTTTCGTTCAGATAGAATCATTCCATTATCAAGGAACCTTTTGCTTACTAGTTTAAGATGATTTACATGTTCTTCCTTGGTTTTACTAAAAACCAAAACATCATCAACATAACTATACAAAAGTTGGATAAGTCTCCAAAAACTTGATCCATCTTTCTCTGGAATATTGATGGTGCTTGCTTGAGTCCAAAAGGCAAAACCATCCATTCAAACAATCCTTTCGGACAGGTGAAAGCCGTCAAAGGAATGCTTGACTCCGCCATTCTAATCTATCAAAATCCTGACTTTAGATCAAATTTGGAGAAGATTTTTCCAAATCTTGCTTTATTCAAATAAGCTGATTTGTTTGGTATCTTATAAGCATCGTCAATGGTTTTCTCATTTAATTGCCTATAGTCGATAACCATCCGCGCTTTTCCTCTTAATTGCTCAGCTCTATTCATGACCATGAATGCTGGCGAAGAGTGTGGACTTTTACTGGCGCGTATCAATTGCTTTTCCAGCAATTCCGGTATTTGCTTACTTAATTCCTTCTCTGCATCGGGAGTATAAGAAAAAGATTTAGTCACAATTTTATCATCTTTCCTTTTTAATTCAAGTGAAGCATAAACACTATTCCTTTCCCATAACTTTAATGGTTGATCATCAAAGCATGGAGAAAGTTCCTCTTTAAAGGATTTCACAAGTTCTTCAATCCTTAAAGAGTTTTCTTGGCTCTTGTTTTCGATTTTCAAGATGTTCTCCTTATGTTTGAATTTATCCGTGCTCTCAAGGCATGCACCAGAGGGGTCAACCTCCTGCGATATATCCCGTGCGATCCGGTTTATATGATAACTAGGATATAGTCTTTGAAAGAAAACATTACAAGCCTCATCCAATTCTTCTGCATCAGAAGTTTTCAACCACCATCTTTTCTTTTCCAAAATCTAGAAAACAATGTGATCTACTTATTACCTCAGTTTCACCGGTCTAAAACCATTTTTGATTTTTGAAACTTCAGGCTTAGCAAGAATAGGGATTTTATGTCCTTCGAGGATAATGTGGTCGTTATCCTAAGTAAAAGGTCTAACTTCTGCTTGTCCTCGCAGAAAGCTATTTCCGAGAATAAAATCTACCTCTAAGTAATCCACTATTAGGACTTCCCTTAGAGTGAATTCCTTCTCGTTAACAATACAACCACGTTTTCTGCCACATCTGTGATCATACTTTGGCCTCCATCCGCAACCATATTTAGGATTGGTTTCTCCAATGATTTCCAAAGTTCCTGTGGAAAGCACTGCTTCCTTGCAATACATTTGGTTGCTACTGTGTCTACAAGAACATCCAGAGTATATTTCTCATATTCTGGAAAACACAGTTTTGCACGTATGCATGTATCAATAGTTCCCTGAACTATCGCATGACAATGCATTTCATGACTCATCATCATTTTCATGCTTGGAGTTTTATCTTCATATACGGGAATTTGCACAGATTTATACCCAACTATTTTCCTGCTACCGCTACTTCCAGCATCACTAGCAGTGTCATCTGTTTCTAGTATATTTTTCCTTGATATAATAGGCTGAACCTCTTTATTCCGCTCTAAAGACTCCGAGTTTCTAGGCGTAGGAAGAGTAACCTCAACCTCATTATCAAGTTCCTAGATTTGAATTCCCTGATTTGGGTTTAATTCCACCACGCTGGGCTGTGGTGAATAGTCTAAAACCCATCGTTTTGGCCACATAAGAGCCTTAGTGTTGACTACCGTAGGTCGAATTGGAATTACAGAATCCTGTCCTGGGCCATGAACCGCTGTGTCTGCACCAGAGTTCATTCATATAGGATTAACAGAATTTATCAAGCGATAAATCAACCTATACTGAATAGCTTTTCCGTCACTAGAAGCCATCAAGTCTTCTAATCCCGAAGTATGAATTCGAAGAACCATAATCTGTTTAAGTTATGGATCTGTGAGACTAACCATATATCCTGGTTTAACCGTCCCATAGGCATCTCCCAAAGCTAAATTAGCGTGAAAACAGCCAACTAGAGCTTTACCAAACGTAAGCCATCTTCTGTCCAGTAAAGCAACCTGAACAGGTACATTCATTCCTCCACGGAATAGTCCCTGCACACAAATTTGTACAGCACCAAGTTGTACATAGTTATACTTGCCATTTGCCCGTTTGGCAAGACTTCTAACCTTCTGTAGCCACTCATCGTCCAAGAGTATTAATTCACCCTCTCGAGATTGAGATAATGCTACACGAACAGGCTTTTCGTGTACAGCTTCCAAGCCTTCAGCTTTGAATAACCACTTAGAGCATTTTTCAAAAACTTCTCTAGGTGTTAACCTCGGAATTACCTAAGCCTCCGGGTTTCTCGAGTGATCCTCGTAATTAGATGATGAACTAATTACCGAGTTAGGGTTTTCATCTTCACTTTTAATTGGGATAAGATCATCCTCATCACCAATACCGCTATTCTTAGGATATTCATTAAGACTTCTAGACTTTTGCATGAATATACCTATACATTGAAGATTTGAAGATTGTTCCTCAAAAGTCATATCTTTTGAGTCATCCTCTGAAGAATCTGAATCATCAGAGTAATCCAAAACTAATTCATAAACTTCATCATCCGAATTAATGTCATATCCCCAAACTGGCTTAAATTCAAAAGTTTGGCTTTCCGCGTTGATTTCCAAAAATCGTACCGCTGCCTTCTTCTTACCCTTATGAGGGCATTTATCCGCAAACTAATTTTTGTCACCACAAATCCAGCAATAATTACAATCTTTTGCGTTTTTGCCAGATGGGCAGGTAGCACAAAACTTACGCGCTCCGCTTTCCTTAGCGTTAAGTCTACCTTTCCCTGTGCGCCTAATAAACCTTTCATGATCTGGAAGATTCCATTTATTAGTAACAGGTCGTTTTACCATATTACGAAAACGTTTCGGCTTAAAGTTCCTTTTACCTAACGATCCTTTTCGTTTCATATGGTTTTTCCAACCTTGATGTTTAGTCGAGCTCCTCGACTTACAGCCATATTGTCCTGGCACGCCATCAAAGTTTTGACAACAAGATTCGTTGAACTCAAGCCTTTTAGCTTCCTTATTCAGCTTGGCGTTCAAACATCTTGTCCTCACAAGTTGTCTAACAGCTTCTGTTCTTCCTCCCAAAGAATCAACAATCTGATTCTTTTCGAGTAAAAGCTTAAACGCCTCGTTTGCTGCCTTATCCCATCCTTGGGGAAGCTTAGCAAAGAAAGTATTCTTCATGACTTTCTGTGTACCACCAGGCAACTGATAAAAATAACGTCTATATTTATAGACGAAATTTTCAAACAGACACATGTCACAAAGCCTAAGCTTTGTTAAAGCTTCTAAGGCAACCACCTCTGCAAGATTCCTACTGGTAATAGTTATTCCAATAAATTCTCTACAGAGCATATCCTTGAAGAGTGCAAAAATAGCTTTGCCATTCTTTAAGTCCCTTACAGTATCTAACAGACCCGTATCAGTTTCTAAACTTCTCCAAAAGCTTCCTACAGCGCCCTGTAGTATGGATCTTAGAAACTTGTAAGTATCACTGAGTCCAAAATTCTTGTTTTGGATATGAACCCAGTTAACAGTTTCCCATGCTTCGATTGCATCCGTTACATTGGTAACACAATCGATATTTAGGAAACTTCCGCTAGATGGTATCTCCACCATTCTAGGTATTCCCCTAGGTATAAACTCTGACCTTATCTTTGTGGGATAAGTTTGTTTATATTCAGGTTTGGAGATTTCCTTAAGAAATCCTTCGAAAGAATTTAAAGGATTATGAATTCCTTCAAGGGGATCATCTTTAAACTCAGATTCCTTGAGTTGCGAGATTAGCTCATCGAGCTCTGCCTTTTTAGGACCTGGAGTAATTTTCAATCCTCCAGTTTCTTCTCCTTTCCTTTGTTTCTTCATTTCTTCCACATAATACTTGCTTATTCGCTCAACATCCGAGGTAGAAATTTCTGGAATATCAATCTTCCGTTTTCCATCCACCTTAGAAACAAAGTCTTCTTCCTTAACACCTTTCATAAAGAGTTTTTCCGCCTTTTCCCAATCACCTTGGGTTTCCTTGGTTACGAACTGTGCATATCCTGGAGGTAATCCAGGGTATTTTTCCTGCAGACTGGCCGCAAACTGATCCAAAACATCCTGACCACCCATGGTCAATCTGAATCAAGTCTCAACTCAGTTGCGAAGTCCGACTCTTTATATGGTTTGGGATCTGGATCCGGCTGAGATTCGCCATGCCAATAAGAAATTACTGCCTCAGCTTTTTCCAACCACTTATTTCGAATTTCTAGTTCGGCAACTTCAATGGTGGAAATCCGGCAAATAAAACACAAAATCTTTGTGCACCCTTGACTAAAAGCCTTTTGAATAACATCCAAAAGTCGCTTAATACCTAGCCAAGTCAGATACTCTTCTCGAATATCTGGGTTGCCGTTACAGAGGTCTAACACAACCCGTTTTACCTCTTGTTCAGTATATTCTTCAATAGGCCATACTTGTTCGATGTCACTTAAGACCAGAGACATCTCTTATCTCACCGACTTAGTAAAATAGTTAGAACACATTCCAGTGTTTTAACCTTTTGAAGTACATAATTAACCTTTTCAATCTGATTTCCGATCTGGGTCAATTCTTCATTTAGAGTAAATATACGATACACCATATAATTCACTCTCCTGTCTAAGTTTTCACGCTTCTGGGTCAAAAGCTCTAACTTATCTACGACAGTATTTAACAAACCGATTTCTGGTTTTACCTCGAGTCCATGATCCAAATGAAAACAAGTCTTATTCATACAGACTTCATCATTCGAACCATTATTCATGCTATTAAGAACTTTCAACAGGTTATATAAACTAATGTGATATTATACCTTTATGGTGACATCATTGATTTTTATCTTCATTTTTTCATTAATTTTGTGTTACTTAAATTTATATCTAACTTATAGATTATTCTATAAGTTGTTCCCTCTGTTATTGCGATTGGTCCCCATGCTTGAAGAAGTGGTCACATCAACCACCAACCATCGTATCTAAGAATGAGATGCTCAATCTATTTGCTAAGTGGAATTGCAGATGCCACAGAATTAAATTAATCAAATTAATAAAATTGTCAGATGGATCGAGAGGCAAAACTTTACAAACCAAGTTCAATATCTTTTAAACACGTATATAAATTTATAGATAATGATTACTATCTTTTTTTTTTTTTTTTTGGTGATCGGGCGTCCTGGTCAGTTTGTACGTACTTCAATTAATCCCTCAAAGCCCTGCAGTGAATGACTGAATAAATTTGGACATTAATCACCCCTATTAGGGTCGGAGGGGACTCAACAAGACCCAAGTTAAACCGGAAATCAAAATTACGCAAAAGCCAAAGAACACCAAACTTAATTTCATTACCACTTATCTCTTGATATGTATAATGCCTAAAAAGTCACGCTGATGTTAACTCAACAAGTGCCTAAAAGACAAATTGTACTTCCCGTCAAGTCCATATCGCCTCAAAGATATCTTATACTAACCCTATCTCATTTTAAGAGAAGAATGGATGAGAGCTATTCATGTGTCAAGGCAACTTGCAAAACACTCATTACATTGACCTCAAAGGTGTATAAATGGGCACTTCTCTTCACAAAAAGGGAAGGCTGGACATATGAGAGCTAGGCATAAATTTGAGCTTCATTATTTCTCTCTGTAAACACTGTATTTCTCCATCTTTGTATGTCTTACGGGCAATATCATAGAAATAGTCAGAGAATACAAAATAACAGTGGATGTAGGATTTGCTTTAAGCATCCGAACCACTATAAAAATCTCTCTTGTCAGTCTATTATTTATGTTTTCTGCAACATATATAATCTCAGTATCATATTCAAATCTTATAGATCCATCACGTATAATTTATAAGACTCTCTTAACGCTTTGCATGTGCGAGTGTTGGTTTCTAAAACCAAGCATCAACAACATGCATGATGGTTATGTGGAATTTTGAAACTGCCACTGAATTCTATCTAATAACCCAAATTTTGGATTCTCGAAAAATAATTTGAGGTTGAAGATATTATAAAATATTGGCGGAAGCTATATAATTGTGATGATGTCACGAAAAAGCTTTTAAATGGTCCTGGTTAGAGCATCTGACCCGAGAGCATTTATGCTAGCATTGCATTACAATACACTTACATGTCTATATAACATTTATGTACTCCCACTTCCTTACTCAGACACACCGCAGTGGTGACTGAGGTCAATCATGCAATTAACACATGTTGCAATCTTGCCAAGCCCTGGTTTGGGCCACCTTATTCCTCTATTCGAGCTGGCTAAGCGTCTGGTCGTTCACCACGGCATCCATGTCAGCTTCCTTGTTATCAACACCAACGAAGCAACAACGGCCCAAGACCAGCTTCTCCGGTCGCCCACTCTCCCTCCCGGCCTTGAAGTTGTTGACCTCCCACTCGTTGACGTCTCAGCTATCACTACCGATGACATTACTTTGCTCGCTCGCCTATGTGTCATTGCAGAGGAGAGTCTCAAGTCCTTAAGGTCAGTTTTAATTGGGTTAGCGTTAGGCAAACCCAATGCTCTTGTTATTGATTTATTTTCTACTCAGGCTTTCCAAGTATGCAATGACCTTTCAATTCCAACCTACTCTTTCTTTACTCCATCAGTTACTTTTTTGGCCTTCTCGTTGTATCTTCCTACACTTGATCGTGAGGTAGAAGGTGAATTTATTGATCTTCCTGAACCGATTGCGATCCCGGGTTGCTCGCCTGTACGACCCGGAGATCTTGTAGACCAGGTACGAAACAGGAAGATTGATGAATACAAATGGTGTTTATTTCACCTTAGCCGATTGCCTCTAGCAGCTGGTATCTTCCTCAACTCGTGGGAGGATCTTGAGCCAGTCTCTCTTAAAACAATAAGAGAACATCCATTCTACTTGCAAATACCAACACCACCCGTTTACCCTATTGGTCCACTGATCAAACAAGATGAACAGTTAACTATATCAGATAAAGAGTATTTGGCTTGGCTAGACAAGCAACCGCCTGATTCAGTTCTCTTTGTTGCGCATGGTAGTGGTGGAACTTTGAGTTCTGAACAGCTCACGGAGATGGCGTGGGGCCTAGAACTCAGTAAGCAAAGGTTTTTATGGGTTGTACGCACGCCTAGCGATGCTAGTGCAGCTACATTCTTCAATGTGGGAAGTGATGTTAACGATCCAAAAGCGTATATGCCAGAAGGGTTTTTGGAGAAGACGCAAGGAGTAGGTATGGTGGTACCGTCGTGGGCTCAACAGGCGACAGTGCTACGACATCCATCAACAGGTGGGTTTTTATCTCACTGTGGGTGGAACTCTTCGTTGGACAGCGTATCCAATGGCGTGCCAATGATCGCATGGCCACTTTATGCAGAACAAAAAATGAATGCTTCGTTGCTTACGGAGGAGATTGGGGTGGCCGTAAAGCCAGTAAAAGGACCTGGAAAGAAGGTGATCGGACGGGAAGAAATAAACAGGGTAGTGAGGTTGGTAATGGAGAGTGAAGAAGGAAAGGTAATGAGACATAAGGTTAAGCAGCTGGGCCACAGTGCTTCCAGAGCATTAGAAACTGGTGGATCTTCATTTGATTCGCTTGCTTGTGTTGTCAAGAAATGGAAGGGTAATCAATAAAGTTACATTTCTTAATTTGAAGGTATTACGTTGTGTGGCTGTCTAGATCGATTGCCCAGCTTTCTCGCATGGTCACGGAATCGTTACATGAACTATCTATTACTGTAACACTGATGTCGTGTTTTTATTTCTTGTAATAGGATGTTGTGCTGTGTTGTGGTGTACTAATAAAAAAAGGGACAAGTTAGCCCGCCATGTTCGAGCCTCGTCTTGGATTCTAGATCAGTAATCTTATATATATTTATGATTTATGAACATAATATCTATACAAAATTACAAATTACTATTTTTGCTCCTTGCATGGCTTAGTTTGTCCTTGTGACAAATATTGTCTTTTGAGTTGTTCAATAATTTTCTTACAGCAAATTGATAAGACTTTGGACGGGAGAACGACATCTTCCCACCCAAGGTTTGGCAAAATGACACTTTCCCATCATTCAAGTTTCAAAATAATATTTTTCCATCCTTTGTCAAAATCTATTATATTTTTTGTTAATATTTGACTAAAAATACGAAAATACCTTTAAATATTTGACTTTATAATTTTTTTTTATTTTTGAATTATCCAAAAAGTAAGATATTAAAAATTCAAAGAAGAAAAAATAGTTAACCCAAACTACAAAAGTTAAGAGTAATGTTATGAAACTGTTTAAAGTTAAATGACCTTAATATTTATTTATTAATAATATCATAAATATCTCATCATTACTATTCAATAATCTACTAATATAATGTTTTTTATTTTTACTAATTAACATAAAAAATCTTAATAGTTAATATTCATAATTAATTAAATAAACAAAGGAAAAAATGTATCTTTACATTTGAGTAAAGGCTTTCACTTAACTAAATTTTAATTTATAATAAACTATTTAAGGGTATTTTTATCTTTTAATCAATTATTAATAGAAAACACTAATAGAACTTGATTAAGGGTGGAAAAGTGTCATTTTGAAACTTAATCAATGGAAAAGTGTTGTTTTGCCAAACCTTGGGTGGGAAAATGTCGTTCTCCCACTTTGGACGGGCCAAGTTGAAGTACAACTTTTTAGTTGCAATTATTAACTATATTGGTCATATACAACTTGTTTGCTCCGAATGATTCAGATGTAACTTGTTTGTTCAATAAATGTTGTCTCTATCATCAAATCTTACAATCCTTTCCTCTAACCTCAACATGACAGTTTACAATTGAGCAAACAAAACTCATTGTTGGACAGATGAGACTCATTGCGAATTACCATATCAAGGTTATAAGAGAGTTTATAAATTTAATTATTAGTATTGCATTGTATATTTCTTTATGATTAAATAACAATTAATAAAACGATATGCTAATAAAACAATAATAACAAACCAAACTCTGATGTTTTCATTGAATAATGAGAATAACATTAATGAAACATTCTTAAATTTTGTTCTTTTTTTTTTATTTTTGAAAACAAATAATTTGAAATAATAACATAAGTCACCAAAGTGTTAGAAGGTTAAAAAGCATGTAAAGTAGCTTAGATTTAGAATAGATGTCAAAGCTTGAGCCGAAGTGCCTTTATATACGCACGACCTAATTCCTCCGTTAGTAGTGCGTACTCCACGAATAAGGGTTCCAGTTTAGGAAGAAGAGGAGATTTCATATCTATATATTATGTGCCTCGTTTATGTAAATTTGACTCACGTCCTTGCTATTCACGCCTTCAAGTTGTAGGACCATATATGTATCTGTGAAAACGAATCATATTCCCCTTCTGTTCCAACTTCCAAGAGGGTAGTAGTATTACACTATGTTTGCAAAATTATCCAAATAACTAAAGAAAAACACATAGCCCACCTTGCCAGCAAATAAAATTTACCCTTTTCCTCTCTTACCGTCTTGAGATCATGAGCTGCAGCATCTCAAAGTTAACCACAAAGTTCTACAATAAGTCAATAATTTGTATAGAACTTACTTCTTCCCCAAAATACATTGGATAAACTCCACTCCAACTAATTGTCAGCTTAGAGCAATATGCAGCACAAACAACAAATATGATCTCTCTATATATATACATAATGTTTAAGTTATTTTCTGTGTAAAGAGGTTTCTCTACAAAAGCTAGCCGTCTGCATAGCAGGAGAGACAAAGGTTTAATCCTTTTTCCAGAACGTTAAAAAAAATTCCCTTCTTTACACAAATTGATCTAGTTAGTGATGATTTAATAAAAAAAAGAACAATTCGTCCACATTTCTATCCTCACCGTTCTCCAATCTTAGGCTCGCAGCACGTCACGATTGAAAGTGGCACGCATAACAATGACCATCAGAGATTATCTCTAATTGCTAAAATTGTCACCACGTTTCTAGCCGAATTTAGAACTGTCGTGACGGAACTGTTAAAAAGTCAAACTCCCATTACAAAACGCTTCGTTTCATTTATAATAATTGAAGTTTATACTGACCTTGACCATCTTCTCCCACGAATATCACATTCTTTCGCTCTGCAATTCCATGGAATCCAAAGATTTAACAGCTCCGGCTCCCTCACAAACCTCCCAAAACCCAATTCAACCGATATCTACTAACAGAGACTTCTTGAACCATCTAGAAGCGTACCTAGCAAAACGCGATGGTGTGGACAAGCTTCTCAAAATCTCCAGATATGCAACCAAGATCATTTTAGCCTCTTCAGTGCTGCCTGAAACTCTTACTGTAACAGGACGACTCAAGAGCTTCGAGTCCAGCGTGGGACTGAGTCGTAAAGCCTTTCGACTCGGTAAATTCATTCAAGATGTAAACGCTTTGCGAAATTCTGGCATAGATTCCAGAGAAGATCTTGTTCTCTCTATTATTGCGTATGGAGGCGAAGGTTTGTATTATTTTGTTGAACAGTTTGTTTGGTTAGCTAAATCGGGATTGATCGATGCTAAACACTCGCGTAATTTACAAAAGATCAGCGCTTGGGCGGAATTTATTGGTTATATAGGTAGTATTAGCATAAAATTTAAGGATTTGAAGAAGATTATGGAAGACGAAGGGTGTTTGGCATCGACTATTGAGATTGCGATTGCGAGAGGAAATCGATTTAGAGAAGAAGAGCAGAGGATGAAGAAATTGAGAGAGAAGAAGTTGATGAAGAAACTTTCAGTTGTTCAAGATTTGGCTGATGGGTTGATGGCTTTAGCTGATCTTCGTGATGGCAAGGGAACACTTTCGGCTCCGCTTTTTGTGGCCTCTGCCGGTCTTTTATCGGCGATTATTAGTACTCATAAGAATTGGGTATCTTGCTGAGTTTCACAAGGTACGGTTGTTTCAAAATTTGGGAATTTGTTTCGTTTACTGAATTATGAATTTTATAAAAGATGATTTCATAATGCAGTTATGTGCTTATAGCTGCCTTTGTGACAGTGACCAAGCGTGAAAAGTATTCTTGTACTAGAATCATGAAATGTTGATGTGAACCCGTGAAATTTTTTGGGTTCTTTATACCACATCATTTCTCAGGAATAAAACTATAGTTGCGTTGGGATGGGATCCATCTTTAACTTTGTTCAATATACTTTACAAGAACAGTTCAATAACCTTTTGTTTTAAATTATATTTAAAGGAAAACTGATGGAGCTTGGTAACATTTTGCATTTGCATTTAACAAAATCTTTCCTGTTGAGTAACTGATTTTCATTCAAAACAAGTACTTTTCCTCTCTATTATCGCATGTGTTGGTGAGGGTTTGTATTATTTTGTTGAACAGTTTATTTGGTTGGCTTATTCGGGTTTGGTCAATCCCAAGCACTTGCAAAACTTTGGAAAAGTTAATGCTTGGGCCAAGTTTATTGGGTGCTTTGGTAGTATTAGCCTTACAAATAGGGATTTGAAGAGGACAGAGGAAGATAGGCACATGTGAAATCAAGTATAAAAGTGGCAATCTCAAGTGGAAATGGTACAAAGAAGAAGAGGAGTGAATGGGGAAGTTAAGAGAGGAGAAGTTGATTAACACACTGCCCTATTATTCAAGATTTGGTTGAGGGATTAATGGAATTGTGAAAGGAAGGTTATTGTAGCCACTATTAGTGGTTGTGCAGGAATTTTATTTGCAGTTATTAGTTCTCGAAAGACTTGGATTTCTTGCCGATTTTGGTGGCCATTAAAGCATGATTTTTGTGTGTTCTTATCATTGGTGGTTTGGCTTTAGTTTAGGTTTTATGATGGTGAAACAAAATTTAATGATGCAGTGATGATGGTTAGCTGAATTGGTATAGCGAGAAAACTTTTTAACCATCACTGTGGGATACACAAAGTGAATTCATTGAAGTTTTTTGGGTTCACCTTTTTCCCAGATCCTTCCTTTAGGTTTGTGCTCATTCTGCTGATGATTAGTTAAATTCATAACCTATTGATGACAGAAAAGATATGACTGCAAGCAATTTGAGAGGTCCTACACTAAAACAAAAAGACAATATGCCAGAGTTTTCTCTGCTGCTTGTTTTTGGTTCTTCATACTGGCTTTATTTTCACATTACAAGTTTTAAACAATTGTGGGTTTGTAATATCAAAGATTTAGTTGCAGAGCAATTGTTGGAGTCAAATATTCTTAGAGATATAAATGCTTGCGTTAGCACACCTCTCTCAGATTTTTTATTCATTTTGATGCAATGTCATGTCGGTATCCTAGTAATCTTCGTTACCACTCAAACTCACAACAGTTGATGTTAAGGCTTATTAAGCTAGAGGCAGTTGGCTCCTCCTTGGAGAGTGTTGTGCTATTACACCAAGATACTTTAATGTGGGCTCGAGTACTATTGCTGCATATAATATTGTGTTTGATTCTCTCCACTTGCTGCAAGTGCTATCTGGCTGTCTGCCAATTTATGTTTTTTCTTCTTCTGGGCTCCAATGCATCACACTGATTTTTTATTACAATTGGCTGATAATGGTACAAGTTACAATTTAAGATGCATCTTTGGGAATATAAATTCCTGACTTTTATTCAACAGAAATCGGAAAAACAAGATTAATAAAATAATGAAGAATTTATAGAATCTGTGTCTTGACGTTTTTACCATATTAGTCCAGACGGAAAACTCTTTCCTCTCTTCTGCTGGTTAGGTCGAAATTAAATTATAGCTACCATGTTCATTTTTTTCTTCATTAGTCTTGGATATTGGTGTGTCTAAATTTGTATTTTCCTACACATTTGGGTTCTTCAGATTTTTCTGTGAGAATCAGCCTGCTTTGACTAAAATAAGAAATTAACTTCTTCTTGCATTAACTAATGCGATTATTGTTCTCCTGATCCTGTGCAATACAGAGCTCCTGTGAACGTGGGTGGATTTGGGAATGTGTTTTGTCCCCTTCTCTAAGGCAAATACGCTTTGTCTTCAATGAATGTTTTATTTGAATTGCTTTCTATTTGGTAATTTCCTTCACTAATGTAATGGACAGAAATATATAGATGGTATTCTCTTCTTTTCTATCTCTCTCGAAGTTGATTTACTTCTTTCTGGTCCGATGACTGCTGACTTGATTTGGTCTTCTCTCATCCAGTATCACTTAGGCCATTTAATGATAAAAGTACTGGCGGTTGTAAGTTGTAACTTTCAGTTTTGTCATGCATGCATGGGTTTGGAGTAAATGCCTCTAACCAGACAGTGACAATGTTGATGTTATTTAGGTGTCTTGATCGTAATCAACTATATAAGTTGGTTATATGTCCATGAAACGAAACAAAAAGTTTAGGAAATAAGATAGCGAGGTGGGGTTTAATTGGGCCCGAAAATCTGTTGTAGACTACTTTCTTAAACCAAAGAAATTCTTTGAATTGAAACCAAAAAAAAAAAAAAAAAGGGGGCAGGCATGGTCCTCTCATCAATTTAAGGGAAGAACTAAATTAGCCGCAATTCTTAATTTTAAGATTGACAAAAAATGGGATTGTGATGACCGTTCAAAGAGGGATAAAATTTAACTGATTAAATGGTAAAAATTAGCGAGGCAGTTGTAATATGGGTATTTCGGTTTGACAAAGCGGTCCAAGCCCAACGAGTCCAATGAAAAGAAGGGATCGGATTTGGATTTGGATTTGGATTAGGATTGGGGTAGCTTGGAGAAAAAGATAAAAGACTAAATAATTTAGTTGGTCCCACAATCGTGGGATGTTCCATCCAACGGCTGTTTTGTAATCTCAGTAATATCTGATGATGAACGCACCAAGTTGAAATCTGAGCTCACCAAGTGGCGTATTTTATGGGGTTTTTCACACACACACTTACCCGCAACCTTCAGGAGAGGTGGACAGAAAGAGATGATGATCCTTTTCTTGGATCTACAATACAAGCTTTCTTATTCCTTGCTCAAACTTGGAAATAACAGTAATGTCTATCCAACAATAAAACTCTAGACCTAATAATTTCCCAATTATTTTAAATAAATCCTAAATAATGGAGTCTGAGATGAAAGACCTGAATTCGAAGCCAGCTAACTCGACAGCCCCCGCTGATGGCCCAACCAAAGACGACAGGCCTCTTCTTAAGCCCGAGTCCACTGAGAGCCTCGAAGAATTGGAGAAGAAATTCGCAGCTTTTGTGCGCAGCGACGTGTTCGGCACCATGGGACGTGGCGAACTCCCATTGTCGGAGAAGGTTCTACTTGGTATCGCTCTGGTCACGCTAGTTCCAATACGAGTGATATTGGCGATGAGCGTATTGGTATTGTATTATTTAATTTGTCGGATTTGTACGCTTTTCTCGGTACCAAATCGGGACGAGGAGCAAGAGGATTACGCTCACTTGGGCGGGTGGAGAAGGAGCGTTATTGTGTGGAGTGGTAGATTCTTGTCTAGAGTAATGCTTTTTGTGCTTGGGTTTTGTTGGATTAAAGAGACTTATAAGATTGCTGATGCTCAAGATAAGTCATCATCTACTCAGGTACTATCCATATGTATTTATGCTTATGCTTATGCTAATGCAAATAATTTATTACTTCACTTTACATTAGCTAGTTAGAGAGTGTAGTGGCATTTAATTTTTCTTCTCTCTGTTTCATTAATTTTTGACAGAGTGAGGTCAATAATCAAGTTGAAGAACCTGAAAGACCTGGTGCTATTATATCTAATCATGTATCATATTTGGATATTTTGTATCACATGTCTTCTTCTTTTCCGAGTTTTGTTGCCAAGGTTTGTTAATTACTTATGCTGGCTTTTATTAGCTTTAGGTCACCTTTTGGTGTTGTTACTGACTTGTTTCTCTTTTTATTTTGTCAAATTTGATTCTGGATTTTGTTGATGAAGAGATCAGTCGCAAAACTTCCTCTAGTTGGTCTCATCAGGTTAGTTCACTTCATACTACATCCTTCAAATTTAGCTCTGGTTTGTCAATACAACAAAATATTTAATAAAGTTTAGCTCTTGTTTCTCCTCAGATTTTTTCACATCAAATCTATTTGTTACAGAAAGTATCTTATTTTTTTGCTTATTCCAATTGATTGGAAATGCATATTTTTGTATTTTTTTGGGAAGTGAGATGGGGTGTTCTTAAGGACTACCCATCTTTTCTTAAAAATTTTCAATTTAAGAAAAAATCATCTGTTGGTAGTTTTCTTGCATTGTGCTGCTTTACCTTCATGGCTTGTTGCACTTTTATGTTGTGTTTTTTTGTTTAAGGAATAGTGTGCATTGGGTAAGAGTTTCAATTCTTATGACTTCTTATTGACAGCAAGTGCCTCGGTTGTGTCTATGTTCAGCGGGAGTCTAAATCATCTGATTTCAAGGGTGTTTCAGGTAGATATAAATCATTGACGTTTATGTGTTTTTTGCAATTTATTTTGAATTTTTTTATTATCAAAATGCATGTATTTTTGTGTTTTAACCAATTTTGTGTTGGGAAGGTTTTGGAAGCATAAGTAGCTCATATCATACTATGATGCCATGTCAGCACTTTTAAATAGTACCGTACTGTAGCAAGAAGCTCCTTGAGTTTTATGATACATCCTGAATAGAAATAAATTAAAAACAGTACAAAAGTTAGATGTTTGTCATGTTATATATGCAGCACCCTTGCAATATAACCACAAGTTAAGGGTGCCCAATTCATCTGTATAACATATGGCGCTTCTGCCAGTATGTCTGTGTTATTTGACTCATCAGGCTAGGATCTTGTTGCCTAGGCTATTAAGAAGGTGATTGGCTCCCCAGCTGTAGGGAAGAAACAAAGTCATCATATGACTTAAGTTCTACTTGCATTTGAAGTCCAATTGCTGAATCGCTCTCTTTTGCTGGCAGGTGTTGTGACTGAAAGAGTTCAAGAAGCTCATCGGGATAAGTCTGCTCCAATGATGATGCTATTTCCGGGTCAGGGTTATAGGATCTTGTTCATACGTTTTTCTCTGTTATTTCTCTTAAGTTTATGCTGCATATTACATAAATTGCTTTGGTATTATTTGATATTCTCTGCTTTCCTATTTGCCATAGCACTCTGTTGAAATCTCGGAGAAAATCCAAATGATAAATAAATGAATAAGCGTAAGGATTTTTTCTGTGGAACTGAGTATGTTTCCTATATCTAAACATTCAACCATGACACTAGTCATCGTAACACTGATGGTATAGCTCAACTTAAATCTACTGTTTTTGTACCCATGACCAAATTGATAAAATTTAAGAGCATTTGCACTTGACTTACATGTATTTGCCTAGTTTCCTATCAGTTATTGATTTTATCATCAATTTCATTGCAGAAGGTACAACTACAAATGGTGACTTTCTACTTCCATTCAAGACTGGTGCATTTTTAGCAAGAGTTCCTGTGCTTCCTGTGATTCTCAGGTATCCTTACCAGAGATTCAGTCTTGCCTGGGATTCAATATCTGGGGTATGTTTTTTTCGTGCAACTTGTACATTTATGGGTTACCACAATCTCATATAATGAAAGCTGATTTGTTCCCTGATTTCCTAATAGTGGATACAATATATAGTGCCATATGTTTTCTGTAACTCTCTACTAAACCATAGTCTACAGATTCTCCGGTTTTGGTCATTAAATGGTGGCTTGGCATTGGATGAATCTTATATTTCTAGTTGTTTGGATGCTGACAGTGGAATTCTTAGTTTAAAAAATGATTGTGAATTTCTCTTGAGTTTCATAAGTTTATTACAGCCAAGGGAGACCCAATGCTTGCAGTTTAGAGTTTGGTACGTACCTTTAAATACCAGGGTGCATACAGAAAAAGGTCTTATGGTTTGTCTTGCATTGAGATGTTCAGTTAAAAAAGGCAACTTGTTGGATCTGATCATTACAAGATGTAAAAAAAAGTAGGTCTACTTTGGGTTGCTTAACTAACTCTTCTTCTCCTTGTTGACAAAGGCATTGAGTAAAAAATTCCCTCTAGAGCGTATATTTGTCTAATTGCTTATAATCCTTGTCTATGATAATCATAATCTCCTTGTACTATATCCTGTGTATTAATAAATATCAGGTGGTGATATACTTTTTCATCATATTTAAAATTTGTTTTTGTTAATGCAAATATGTATTTCTATTTGTAGGCACGCCATGTCCTTTTTCTTCTCTGCCAATTTGTAAATCATATAGAGGTGACCAGGTTACCTGTCTACTACCCGTCACAGCAAGAGAAGGATGATCCAAAACTCTATGCTGAAAATGTTCGAAGGTTGATGGCTGGCGAGGTATGCGTTTCCTTCAATTTTAACCATTAGAAGTTTGAAAAATTGAGGTACCATGATTTCAACCATTTTTTCTTCACAGCCTGCATAAAAGCTGACTTTCAACTAGAAACTTATCTTAGAAGACTCATGAAACTTAGAGGGCTTCACCATGACTACTCTTGGAAGGCTAATGTATCAATGCTAATAACCTTGATGCTTTGTAAAACTTAACCTTGATGCTATAACATTATTGTTGGGAGTTAGGACCTCAGATATGGTATAGGGAATTAGTATCCATTGGATAAAATTTACTTAAATAAGAGAAGATCATTAATATTCTTGTAAAATGCACAAGCAGATCATTAACATTTTTGTAAAAATCCGCAATGTATTAGAAAGAGGAACTGGATTTGAGCTTGACAGGACAATTATAGAAGGTAAAGCCATAACAACTGTGATAGAAAGATTATAACTAAAGAGATGTCAGAGTATATCTTTCTTAAGTTTTGCTTGCCATTGGGTTTTGTATTCTGAAGCGCTGGAACTCCTCTAGAGTTGCTTGTATTGTGGTGATGTGGTCTGTACTGTGGTGTTGACTTTTTTTTTGAAACGGTGGTCTTTATTGTTATTAGCACCACCACAGCTTGAATTGGCATTTGTATCGACATGAATTTGTTTCTGTTTCTGCTTTTCTTGCAGGGTAATTTGATAATGTCAGATATTGGGCTTGCTGAAAAGCGAATATATCATGCTGCTCTCAATGGTAATAATAGCCTGCCTAGTGTTTTGCATCAGAAAGACGATTGATAATTTCTTGGCCTCGCTCCCAAATGTTATCTAGTCTCAGTTGAGAGTTTCTTAGTTTCTATTGGCATTTTCTCATGAGTGCACAGCTAAAACAGGCAGTGGTTGTGTCTCCCCTTCTTACTCAAAGAGAAACTGGTGTGCCATTATTGTCTTGTAATTTCTTGTATGGAAAATGTGGTCATTGAATACAGTTTTAGTTGTGGTGGTTGAATTCAACTTCTGAGATTTGGTTATATGTCCAACGTTAATGCTTAATAAGTTAACTATTTGATGCCCTGACACACTTTTAGACAGAAGTATGCACCTGTAAATCTGAATCATTTCTTTCGTGTTCCTGCAGGTTTGTTTTCCCCATGCTAATTCGGATTGGCCGTCTGTAAATTCATTGTATGATTCTATTATTTATGAAAAAAAAGATTAAAAGTGATTTAGAAAATCTGTGCAGAACAATTGTTTTAATTGTCATCAGTTGACAACATATTACCTCAATGTTGAAGTACAGTGGTGGAGCTAAACTAGCGTTTTCAAAGAAGGGCTGCCTCTGATGTTTCCACATTTAGCAGTTAATAGACATCCAGGAAGTTGATATGTTCGTTTATGAGATGGCTTTTAGGTATTGTGATTGGTGCTACTTGGTCTTCAATGTTGAGTTTAATGCTTAGAAACAGAGGCTGCCTTTGTATTGGCTGAGATGCGCTCCTTGACAAGGGACTCAGGAGCGACTCATCACATTTCTTATGGTGGGGTCATATCCATTGGATTTTTGAGCAAGTGTTTGTTCCTGTAAATTAGTACTGGCGGGTTCGGCATTTGCAATTTTGCATGAATTTCTAAATTATGACCTCTTAATTACTGCCATGACTCAAGGTTCTGAGCTTTAAAAGAAATATTAGGGTTCAAATGCTCTGCAGTGCTGTTCGTTCAATTGATCTATCAAATTTTGTACTACCCTGGACCTACACAAAAGCAACATTCATCATCTCCGTGTTTTTTGAAGGTCCAAAAATGGAATAACATATTTGTTTTTTAATATGGTATAAAATTAAATTGTTATACAATCGCTTTCATTACTTTACATAGTGATGCAGATTCATTGATCAATCGCAACTATTAAATTAATAGATTTGAACAACTTACATCAAATTTCTTCATTAATTTTTAGATACGCATATAATTCTAATTTCTAATTATTGAGATTTGAGAGTGCTTGAATCTAATTATTAAAACTTACATTAGATAATTTATTAAGAAAAAATTAACCTTTCGATCAGTTTTATTTCGAGTCCTAATGTTCAAACTGATTTAAAAGAGTTCTAAATCTGGAACCCTCACTTTTTTTGCAATTTATTTTGAATTTTTTTATTATCAAAATGCATGTATTTTTGTGTTTTAACCAATTTTGTGTTGGGAAGGTTTTGGAAGCATAAGTAGCTCATATCATACTATGATGCCATGTCAGCACTTTTAAATAGTACCGTACTGTAGCAAGAAGCTCCTTGAGTTTTATGATACATCCTGAATAGAAATAAATTAAAAACAGTACAAAAGTTAGATGTTTGTCATGTTATATATGCAGCACCCTTGCAATATAACCACAAGTTAAGGGTGCCCAATTCATCTGTATAACATATGGCGCTTCTGCCAGTATGTCTGTGTTATTTGACTCATCAGGCTAGGATCTTGTTGCCTAGGCTATTAAGAAGGTGATTGGCTCCCCAGCTGTAGGGAAGAAACAAAGTCATCATATGACTTAAGTTCTACTTGCATTTGAAGTCCAATTGCTGAATCGCTCTCTTTTGCTGGCAGGTGTTGTGACTGAAAGAGTTCAAGAAGCTCATCGGGATAAGTCTGCTCCAATGATGATGCTATTTCCGGGTCAGGGTTATAGGATCTTGTTCATACGTTTTTCTCTGTTATTTCTCTTAAGTTTATGCTGCATATTACATAAATTGCTTTGGTATTATTTGATATTCTCTGCTTTCCTATTTGCCATAGCACTCTGTTGAAATCTCGGAGAAAATCCAAATGATAAATAAATGAATAAGCGTAAGGATTTTTTCTGTGGAACTGAGTATGTTTCCTATATCTAAACATTCAACCATGACACTAGTCATCGTAACACTGATGGTATAGCTCAACTTAAATCTACTGTTTTTGTACCCATGACCAAATTGATAAAATTTAAGAGCATTTGCACTTGACTTACATGTATTTGCCTAGTTTCCTATCAGTTATTGATTTTATCATCAATTTCATTGCAGAAGGTACAACTACAAATGGTGACTTTCTACTTCCATTCAAGACTGGTGCATTTTTAGCAAGAGTTCCTGTGCTTCCTGTGATTCTCAGGTATCCTTACCAGAGATTCAGTCTTGCCTGGGATTCAATATCTGGGGTATGTTTTTTTCGTGCAACTTGTACATTTATGGGTTACCACAATCTCATATAATGAAAGCTGATTTGTTCCCTGATTTCCTAATAGTGGATACAATATATAGTGCCATATGTTTTCTGTAACTCTCTACTAAACCATAGTCTACAGATTCTCCGGTTTTGGTCATTAAATGGTGGCTTGGCATTGGATGAATCTTATATTTCTAGTTGTTTGGATGCTGACAGTGGAATTCTTAGTTTAAAAAATGATTGTGAATTTCTCTTGAGTTTCATAAGTTTATTACAGCCAAGGGAGACCCAATGCTTGCAGTTTAGAGTTTGGTACGTACCTTTAAATACCAGGGTGCATACAGAAAAAGGTCTTATGGTTTGTCTTGCATTGAGATGTTCAGTTAAAAAAGGCAACTTGTTGGATCTGATCATTACAAGATGTAAAAAAAAGTAGGTCTACTTTGGGTTGCTTAACTAACTCTTCTTCTCCTTGTTGACAAAGGCATTGAGTAAAAAATTCCCTCTAGAGCGTATATTTGTCTAATTGCTTATAATCCTTGTCTATGATAATCATAATCTCCTTGTACTATATCCTGTGTATTAATAAATATCAGGTGGTGATATACTTTTTCATCATATTTAAAATTTGTTTTTGTTAATGCAAATATGTATTTCTATTTGTAGGCACGCCATGTCCTTTTTCTTCTCTGCCAATTTGTAAATCATATAGAGGTGACCAGGTTACCTGTCTACTACCCGTCACAGCAAGAGAAGGATGATCCAAAACTCTATGCTGAAAATGTTCGAAGGTTGATGGCTGGCGAGGTATGCGTTTCCTTCAATTTTAACCATTAGAAGTTTGAAAAATTGAGGTACCATGATTTCAACCATTTTTTCTTCACAGCCTGCATAAAAGCTGACTTTCAACTAGAAACTTATCTTAGAAGACTCATGAAACTTAGAGGGCTTCACCATGACTACTCTTGGAAGGCTAATGTATCAATGCTAATAACCTTGATGCTTTGTAAAACTTAACCTTGATGCTATAACATTATTGTTGGGAGTTAGGACCTCAGATATGGTATAGGGAATTAGTATCCATTGGATAAAATTTACTTAAATAAGAGAAGATCATTAATATTCTTGTAAAATGCACAAGCAGATCATTAACATTTTTGTAAAAATCCGCAATGTATTAGAAAGAGGAACTGGATTTGAGCTTGACAGGACAATTATAGAAGGTAAAGCCATAACAACTGTGATAGAAAGATTATAACTAAAGAGATGTCAGAGTATATCTTTCTTAAGTTTTGCTTGCCATTGGGTTTTGTATTCTGAAGCGCTGGAACTCCTCTAGAGTTGCTTGTATTGTGGTGATGTGGTCTGTACTGTGGTGTTGACTTTTATTTTGAAATGGTGGTCTTTATTGTTATTAGTACCACCACAGCTTGAATTGTCATTTGTATCGACATGAATTTGTTTCTGTTTCTGCTTTTCTTGCAGGGTAATTTGATAATGTCAGATATTGGGCTTGCTGAGAAGCGAATATATCATGCTGCTCTCAATGGTAATAATAGCCTGCCTAGTGTTTTGCATCAGAAAGACGATTGATAATTTCTTGGCCTCGCTCCCAAATGTTATCTAGTCTCAGTTGAGAGTTTCTTAGTTTCTATTGGCATTTTCTCATGAGTGCACAGCTAAAACAGGCAGTGGTTGTGTCTCCCCTTCTTACTCAAAGAGAAACTGGTGTGCCATTATTGTCTTGTAATTTCTTGTATGGAAAATGTGGTCATTGAATACAGTTTTAGTTGTGGTGGTTGAATTCAACTTCTGAGATTTGGTTATATGTCCAACGTTAATGCTTAATAAGTTAACTATTTGATGCCCTGACACACTTTTAGACAGAAGTATGCACCTGTAAATCTGAATCATTTCTTTCGTGTTCCTGCAGGTTTGTTTTCCCCATGCTAATTCGGATTGGCCGTCTGTAAATTCATTGTATGATTCTATTATTTATGAAAAAAAGATTAAAAGTGATTTAGAAAATCTGTGCAGAACAATTGTTTTAATTGTCATCAGTTGACAACATATTACCTCAATGTTGAAGTACAGTGGTGGAGCTAAACTAGCGTTTTCAAAGAAGGGCTGCCTCTGATGTTTCCACATTTAGCAGTTAATAGACATCCAGGAAGTTGATATGTTCGTTTATGAGATGGCTTTTAGGTATTGTGATTGGTGCTACTTGGTCTTCAATGTTGAGTTTAATGCTTAGAAACAGAGGCTGCCTTTGTATTGGCTGAGATGCGCTCCTTGACAAGGGACTCAGGAGCGACTCATCACATTTCTTATGGTGGGGTCATATCCATTGGATTTTTGAGCAAGTGTTTGTTCCTGTAAATTAGTACTGGCGGGTTCGGCATTTGCAATTTTGCATGAATTTCTAAATTATGACCTCTTAATTACTGCCATGACTCAAGGTTCTGAGCTTTAAAAGAAATATTAGGGTTCAAATGCTCTGCAGTGCTGTTCGTTCAATTGATCTATCAAATTTTGTACTACCCTGGACCTACACAAAAGCAACATTCATCATCTCCGTGTTTTTTGAAGGTCCAAAAATGGAATAACATATTTGTTTTTTAATATGGTATAAAATTAAATTGTTATACAATCGCTTTCATTACTTTACATAGTGATGCAGATTCATTGATCAATCGCAACTATTAAATTAATAGATTTGAACAACTTACATCAAATTTCTTCATTAATTTTTAGATACGCATATAATTCTAATTTCTAATTATTGAGATTTGAGAGTGCTTGAATCTAATTATTAAAACTTACATTAGATAATTTATTAAGAAAAAATTAACCTTTCGATCAGTTTTATTTCGAGTCCTAATGTTCAAACTGATTTAAAAGAGTTCTAAATCTGGAACCCTCACTGCGCGCAATTTTTTTTTTCTTTCTGCAACAGCTCTTGAATATGAACCTAGAGAAAAGCCTTTGAACCCTGTGAACTGGGCCGGACCCCAATATAATCCGCATGTTCTCATAAGTCACGCCTAGATAACAAGCGTCAAATTTGACAGTATTTACAAATTGATGAACAATCTCTAGTAGCACAAATGATGCAGAATTTCTACAGACAGCTATTTGCCAAGAACATTAATAAATGACATGAAAAATAACACTCGAGTTATGAGCACAATGTACATTTCAAAGATGGCAACGCCATTGATCCATCGAGATTCTTCTTTGATCAGTTGCTTGCCATCTTAGTAGTTTCTAACAGCAGAGGCCAAACCAAGGCAACCATCAATCCGAAAACTTGCAAAACCAAAAGAATATAAGTGATGGCAGCCTTCTCATGTTGGCATTTATGTAAACAAATCTCTGTAATCAAGCTTAGGGAATAGGGATCCTGGTCACTAATCATCATGAATGCTAATTCAAGCAGTTATCTCACCTTTCCTTCAATGAACCATTGTTTGACCTTCTCAATTCCCATGTCGGTAGGCAGCCCCTAAGGGGTGATTGTAGAAACAATGAAGATGTTGACAACTGCTTCTGCCGCATTGAGATTGAAGACAGACAACTAAATGCACCTCTCAGCCTCCTTTTGTCGCTATCAAATGG
Source organism: Pistacia vera (assembly GCF_008641045.1). Lineage (NCBI taxonomy): Eukaryota > Viridiplantae > Streptophyta > Magnoliopsida > Sapindales > Anacardiaceae > Pistacia > Pistacia vera. Next base: position 91,003 of record NW_022196435.1, read on the forward strand.
TTGGTAATCAGGGTCATGCTGCACAGCAGAAATCTTAAGGGTTTCGGGAAGTATGCAATTGCAGATTGAACCTACCACCACCACCACAAATTAAATAAAATTAAAATTGTGTACATTTAAAAATACAGACATCTGCTACAAATAACCACCACAGTTTACTGAATGTGTCTGGCATAGGAATTCATCTCATAAACTTTTTTAATAGGAGGAATTCAGCTCATAAATTTAAAGAATAAATTATCAAAGCATTTTACTATCATCTGGTACTCCCTCTGCTGACAGTTATTCACTTGTTCATGAAACTTGTTGAGCTCTAGGGGAATATTCTTTGGAATTAGTTTTACATTTTTGAAAAGCATGACCTGTCTTTATGGCCACCAATAAGAGCACAACAGTTATGAAATACAAGATTCCATGGTTTCAGTTATGCAGAAGCAAACAAGTGCTCAACCACAGAATGCTTGACAAAAAGACTGGTTCTTGTATTCAATCAGCTACTAACTCAATGTGGAAAATGATGGAAGGAAAGAATACCTATTTTTGCTAGTCGATTTACCCATTTTGGAACTGGTTTCCCAGTTAGCTTAGAACAAATGTCCTTGCAGAAATGATTGCAGTTCTTGACAATCAAGTGATATGTATCGCCATTGTAGCTCGCAGAATGTCTCTCTATGAACTCCCTAACCTGAATAGGGTCCAAGCATGTGGTTCCAATGAATATTGACTTCCTGAACTTGAAGCCTGGGCACTGCCGTGGTTCAACCTCAAAAACACCACTTGTTGGATAGTCATGAGCTCCAAAGGCATATTCAACACCATGGACTGCACAGTGGAGGTGCAGATGATCAGATAATAACAGATATGGAGAAGATATAATAAGGAGCAGTTATAATATTCTACTTCCTGTATAATTGATTCACCAGTCTACTAACATGAACAAGGAGTGTCCAAAATAAATCTAGCTTCCATGTCCCACCTGTTTATGAGAATCAAGTTTCATAGTTATTTACATACATGTTTATTTTAGTTATAGAAGCTGTAGTGGTACTGCAAAATTTAAGCTCTTTTCTCACATATTACTGGGTAAAAGTAAATGAAAAAGAATGAGGGATCTCCAACTCTCTCTCTCTCTCTCTCTCTCTCCATAAATATCATTATATATATCCCTTAGAGGATAGTATCTCCAATCAGTTTGCCGTCCCTCATCCATTCCCAACCACAGTTGCCTTGTAATTAAAATCAATATATAACTATCTTCAGCTCATTAGATTTGAAATAGCCAGATAGGATTGAGTAAAAACTAGATTAGGACAGTACACATCGAAATTTTCATGGTTCTGAAATAGTTCTACCTCAACTTGAGATCATATATTTAGGTACAAAATTTAAAAATGAAAATGCATCCAAGGATGGTATTGTAGCTCACCTTCTACACCAGAGTGATAGATACCAAGACCCGCCCAGTAGACATAGCCATTCATTGGTGTCAAATCGTACACATTTAGATATACAGCTGCTCGGCCTGGACCATAGCTAGTTGGCTTCATCTTCGGAAACAAAGAAAAACTTGTGGCTGATTTGCCTTTCAAGCGAAGAGGCACTATTGATTTCCATCCCTTCTTGATTTCGAATTTCATGCTTGCTTAAAAAACAATTCTAGAATTCAGTCAATGCCCGTCTCTAACCTGTGCAGACATACAAAGATAAAAACATTAGCACTTTACAAATAGATATTCAATCATTCACAACAGTTACAACCTTTTTATTGCATCTCAAAAGTTCTTATAAATTCAACTGTACTATCATTTTAGTAGGCAAAAAAATCCATTAGTCTTTGTGTACTTAAAAGCATAAACTGTGGTTCAACCACATTACAGCTATATCACCACAAAGCAGCATATCAAGAATCATCAAAGCAGTCAAGTTGGTATAATATTAGAGTACTCTTTCGACAGCCACCTGATCTACATGGTATGAATGAACATACCAATGCAACAAAAACCATCAATGTAAATATTCTAGAACAGAGACAGGGAGGAAGTACAGGATAGGACAGCACAAACATGCTGAATTCTGAAAATAACTAATGATTTTATGAAGATATCTAATCCCAAGTTTTCAATGAAGAAGTTCTGGAAGTGGAATATCCTTCAACTAATTTGTCAAAAGACAATAAGGACAGGGGAACGGAAGATGGAGTAGCAGACTCCACAAAAGCCAAAAGGAAGAAAGGCATGCTATTTTATTCTCTTTATAATTTTCCTCATATTATCCCCCCCACAAAGTTGACTTTCAAGTCATATATCTAAACAAATAAACAACCAGCCCCCACAAAGTTGACTTTCAAGTCATATATCTAAACAAATAAACAACCAGACCCTGTGCTGGCCAAGACTGCCTAGAGTCTTTAAAAGGTATCAGTATACTAAGATGATTAACATCTTCTGAGATAATATGAACATGCAGCACATACTTAGCATTCTATATTTCTTTTAACTTTTATAAATTACTTAGAGGCATACAGTTTAATCGCTGCTATTGCTATTTTCAAGCATGATAAAAGTGATTTCACAACTTCAAAATTTGGCCAAGATGAGAAACTAGTAGACAGTAAAGCTGGATTTGATAAGAAATTAAAGCTTTCTAAGTGTTGCTAAAAATAATAGACAGAACTTGACACCTCGTAGACTACACCAAAGTTCTACCTTGATATCTATTCGTTACAAAAGTGGCTAAATGAAACCTCTCAGAGCATCAGTTTCTTTTTTGATAAAATAATAAAAAACTCCAACAAGATTATCAATTATCAACAATTAAATCTCTTCTGAACCTAGTGCTTCTTAACTGCTCTGTATCGTGAGGTATCTCTAGTACTCAGGAAATGTTTGTTTGTAATCCCAAGTGAAAAATTGTTCATCATTACATAAAGTTTTTTCCTAGAAAAAGAGGGAAGGAAAGGGGATTTATCTATAAGGAATTCAAAAAAAAAAAAAAAAAAAAAAAAAAAAAAAAAAAAAAAAAAGAAGATAATAATTATCTGTGGACTTGTCAACATGTTAGAGAACTATAAGCATCAGAAGTTGACAGTAGTTCTAAATAATTTGGATAAGAGTTTAATTAAAGACAAGTGCAGCCGGCAGAGAATAAAGAAAGAGGAGTGAAAGTCAACTGCAAATCTCAACAAATTTTATTTCCAACGACTTAGGGCTGGCCAGCAATACTTAAAATCCATCACATATAAAAGTACATTTCACTAGAAACCTGCAATTTATCAGAAACTAAAGAAAAGCTAAAATGAACATAATAGAAATTCCCGTGAACATGAACTGAAGCATGAACATGAAGCAACTGCAGACAATCATGACCTAATCTTGAAACCACTGGAAGCTTTACAGAATAAACCAATCTTATCCTTAAAAACGCAATAAAGTAAACTAATTATAGCAACTTTCACCTCAAACTATGAAATTAGCAGCAATGAAAGTAACAATATTCATCATCAGATGAAATAAAATTGTAGCATTCCCTCAAACTATGAACAGAAATAGTCAAATGGGTCTCAACACAAAAAGATCAGCTTTAAATTAAAGAATAGAAGTCGTCTTACTTCAGATCCAGTTGAAACTATTTATGCCAAAAATAAATAGCTAGATATTAACAATGAAATTTAGAAAAACGAAGAAAAAAAAGGCATAGATTGATAATTTGGAGGGGATCTTCCTCCAATTTCAAAGTTGATTGTTATATTTCTTTTGCCATTACAATATATAGAGTCCACAAAAGTAAAAAAAAATCAACAAAGGAAAAGGAATTACGAGGAAATCTTCTCCACATGCTAACATTGTAGAAAAGGAAAGTGAACTTTATCACCAAATTAAAAGAAGAGAATAATGTAGCAGCGTTGTTTGGGAAATTATAGGTCAGACTAAGCAAAATATATCAGGAAACTCAACACAACTTATCAAAAAACTCCAAAATTTGATTCTTATCCAGAAATTTCCAGGCGACTAAACAACCAAGAAGAGTGAGAATCAAGCGAAAACGGAAGCACATAAAGAACTGAAAACAACTAAAAAATATATGCCAGTGCAAATTTACAAGAACAAAACTAGAGAAAATTAGAAGTACAAAAGAGAAAAGTAAGTAAAGGAACTCACAGATTCTGAGAGGATCGACATTGATTTAAAGGCGAGACAAACCAGCAGCTTAAGGTTTAGCTGCTCCTTAAACAAACACTACCATCTTCCCAGTTATGACGAAGATAAAGAAACAAATGGCAAAGAGAAGCTAAAATTTAGCAGTTAAGAGAATAACCAGAGAGTCAACAAAGACTCTCTCTTCTCTTCAACCACCTAAATCACATTCACAGGCAAGGCAATCTTAATTGAGTTCCTTCTTTGTCAATTAATTAATTAAAAAAAAAAAAAAAAGCAAAAACTATATTTATGAGTCATTTGTCTTACTGAGTTGGAGTAGTCATTGTCCCGGTGAGCACGTGCCAAGTTATTATTATATTGTTTCTTTTATCCTCTCTCTCTCTCTCTCTCTCTCTCTCTTAGCAGTCAATAATAACAATCAATCATAAAAGGAAATAATTTTGGTAAGATCATTCATTCAATCCTTGTCTGTGATAATGTCAGTGACAGTGAGGGGTCCGCACTCACCTAATTTCAACTTCTACTTACTTCAATTCAACTCACATGTGATGAGATTAATTCGCTCAATCAGTGTTTCTCCTGTTTACAGTTCACCTCTTTCTTTCTCTTCTATTCATCTTTCACAGTATCAATTACCGCTCATAATCAACCATATTTTAAAGTGTGAATGATTGATTCTCTGAAATCACTGGAGGTTGAGGAGGGGGTTCACATGTCGTTTTCTTTAGATGTTATACATGATAAGCATTTTAAAGGCAATGATAAAATTTGCATAAAACTTGAACGTATCCATCAATTTTTAAAGGCAATTGGACTTTGACCAGATCACAAAACCAAGTTTATGGTCCCTTAACTGCATTACAACTTGCAGAACCAGGAAAAAAAAATCTCGAAAATTGTTTGAATGAGTTCTTTCACCCTTGTGAAAACACGATTCGAACCGAATTGAACAAATCTCAGAAAGAAAGAATTTAATATTATTGGAAAAAAATTGTGTTCTTGTCTTCAAAGTAAAAATAAATAAGTAAAAATTCTGAGAAAATATATATAAGATAATAAGAGGTTGGCCAGCTCTGAAGTTGGCCAGCTCTTCCTCACGACGGGATAGCTCCTTCTGTCATGTCTGCTGCCTTCATCAATATCTTGTGTCATCACTTATTTATCTTTTCCTCTCCTGTAAGTCTGTAACCACCACCTCTCATAAATTTGGTCAATTACTATCAGAAAGAAACTCTTCAATTTATTGGTTTGTAAAATTTATGCCGCAAATGTTGTATAAGAAATGAATCTGGAATGTTCACATCCTTGCATTTAAATGATTGGCGAAGAACATTAAACCCTGAAATCAAGTATTACTATTACTAGCAAATTTTGGTGTGGGTTCTTTTATGTCCCTCTACCAAAACATGGGCGACACAAGAATGTTAATATGCAGAAGATTGGTACTGGTACATTAAGAAAACGACAATAAAGCGTGTTATAACTTACACGCATAAAGCTGTTGCCTGTCATGGTGGTTCAGTTGTTCTTCTGACTTCTACCCACGCCCTCTCTCCCATCCTCTCACAGCCATTGATCACGTCGAGCCAAAACAACTTTTACATGGGACCCTTTGTCCCATCAGCTTGATTGATTTGTTTTTGGTCTTATTTGCTTTTTCGTTTTTTTGAAAAAAAATTTGCAGTCAAAGTTTTTCCATTTCTCTGGGCAGAACATAATAATTATGGTTTAGATACAAATGGCTTCTCTTTTTGACTGTATGACGAACTACAATTAAATTAAGTGGATGATTAAATATCATTGATAGAATATGATATCGTGAAACTTATACTCTATGACTATTATTGAGAAAAGAGACATTGAATTATAGATACAGGGAGGGACTTCATTTGTTAAATAGTAAACCAACTCTCAGGTACAGGTCAGACACAGTTGCCACATTTAACTATTTAAGACATTGGTTTTGTGATTCAAAGGGAATACATCTGAAAATGAAACAAAAGGACAATTTCATTTCAAAATTAGAGACACAGAGAGAGAGAGAGAGAGAGAGGGAAATATTTTCAAGTTTGGAATTCGGAGTACAGTTGAGACGGGCCCTTTCCTCAAACTTTTCATCATTATACAGGGTTGTAAACACATAAACGTTAATCACGAAAATTACTCGAATTTCATTCACCTAAATCTAATCACCTTTATATTCTTTTGAGGTGACAAATTTAAATAACCAAAGCCAGTGGGCATTCATTTTTTCCTTGGTCGCTGAAAATCTTTCCCATTAAATTGTCGTTTACCGGGTCGATATGGCCCGTTTTAAATACTCTTGGGCTAAATAGTCAATGTATGTAGTTAACAGGGTTATGGCTGGACCTAAATGTTGGATCAAGACTGCCCACGAGTCCGTTTTCATTTCTACACATGTCTTGTCATGAATCATGATTGTTCATACTATAAGAGGGCGTTTGGTTGAGGGTTATCTAAGATTATTAGGATTAAGTTATCTTATATTACTTGATTACCATGTTTAGTTGTCAAGTAATATAAAATACCGGTAATCTTCAAATACCAATAGTAGTTACTATTGATAATATTGGAGTTAATCTGATTACCTCAATTTTCTTAGGTATTCTAAGATTACCAGGATTATCTTTTTTTGTTACAATTTTATCCCTTATTAATAAAATTTTAGGACAACAATGCCCTTATTTTTTAATTTATTTACATGAATATGGCTTTTACTATTTCACCCCAATTAATTAACATTTTGGACAAAATTACCCTTAAATTCAAAACAAATTATAGCCCACCCAGGCCACCACCCCCACCCACCTGCTGTCGGCAACCACCGCCGCAGCTAGTAGCTGTCGCCGTTGGAATGGCGCATAGAAGGCCAAAAATGGTCGCTGTGTGCCAATATGGCCATTTCTGGCCAGATATGTGGCCGGAAATGGCCAGATCTGGCCGTTGACGGCTAGATCCATCATCGATCTGGTCGTTGATGGCTAGATCCAGATCGAAGACCTTTAACGACAACGTCTGAGGTCGTTAACGACCATCGATCTGGCTGTCTGTCACGTCTGGCCATTTCCGACCAGATCTCTGGCCGGAAATGGCCATATGGCACACGGAGGCCATTTCCTGCCTTCCGTGCTACGGTGGTTGCCGGCGGCCGGCAGTGGCTAGGTTGGTCGGGGTGTTTTGTTGATTTTTCAAACTTTTATTATGGGGTTGTTTTTGTTAAGTTTTTAAATGTAGGGGGGTTATAGTAATCCAAATAATAATCAATATTAAAAAACAATATAATAGTAATATTTAATTAGAGGATAATTCAGTAATTTAAATAATATACCTACCAATTTATTCCTCCCAACCAAACATATTAATATAATATACCCACCAATTAACCAAACACATTTTCCTAAAAATTCTCAGTAATCTTCAGATAATCTATCTTTCCAGTAATCCAATATTCCCTAAACCAAATGCCTGAAAATTAACTATTGTGTTCGGTAATGCTCAAATAGTTTTTATTATGGTTTGTTCTCATAATTGATGTTAATGTAAAATTAACGAGGCGAGGATGGGTCTCTAAAAATTCCCTGTGGGAATCCCCCCCATCCCTGTAATGGGGATGGGACAAGGAGTGAATATGAGGGTGGGGAATGGGGTCCCCAACCCCTCCCCGCCCCATTGCCATGCCTGTTAAAACTTCAAAATTACATATACTTCAATAAGAAATACAAGAGTCAAGTTAAATATGCATTCTCTCCACAGGGCAAACTTGCATAATACAGTGTAGCATCAGATGAATAGATGAAAATTTCAACGTGCTCCAAGGAAGATAATATGAGAAATGCGATGAAAGTGTCCGGAAGCACTTTGTGATTTATCAAATGTGGCAGTTTGAATACTACAGAAAGCAAATATAGATAGCCTATACACACTATCAAAATGATGTTTGAATTACATCCTAGTTGTACTTTGTACAATTCCAAAATGATAATTACCTGATGATCTTATAAAGAATCATTGTGGACATACATGTAATTGGTCATTTACTGATCACATCGAACCAAGTGAGTTGAAATGAGTCCATGCGTCCTGCATGCCAATACACAAAACTTTGTTACTACAGCTTAAACTTACAATCACCGCAAAACCTGTTTGTCTACTCTCTGTCGAAAACAACATAGGCCACATGCAGAAAGCAAACATGTCTTGCTATTTTCCAAGTTAATAACGCACATGGCAATGCTTTGTCAACCATCTTTTTGTCGGTAGCAGCTAAAGATTTTCAAATTTTGGTGTGGGTTCTTTTATGTCCCTCTACAAAACATGGGCGACACAAGAATGTTAATATGCAGAAGATTGGTACTGGTACATTAAGAAAACGACAATAAGCGTGTTATAACTTATACGCAAAGCTGTTGCTGTCATGGTGGTTCAGTTGTCTTCTGACTTCTACCCACGCCTCCTCTCCCATCCTCTCACAGCCATTGATCACGTCGAGCCAAAAACTTTTACATGGGACCTTGTCTCATCAGATTGATTGATTTGTTTTTGGTCTTATTTGCGTCTGTTTTTGAAAAAAATTTGCAGTCAAAGTTTTTCCATTTCTCTGGGCAGAACATAAATTATGGTTTAGATACAAATGGCTTCTCTTTTAACTGTATGAGAACTTCAATTAAATTAAATGGATGATTAAATACATGGACTTGTCAACATGTTAGAGAACTATAAGCATCAGAAGTTGACAGTAGTTCTAAATAATTTGGATAAGAGTTTAATTAAAGACAAGTGCAGCCGGCAGAGAATAAAGAAAGAGGAGTGAAAGTCAACTGCAAATCTCAACAAATTTTATTTCCAACGACTTAGGGCTGGCCAGCAATACTTAAAATCCATCACATATAAAAGTACATTTCACTAGAAACCTGCAATTTATCAGAAACTAAAGAAAAGCTAAAATGAACATAATAGAAATTCCCGTGAACATGAACTGAAGCATGAACATGAAGCAACTGCAGACAATCATGACCTAATCTTGAAACCACTGGAAGCTTTACAGAATAAACCAATCTTATCCTTAAAAACGCAATAAAGTAAACTAATTATAGCAACTTTCACCTCAAACTATGAAATTAGCAGCAATGAAAGTAACAATATTCATCATCAGATGAAATAAAATTGTAGCATTCCCTCAAACTATGAACAGAAATAGTCAAATGGGTCTCAACACAAAAAGATCAGCTTTAAATTAAAGAATAGAAGTCGTCTTACTTCAGATCCAGTTGAAACTATTTATGCCAAAAATAAATAGCTAGATATTAACAATGAAATTTAGAAAAACGAAGAAAAAAAAGGCATAGATTGATAATTTGGAGGGGATCTTCCTCCAATTTCAAAGTTGATTGTTATATTTCTTTTGCCATTACAATATATAGAGTCCACAAAAGTAAAAAAAAATCAACAAAGGAAAAGGAATTACGAGGAAATCTTCTCCACATGCTAACATTGTAGAAAAGGAAAGTGAACTTTATCACCAAATTAAAAGAAGAGAATAATGTAGCAGCGTTGTTTGGGAAATTATAGGTCAGACTAAGCAAAATATATCAGGAAACTCAACACAACTTATCAAAAAACTCCAAAATTTGATTCTTATCCAGAAATTTCCAGGCGACTAAACAACCAAGAAGAGTGAGAATCAAGCGAAAACGGAAGCACATAAAGAACTGAAAACAACTAAAAAATATATGCCAGTGCAAATTTACAAGAACAAAACTAGAGAAAATTAGAAGTACAAAAGAGAAAAGTAAGTAAAGGAACTCACAGATTCTGAGAGGATCGACATTGATTTAAAGGCGAGACAAACCAGCAGCTTAAGGTTTAGCTGCTCCTTAAACAAACACTACCATCTTCCCAGTTATGACGAAGATAAAGAAACAAATGGCAAAGAGAAGCTAAAATTTAGCAGTTAAGAGAATAACCAGAGAGTCAACAAAGACTCTCTCTTCTCTTCAACCACCTAAATCACATTCACAGGCAAGGCAATCTTAATTGAGTTCCTTCTTTGTCAATTAATTAATTAAAAAAAAAAAAAAAAGCAAAAACTATATTTATGAGTCATTTGTCTTACTGAGTTGGAGTAGTCATTGTCCCGGTGAGCACGTGCCAAGTTATTATTATATTGTTTCTTTTATCCTCTCTCTCTCTCTCTCTCTCTCTCTCTTAGCAGTCAATAATAACAATCAATCATAAAAGGAAATAATTTTGGTAAGATCATTCATTCAATCCTTGTCTGTGATAATGTCAGTGACAGTGAGGGGTCCGCACTCACCTAATTTCAACTTCTACTTACTTCAATTCAACTCACATGTGATGAGATTAATTCGCTCAATCAGTGTTTCTCCTGTTTACAGTTCACCTCTTTCTTTCTCTTCTATTCATCTTTCACAGTATCAATTACCGCTCATAATCAACCATATTTTAAAGTGTGAATGATTGATTCTCTGAAATCACTGGAGGTTGAGGAGGGGGTTCACATGTCGTTTTCTTTAGATGTTATACATGATAAGCATTTTAAAGGCAATGATAAAATTTGCATAAAACTTGAACGTATCCATCAATTTTTAAAGGCAATTGGACTTTGACCAGATCACAAAACCAAGTTTATGGTCCCTTAACTGCATTACAACTTGCAGAACCAGGAAAAAAAAATCTCGAAAATTGTTTGAATGAGTTCTTTCACCCTTGTGAAAACACGATTCGAACCGAATTGAACAAATCTCAGAAAGAAAGAATTTAATATTATTGGAAAAAAATTGTGTTCTTGTCTTCAAAGTAAAAATAAATAAGTAAAAATTCTGAGAAAATATATATAAGATAATAAGAGGTTGGCCAGCTCTGAAGTTGGCCAGCTCTTCCTCACGACGGGATAGCTCCTTCTGTCATGTCTGCTGCCTTCATCAATATCTTGTGTCATCACTTATTTATCTTTTCCTCTCCTGTAAGTCTGTAACCACCACCTCTCATAAATTTGGTCAATTACTATCAGAAAGAAACTCTTCAATTTATTGGTTTGTAAAATTTATGCCGCAAATGTTGTATAAGAAATGAATCTGGAATGTTCACATCCTTGCATTTAAATGATTGGCGAAGAACATTAAACCCTGAAATCAAGTATTACTATTACTAGCAAATTTTGGTGTGGGTTCTTTTATGTCCCTCTACCAAAACATGGGCGACACAAGAATGTTAATATGCAGAAGATTGGTACTGGTACATTAAGAAAACGACAATAAAGCGTGTTATAACTTACACGCATAAAGCTGTTGCCTGTCATGGTGGTTCAGTTGTTCTTCTGACTTCTACCCACGCCCTCTCTCCCATCCTCTCACAGCCATTGATCACGTCGAGCCAAAACAACTTTTACATGGGACCCTTTGTCCCATCAGCTTGATTGATTTGTTTTTGGTCTTATTTGCTTTTTCGTTTTTTTGAAAAAAAATTTGCAGTCAAAGTTTTTCCATTTCTCTGGGCAGAACATAATAATTATGGTTTAGATACAAATGGCTTCTCTTTTTGACTGTATGACGAACTACAATTAAATTAAGTGGATGATTAAATATCATTGATAGAATATGATATCGTGAAACTTATACTCTATGACTATTATTGAGAAAAGAGACATTGAATTATAGATACAGGGAGGGACTTCATTTGTTAAATAGTAAACCAACTCTCAGGTACAGGTCAGACACAGTTGCCACATTTAACTATTTAAGACATTGGTTTTGTGATTCAAAGGGAATACATCTGAAAATGAAACAAAAGGACAATTTCATTTCAAAATTAGAGACACAGAGAGAGAGAGAGAGAGAGAGGGAAATATTTTCAAGTTTGGAATTCGGAGTACAGTTGAGACGGGCCCTTTCCTCAAACTTTTCATCATTATACAGGGTTGTAAACACATAAACGTTAATCACGAAAATTACTCGAATTTCATTCACCTAAATCTAATCACCTTTATATTCTTTTGAGGTGACAAATTTAAATAACCAAAGCCAGTGGGCATTCATTTTTTACTTCGTCGCTGAAAATCTTTCCCATTAAATTGTCTTTTACCGGGTCGATATGGCCCGTTTTAAATACTCTTGGGCTAAATAGTCAATGCATGTAGTTAACAGGGTTATGGCTGGACCTAAATGTTGGATCAAGAACTGCCCCCGAGTCCGTTTTCATTTCTACACATATCTTGTCATGATTGTTCATACTCTAAGGGGGCGTTTGGTTGGGGGTTATCTGAGATTATTAGGGTTAAGTCATCTTATATTACTTGATTACCATATTTGGTTATCAAGTAATATAAAATACCGATAATCTTCAAATACCAATAGTGGTTATTATTAGTAACATTGGAGGTAATCTAATTACCTCTATTTTCTTAGGTATTCTAAGATTACCAGAATTTTCTTTTTTTGTTACAATTCTATCCCTTATTAATAAAATTTTAGGACAATAATGCCCTAATTTTTGAATTTATTTACATGAATATGACTTTTACTATTTCACCATAATTAATTAATATTTTGGACAAAATTACCCTTAATTTCAAAACAAATTATAGCTCACCTAGGCCACCACCCCCACCCACCTGCTGCCGCCTACCACCGCCGCGACCAATAGCCATCGCCGCCGAAACAGTACACGGAAGGCCGAAAATGGCCACTGTGCGCCGATATGGCCATTTTCGGCTAGATATCTGGCCGGAAATGGCCAGATCATGCCAGATCTGGCTGTTGACGGCTAGATCCGTAATCAATCTGGCTGTTGACAGCCAGATCCAGATCGATGGCCATTAACGGCAACGTCTGAAGTCGTTAACGACCATCAATCTGGCCGTCGAAGGCCATATCTGTCACGTTTGGCAATTTCCGGCCTGATCTTTAGTCGAAAATCGCCATACGGCGCAAGAACGCCATTTCCTGCCTTCCGTGCGCCTTTAGGTTGCCGGCGGCCGACAGTGGCTGGGTTGGTGGGGTGTTTTGTTGATTTTTCAAACTTTTATTATGGGGTTGTTTTTGTTAAGTTTTTAAATGTAGGGGGTTATAATAATTCAAATAATAATCAATATTAAAAAATAATATAATAATAATATTTAATTAGAGGACAATTCAGTAATTTAAATAACATACCTACTAATTTATTTTTCCCAACCAAACATATTAATATAACATACCCACCAATTAACCAAATACATTTTCCTAAAGATTCCCAGTGATCTTCAAGGTAATCTATCTTTCCAGTAATCCAACATTCCCTGAACCAAACGGCCATTAAAAACTTAGGCATGGCAATGGCCCCCGACGCATCCCACCCCCACCCTGCATGTGGCGGGGATTCCTTGCTTTTTGTGGGGATAGGGGCGGGAATGGGGAGTGCCCTTCCCCGCCCTACCTGTATATAATATATTATATATATTTACTTTACAAAATATGACAATACTGAAATGGTTTTTGTTTTGTTTATTCATTTGGTGTAATTGATCAAATACATAATGAGTTTATATTTTGGACAAGTGCAATGTCTTAGTTTAAGTTTAGACGATTAATTTAAGTGTTTGTCATATGGATGAATCTCAACATTGAAAGTGAATTAACTATTGTGTTTGGTAATGCTCAAATAGTTTTTATCATGGTTTGTTCTCATAATTGATGTTAATGTAAAATTAACGAGGCGAGGATGGGCCTCTAAAAATTCCCCGTGGGAATCCCCGCCATCCTTGTAATGGGGACGGGACAAGGAGTGAATATGAGGGCGGGGAGGGGTTGGGCATTGCCATGCCTGTTAAAACTTCAAAATTACATATACTTCAATAAGAAATACAAGAGTTAAGTTAAATATGCATTCTCTCCACAGGGCAAACTTGCATAATACAGTGTAGCATCAGGTTAATAGATGGAAATTTCGACGTGCTCCAAAGAAGATAATATGACAAATGCGATGAAAGCGTCCGGAAGCACTTTGTGATTTATCAAATGTGGCAGTTTGAATACAACAGAAAGCAAATATAGATAGCCTATACACACTATGAAAATGATGTTTGAATTAGATCCTAGTTTTACTTTGTACAATTCCAAAATGATAATTACCTGATGATCTTATAAAGAATCATTGTGGACATACATGTAATTGGTCATTTACTGATCACATCGAACCAAGTGAGTTGAAATGAGTCCATGCGTCCTGCATGCCAATACACAAAACTTTGTTACTACAGCTTAAACTTACAATCACCGCAAAACCTGTTTGTCTACTCTCTGTCGAAAACAACATAGGCCACATGCAGAAAGCAAACATGTCTTGCTATTTTCCAAGTTAATAACGCACATGGCAATGCTTTGTCAACCATCTTTTTGTCGGTAGCAGCTAAAGATTTTCAACAGAACTTGTTACTTCGAACAACCGCACAGACAAAAAAAAAAAAAAAAAAAAAAAAAGATATGTTGATTATTCCATTATTCTAAAATGACTGGAGATCATTGTTAACCAGCCAAATTATTTTAAAGATCAAAGATTGATCAATCCATGCGCATAATTCTTGGAAAGGAACTGGAATTTTGAGTAAAAAATATAATACTCTACTGATTAGAAACATAAGGATTATGAAACTTCAATTTCTGTTAAGTACAGGAAGCCTATGTTCGTCTCAAAAATCTCAGATCCTATTTAAAATGAGGCATGCAGGATAGTCAGAAGTCAAGAAGCTAGTCATCTGACATCAAGTCGATAATCTATGAAGCGTACAAATGGTGCTCAAGTATAGCAATAATTACACTAGAATATTACCAACACATATTCCCCTTGTGAAGAAACAACATATGTCAGTAAATAAAGCAGTTATGACAGAACTTCATATACCTGCAGAATATCGAAAACATTTTCTGCTGTGTACTTTTGGTGAGAAGCTGCACCCTTTTGCTGAAGCTTATCTGGGTGCAGACAGAGTAGAGCCTTTTGATAAGACCTTTTCACTGCATTTCCCTCAATTATGTCAACAAGAGGAACCGGCTTCCACCCACAATCAGGCCAAAGAACCTACATGTTTAACCAATATTAATCTTTCAGAAATGAGGAAAGTGCACACAGAACAGCAAAGAGAATATGTCACCAATATTATGCTAGTTACACAAAGTGAAGAGCGTTAATGTCTAAACTTACACATTATATCATTAGACGTCATGGGTAACAACCAATTTCTTTTTTAAAGAAAAGTAAAGAATAGAAAAAGAGACACAGAGAATTACAAAAGACCATGTTGCAGACATTAGCAAGAAGCTGACCACCATGTAGTAGATATATAAATGTGGTTACATTTCCCCTGGGCAAATCCCTTTCCTTCACCATAAGTTCCTTTTTCAAGGAAATATTACTTCAACTTACCAACATGAGATGATTAAAGAAAAAGGAATTTCCAGAAAAAAGAATGGCACTGTGTCCAATATGCTGTACTCACATATTGTAAGGTTGACAGCAGTGAGCGTATGTTTCTTTCCTTTCCATTTGACCACTGTCGTATTTTAGCATCAATGGCCTGCAACACCTGAAATTTCAATATTACTGCTTCCTAACAAAATTGAAAGGAACATGTTTGTCTGTGCATGTATTCTACAGAACCTGGATATCTTCATGATCATTGCCAGCTTGTGGCAGTTTATTCTCATCTTCCGTGAGCTCTTTTACCTGTTGATAGCCCAAGCAAGCAAGCTTGTTAGAAATGCAATTCAAACTAGACCTTACGAATAGGAAAATGATGCTCTTTTATTAAATATATATTCTTCAAGAGAAAAAGTTTAGTTTCTTTATACTAATAGAAGTTTATATGGCATGAGGATTCATGTATTGAAGTTACATGCATTAGCATTATCCATGGGCTGCTTTATGAGAATGATAAAACAGTTAATAAGGGCATGTGGAATCTATTCTTTAGGGATAAATTGCATACCTGAAAGTTTTCTTGAAAGGATTCATCTAGATCTCCAACAACCACCTTTGGATCGTTAGGTATTGATGCTGTAAAAAAAGTGTACATGCATGCATTAATATCATACCTCCCAACAATTAATAATTAAATGCCATGAAGGAAAAAAGAAAAGAAAAAGAATGAATCAAATAGGTAGCATAGCAACATAGTTCAGCTCAGTTTAAAAAAAAAAAAAAAAAAAAAGCCAACAGCAAACAGCAAATGGAGAAAATGGCAACTTCATATAAAGAATGAATTATTGCATCTCAACTTATGCTTGTCATAAATTTGTTAGAAGCCCACACGTTGGCATAGTTTCATAGAAAAAAAGAGATTTAAACTGGATTAGAAGCCAGATCAGCTCATCCTAATTCGTTTCATGATAACTTAGGATAGGACACTGCAAATCCGTGGGCAGCTCCAGCCTCCTAGTCCCAGATGATATGTACTAATAAATTATCTAGAAAATTAGACTAACCAGTACTTGAGCTATCCTTTATTCTGGAAGAACCATTAGACATATGATTGGTGTTCTTTACGGAAGAATGTTGTTTCTCAGACTGTTGGAGATATTCATCAACCTGAATGATTATAAAAAAAAAAACATTCAAATTTTAAGACCCACCATTACCGTTGAGGAAAAAAATTTGATGCTTCTATCTGGTAAATGTTAAATTAAATGCACCACTAATGTGTACCAGATTTGAATCAAGCTATTTTAAGTTTACCGTAATAGGAGCACCAGGCATTGATTTCTTTGTGTGCCCATTGAGCCTGTGAATTTTCTCATCTGTTCCAGTCTTGCTAAAATTCACTTCCTTCCGTGCTTTGGCTGTGCCTATCGCTTTCCAGCTAGAGCTCTGACTGGGAGACGCGACACTAGTTTCTGGTTTTGCTAATGATTCCTGGTTGAAAATTTTAACAAACTCTTTAACCTTTCCCTTAACTCTGATTTTGCCAGGATCTCCTGAGTTGATGGTTGAAGCTTGCAAGCTAGCCTTACCAACTTCTGCATTGTCCAATGTAGGCTTCTTTCCATCTCGCTTTTTCATGATTCTACTAGAATCAAAAACGACAGATGATTTTTTAGTTATTTTCACGGTGCTTTCTTTTCTACTAGCCTTTTCCGGTATATCCTCATTGCCTGCATAGAATAGAAGAAAACAAAGTGCTTTTAGTATTTAAGAAGATGAATGGGAATAGGTGAAAACTCATTACTACTAATACTCATGAAATGGATCATGACTCACTTTGTTCAAAATCATTATCGTAAAACAGAGAACATAGGGGTTTCAAATCAGGCTTGCGACCTTCTTCAGCAACCACAGACTTCTTTTTCTCTAATATATCAGACAAACCTATCTTAGATTGAGAATAGGTCTGGGTTTCTTCTCCTGTACTTTGTGAAATAGAATCATCAGGACCAACTCGCTGACATGGTTCTACTCTATCTTGTGTGCTTGTAACAGAAGGTGAGCCATTATCTTGTTCGTTATGTTCCATTGCGAAAGACTTAGTATCCGGCAAGATTTCTTTAGGTAATTCTCTCGCCATTCTCTCACTTCCAATCCATCCATCAGAGCCGGAGGATCTATCAGTGCCACTGTCTTCTTTTAATCTTGAACTATTCCCTCCTCTAGGAGGCATAGCTAATGCTAATGGTACTCCCTTGCTTGCCCATTTGTATATTGAAAAGTGAAACGGACTCTCATTTGTCACAGCTTCTGAACTATTTGATTCCTTTTTTAAATCAATTTCTGTGTCTGTTTCATCATATTTGGTCAAATTTGATGACTGTTCGCTGTTAAGAGATAACTCCCTGGATAAAAGGCTTTGACGATGAGAAGATCGAGCATCATTTCTTTCCTCTTGATCCTGGTTTAGGCTTGATGTTCTTGAAAGAGGAGATGGATATAAATTCATTCCATTTGAAGCTCCTTCCTTGCTTTTATACGGGCTACGATGAGTGGATCCAAATGTTGGAAGTTCCATCCCTTTCGTCAATTTNAGATCAGCTCATCCTAATTCATTTCATAATAACTTAGGATAGGACACTGCAAATCCTTGGGCAGCTCCAGCCTCCTAGTCCCAGATGATATGTACTAATAAATTATCTAGAAAATTAGACTAACCAGTACTCGAGCTATCCTTTATTCTGGAAGAACCATTAGACATATGGTTGGTGTTCTTTACGGAAGAATGTTGTTTCTCAGACTGTTGGAGATATTCATCAACCTGAATGATTATAAAAAAAAAAACATTCAAATTTTAAGACCCACCATTACCGTTGAGGAAATAAATTTGATGCTTCTATCTGGTAAATGTTAAATTAAATGCACCACTAATGTGTACCAGATTTGAATCAAGCTATTTTAAGTTTACCGTAATAGGAGCACCAGGCATTGATTTCTTTGTGTGCCCATTGAGCCTGTGAATTTTCTCATCTGTTCCAGTCTTGCTAAAATTCACTTCCTTCCGTGCTTTGGCTGTGCCTATCGCTTTCCAGCTAGAGCTCTGACTGGGAGACGCGACACTAGTTTCTGGTTTTGCTAATGATTCCTGGTTGAAAATTTTAACAAACTCTTTAACCTTTCCCTTAACTCTGATTTTGCCAGGATCTCCTGAGTTGATGGTTGAAGCTTGCAAGCTAGCCTTACCAACTTCTGCATTGTCCAATGTAGGCTTCTTTCCATCTCGCTTTTTCATGATTCTACTAGAATCAAAAACGACAGATGATTTTTTAGTTATTTTCACGGTGCTTTCTTTTCTACTAGCCTTTTCCGGTATATCCTCATTGCCTGCATAGAATAGAAGAAAACAAAGTGCTTTTAGTATTTAAGAAGATGAATGGGAATAGGTGAAAACTCATTACTACTAATACTCATGAAATGGATCATGACTCACTTTGTTCAAAATCATTATCGTAAAACAGAGAACATAGGGGTTTCAAATCAGGCTTGCGACCTTCTTCAGCAACCACAGACTTCTTTTTCTCTAATATATCAGACAAACCTATCTTAGATTGAGAATAGGTCTGGGTTTCTTCTCCTGTACTTTGTGAAATAGAATCATCAGGACCAACTCGCTGACATGGTTCTACTCTATCTTGTGTGCTTGTAACAGAAGGTGAGCCATTATCTTGTTCGTTATGTTCCATTGCGAAAGACTTAGTATCCGGCAAGATTTCTTTAGGTAATTCTCTCGCCATTCTCTCACTTCCAATCCATCCATCAGAGCCGGAGGATCTATCAGTGCCACTGTCTTCTTTTAATCTTGAACTATTCCCTCCTCTAGGAGGCATAGCTAATGCTAATGGTACTCCCTTGCTTGCCCATTTGTATATTGAAAAGTGAAACGGACTCTCATTTGTCACAGCTTCTGAACTATTTGATTCCTTTTTTAAATCAATTTCTGTGTCTGTTTCATCATATTTGGTCAAATTTGATGACTGTTCGCTGTTAAGAGATAACTCCCTGGATAAAAGGCTTTGACGATGAGAAGATCGAGCATCATTTCTTTCCTCTTGATCCTGGTTTAGGCTTGATGATCTTGAAAGAGGAGATGGATATAAATTCATTCCATTTGAAGCTCCTTCCTTGCTTTTATACGGGCTACGATGAGTGGATCCAAATGTTGGAAGTTCCATCCCTTTCGTCAATTTCGCAGGGAGGCTGCAAGGAAAAATGCAGTTAAAATTTGCCGAGACAATCAGAAAGTAGAACAAGGACGCAAATCTATATCGAGCACAGACTTTGATATGTATGTGAAATTGGAGAACAAGGGAATTCGGGAAACTCAGTAAAGCCTTAATTTTTTTACTTGTGGCGTTGATCAATATAATATACAGTAAAATATAGAAAATTGCAAGATAGCAGTAACAAAAGAAAATACAAGGAGGCTTAAGCCAATTGATTTGATAATTTACACCTGAGAAAGTAACGCAACCCCATGTCAAATATTAATTAATATACAGAGATGTGTGTTTCATTATTTATTTATTTATTTATATCAGAAATCCCAAAAACTATTTTATGATGAAGTTCTAAAATTCGACCGTTAGTTATGGAATCGGAAAATAATACATGAACGACGTAGAGTAGAGAAGAAAGAAGATACAGAACGTTCATAATATCAAGAACGAGAGATAAGTGAGGCTTAAGAGGAAGATTATTAGATGTTTATTCACGCATCATTATATTGTGATAAAAAGTAAAGCCAAAACCTGAATTGTGCAGGAAGTGAACTCCCATATGGTTCGGCTTTAGGTGGTAGAGGCCGGGCAGGGCTTAAAACTCGAGAACCTGGTGAAGAAGAATATGGGTCCCAATCACGCTTCCGTGGAGAAGAACTCAAAGACTCGTTGCCTTTAAAAATATCATCAAAGAAGTTCTCACTCCGATGCTGTCTGCGGTTCATACCTTCTTCCCCAAACACCGGCTTCTCGCTGAGAGCATTCCATGAATTACGAGAACCAACTGTTTCATCATGCCCTCTAGACGCTGAGTTATCTGCAGCTTCACTGAAACTGTACCGCATCTCGTGAACGGATGACCGCCTAGGTGGCCCACCAAACACATCGTTAAAATCAATATCTGAATTTCTGTAAGGTGAATTGGGAGAAGCAGCGTCGTTGATGAATGAACTTCGAGGACTATAACCTAAAAGAACACTTTCTCTTTGAGAAAACCTCTCCATTGCCAAACAAGGCAGATCTATCACAACAAATCAATCGACTCTTGTTGAAGCATCTTAAAATAAAATTGGCGGGAAATAATATAAGCTGGAGCAACGGTTACAGCATGTTGAATCAAATCAGAGAGCCAATGAAAGTGAGGAATAATGTAGGTGATGAGGAAAAATTTTGATAGAGAAAATACAGAAGAAGAAGAAGACAGAGTGGGGTCTTGGGGCTGAAGTTTAGAGGGTTTACAGTGATTTGAAGCCGCACAAGCTTTGGTCAGGAGGATAAGTTCAGAAAAATACAAATGATAATTGAAGGTATTAGTCCATTTTGTCATGTACTTTAATTATTATTTCTCTTGGCAACAGTTAATTTGAAATTTATGTGATACTACATCACGGAGAGTTCGCTGTCTACGGGCAGACAGCCTGTTATGTGGATTATGATTTCCTTTTGTTTTTTGGTTGGCTAAACTAATCACGATATCCGTTTTCTTCTGTTGTTTTTTATGTCTTTGCAGGATAACTCATGTCCTACGTTTAGTATCTTGTAAGAATAAATTTACCAATTGTTTTTGAGTTTATCAAAGCAGCGCCATGCTTGTTTTTTAAGATATTGTCAGCTTCCAATTGAATTGCATGGTCTGCTTTAAAACAATTTTTTTGCTGGAATTTCTACGTGAAAAACTACACCCTTCAATGCGCAATCTTCATGCAATAGTAACGTTAAAAACAGTAATTCTGCGTTCCAAGGACAAGGAGATATTCATGCCAGAACGGTGACATGCTGATCTGATGACATCCAGAAAATTTGCAATAAGTGAACAAAAGACAGACCACCTATCCATAGTCTCTGTTTAGATGTAATATGGACTGTGGGGATCGACCAATGCAGAACACATTAACAGAAAGAATGAGGGTTCAGCTGATGTCCACATATAAGCTCAGTTTCAGGCTTTCAGCTGGTCATGCATCTTCCATGATTGAGAATAAATACTCCTATCGCAACCGATTTACCCCACTGGATTCTTCAAGCCATCTCTTGCCTAGAGGTCCCTGATCCAATCTCCAGAAGCTTATAAACCCAACAATCATTCTAGAAAAGAGTGGGTCAGGCAAACAGTGCATAGGTCAAAAGATGGGAACAAGTGCAAATAAATTATTCTAGAAAAGAGTTGATCAGGCAAATAATGCGTAGGTCTACAGATGGGAACAAGTGCAAATAACAACCTCTTTATGATGAAAGACAACAAAATCCTCAACAAGAGAAAATTACCCAAGTCGAATACAAAGAAAACTTCAAAGGAACAACCAGGGAAAGAAACCGATGAAAATATATCACATTGCTTCAAAGGAACAACGAGGGAAGTAAAATAAAATTGAACTAACACTATAATTCTTCAGTTAACAATAGCAAGAACTGAAATAAGGAGCCCATACAAGGAACAAAACTGGATCTTAGTTCTAACCTTACCATTCAGAACCATCTGGGAAAGCATCTAGTGCATCTCGCTTGCCATTCACATAGTATTCTACAATTGCTTGCATTCTTGGCAATTTATCAGGATGGTAATTTACATGAATGATTACTGGCTTCAACTTTTTCAGTTTATCATCTCTTCTCACTGTCTTGAAGAGGACCTTACTATTCATGAATAGATAGTAATCCATAGTTCTCTTCGAAGCATGAAGCCCAGTATAACCAGGGTGTGAAGGGAAAAAGAGCTCCTCATTAAAAACTGCTTGGTCCCATGCCTTTTCCTTAGACAGTCGATCAGCTACGCGATCCAAAAGCTCAATTGAAGGTATTGTAGGCCTAATATAAAAGAAACCAGAGTTGTAGACCCATATCCTCATTGTATGAGCATATCGTGCCCAACCCATGGATGGTTCATCAAAGACATCGTTATAGCCATATGCTGTCATATTATTGTGACCATCAGTCATAGACTCCACATCTGAGTCCCGATAAAGATAATCAAAAGGGTTCCGCAAATACACTATATCAACATCAGAGAGAAGAACACTGTAACCAAGCTGCAAAAACTCCCTCAAGATACGGAACTTTAGTCCAGAGACAGCATGGTTACCCCCTGTCCTAGCAATTGAATCAATACCCACATCTGGATCTCTCTTATACACTGGAACATCATTTGTTTTGCAGAATTCTGCAATCGGGTCATCTAACGCTACAACCAGGTAATTAATAATACCTGCTTTTTTAATGTTGGCAAACCAAACCTCTAACATACTTTTCACATTTGAATTTGCAAGAGCAACTATAAGTTCTTTTCCAACAGCAACTTCCTCCAAGATCTTTGCCAATCTTGGATTCACAGATTCGTCAGGAATAACAGTAGGATTAGTTCTCAAACCCTTAACTGTTCCCATAGGCCCAACTTTGTGTTGATCACCCAATACCATTACCTGCTTTTGTGCATGATCTTTTCCTTGTTCAGCCAACCGTAGCTTTTCAGTAAGCTTCCTGACCTGCTTCTTCAACTCAACATTCCTATCAGTTAGTGATGCTATATCTGACTTCAGCATGTTCACCCGCTCTGGTGACTCACAAGAAGATCCGCTCTAACAAACAAACAGTAGGAATAGTAAGACTATGTAACTATTCTTTATCAAGCCACAGAATTTATGGTATCCGTAAATCTTTAAAACCAATTAGTTGTTAGCAGCATATATGTTAATGCCAAACCATGTCAAATTAAAAGATTAACAGTACAATCACAGCCAGCCATCCAAGCTCACAAAGCCACGAGTACAACAAAAGCCATATACTGAATTAAGCCACAAAGTAATGGTATAAGATCAGAGATCATGTAGTTGAAACTCGACTTAACCCAATACAACTCTATTCGAATTCGTATTAAACTAAAGCTAACTAATAATCTCTTATCCACTCAATTAATCTTCTAAGACGAATTGTTTTAAGTCAACGCTCTGAAATTTATAAATTTGAAGAAAGTATAACAAAGCCAATCAATCCAATTCAAGAACACGCCAACAAATGATTGACGTTAGCAATCAACACTAACTAAAAAACGTAAGCACTCAGAAAGAGTAATTTGAAGTACAAAAGATAAACAAATAAATTTAGGAAACCTGGTAATTGGACTTGATTGTTCGACGATTTTGGATAGGCGGATTGGAGCTGAAGAAACCGTGAGGAAACAAGAAAGCGAAAACGCATCCGACAAGAACTCCGATCACAATGGCTACGACTATTCGAGATCCGCGAATTGATTGGACTTTATCTCTACGACCTGCCATTTCTCTATAAATCTCTGTTTATAGTTCTATATAAAAAGCTTTCCTGTTCTTGGCATGAATGAATGAAGGGTGGGTTTTGATAGATCTTTGATTTGAGCTAAAAAGACTTTTTAGGGAAAAATATGTGATCCAGTAGCCTTAGCTCGACTTTTTTATATCTGTTTACGGTCTGTAATGGAGATTTTTCAACCAAGCCTAACCCAGACAAGAGAGAGGAGAAGAAAATTTCATGCCAAGTTGTGGCAGAGCAATTATAAAAAAAAAACATTGCCAAACAAGGCAGATCTATCACAACAAATCAATCGACTCTTGTTGAAGCATCTTAAAATAAAATTGGCGGGAAATAATATAAGCTGGAGCAACGGTTACAGAATGTTGAATCAAATCAGAGAGCCAATGAAAGTGAGGAATAATGTAGGTGATGAGGAAAAATTTTGATAGAGAAAATACAGAAGAAGAAGAAGACAGAGTGGGGTCTTGGGGCTGAAGTTTAGAGGGTTTACAGTGATTTGAAGCCGCACAAGCTTTGGTCAGGAGGATAAGTTCAGAAAAATACAAATGATAATTGAAGGTATTAGTCCATTTTGTCATGTACTTTAATTATTATTTCTCTTGGCAACAGTTAATTTGAAATTTATGTGATACTACATCACGGAGAGTTCGCTGTCTACGGGCAGACAGCCTGTTATGTGGATTATGATTTCCTTTTGTTTTTTGGTTGGCTAAACTAATCACGATATCCGTTTTCTTCTGTTGTTTTTTATGTCTTTGCAGGATAACTCATGTCCTACGTTTAGTATCTTGTAAGAATAAATTTACCAATTGTTTTTGAGTTTATCAAAGCAGCGCCATGCTTGTTTTTTAAGATATTGTCAGCTTCCAATTGAATTGCATGGTCTGCTTTAAAACAATTTTTTTGCTGGAATTTCTACGTGAAAAACTACACCCTTCAATGCGCAATCTTCATGCAATAGTAACGTTAAAAACAGTAATTCTGCGTTCCAAGGACAAGGAGATATTCATGCCAGAACGGTGACATGCTGATCTGATGACATCCAGAAAATTTGCAATAAGTGAACAAAAGACAGACCACCTATCCATAGTCTCTGTTTAGATGTAATATGGACTGTGGGGATCGACCAATGCAGAACACATTAACAGAAAGAATGAGGGTTCAGCTGATGTCCACATATAAGCTCAGTTTCAGGCTTTCAGCTGGTCATGCATCTTCCATGATTGAGAATAAATACTCCTATCGCAACCGATTTACCCCACTGGATTCTTCAAGCCATCTCTTGCCTAGAGGTCCCTGATCCAATCTCCAGAAGCTTATAAACCCAACAATCATTCTAGAAAAGAGTGGGTCAGGCAAACAGTGCATAGGTCAAAAGATGGGAACAAGTGCAAATAAATTATTCTAGAAAAGAGTTGATCAGGCAAATAATGCGTAGGTCTACAGATGGGAACAAGTGCAAATAACAACCTCTTTATGATGAAAGACAACAAAATCCTCAACAAGAGAAAATTACCCAAGTCGAATACAAAGAAAACTTCAAAGGAACAACCAGGGAAAGAAACCGATGAAAATATATCACATTGCTTCAAAGGAACAACGAGGGAAGTAAAATAAAATTGAACTAACACTATAATTCTTCAGTTAACAATAGCAAGAACTGAAATAAGGAGCCCATACAAGGAACAAAACTGGATCTTAGTTCTAACCTTACCATTCAGAACCATCTGGGAAAGCATCTAGTGCATCTCGCTTGCCATTCACATAGTATTCTACAATTGCTTGCATTCTTGGCAATTTATCAGGATGGTAATTTACATGAATGATTACTGGCTTCAACTTTTTCAGTTTATCATCTCTTCTCACTGTCTTGAAGAGGACCTTACTATTCATGAATAGATAGTAATCCATAGTTCTCTTCGAAGCATGAAGCCCAGTATAACCAGGGTGTGAAGGGAAAAAGAGCTCCTCATTAAAAACTGCTTGGTCCCATGCCTTTTCCTTAGACAGTCGATCAGCTACGCGATCCAAAAGCTCAATTGAAGGTATTGTAGGCCTAATATAAAAGAAACCAGAGTTGTAGACCCATATCCTCATTGTATGAGCATATCGTGCCCAACCCATGGATGGTTCATCAAAGACATCGTTATAGCCATATGCTGTCATATTATTGTGACCATCAGTCATAGACTCCACATCTGAGTCCCGATAAAGATAATCAAAAGGGTTCCGCAAATACACTATATCAACATCAGAGAGAAGAACACTGTAACCAAGCTGCAAAAACTCCCTCAAGATACGGAACTTTAGTCCAGAGACAGCATGGTTACCCCCTGTCCTAGCAATTGAATCAATACCCACATCTGGATCTCTCTTATACACTGGAACATCATTTGTTTTGCAGAATTCTGCAATCGGGTCATCTAACGCTACAACCAGGTAATTAATAATACCTGCTTTTTTAATGTTGGCAAACCAAACCTCTAACATACTTTTCACATTTGAATTTGCAAGAGCAACTATAAGTTCTTTTCCAACAGCAACTTCCTCCAAGATCTTTGCCAATCTTGGATTCACAGATTCGTCAGGAATAACAGTAGGATTAGTTCTCAAACCCTTAACTGTTCCCATAGGCCCAACTTTGTGTTGATCACCCAATACCATTACCTGCTTTTGTGCATGATCTTTTCCTTGTTCAGCCAACCGTAGCTTTTCAGTAAGCTTCCTGACCTGCTTCTTCAACTCAACATTCCTATCAGTTAGTGATGCTATATCTGACTTCAGCATGTTCACCCGCTCTGGTGACTCACAAGAAGATCCGCTCTAACAAACAAACAGTAGGAATAGTAAGACTATGTAACTATTCTTTATCAAGCCACAGAATTTATGGTATCCGTAAATCTTTAAAACCAATTAGTTGTTAGCAGCATATATGTTAATGCCAAACCATGTCAAATTAAAAGATTAACAGTACAATCACAGCCAGCCATCCAAGCTCACAAAACCACGAGTACAACAAAAGCCATATACTGAATTAAGCCACAAAGTAATGGTATAAGATCAGCGATCATGTAGTTGAAACTCGACTTAACCCAATACAACTCTAATCGAATTCATATTAAACTAAAGCTAACTAATAATCTCTTATCCACTCAATTAATCTTCTAAGACGAATTGTTTTAAGTCAACGCTCTGAAATTTATAAATTTGAAGAAAGTATAACAAAGCCAATCAATCCAATTCAAGAACACGCCAACAAATGATTGACGTTAGCAATCAACACTAACTAAAAAACGTAAGCACTCAGAAAGAGTAATTTGAAGTACAAAAGATAAACAAATAAATTTAGGAAACCTGGTAATTGGACTTGATTGTTCGACGATTTTGGATAGGCGGATTGGAGCTGAAGAAACCGTGAGGAAACAAGAAAGCGAAAACGCATCCGACAAGAACTCCGATCACAATGGCTACGACTATTCGAGATCCGCGAATTGATTGGACTTTATCTCTACGACCTGCCATTTCTCTATAAATCTCTGTTTATAGTTCTATATAAAAAGCTTTCCTGTTCTTGGCATGAATGAATGAAGGGTGGGTTTTGATAGATCTTTGATTTGAGCTAAAAAGACTTTTTAGGGAAAAATATGTGATCCAGTAGCCTTAGCTCGACTTTTTTATATCTGTTTACGGTCTGTAATGGAGATTTTTCAACCAAGCCTAACCCAGACAAGAGAGAGGAGAAGAAAATTTCATGCCAAGTTGTGGCAGAGCAATTATAAAAAAAAAAAAATTAAGTTAGATGGAGGAACTCAGTGTTTAGTGCGGTAATCTGTTGACTGACCTTTTACCGACATGAAATCTAAACCTTTAGATGATTAGACTTGAAGTGATCGTACGGTTGAAGTTCGCCATTGACTCTTTTGATCAATTACACCAGGAATTAAACAGCCGTATTTGTTTAAAACTTTTGCGTCACCAACTGCATTATGACATAAGGCTACTAACAACATGAATAAATCGCTTCTCCTTAAATTTATAATTTAATTAAATGCCACTTCTCCCCGATTCATGCATTTTTTAAACCCAAAATGAATAATGTCAATGCATTTTAGGAGAAATAAATCGAAAAAGAATTAAAAATTCAAATTTTCTTTTAGTATCATGCATTATAATCATGAAACAAAATATTTATTCTTTATCAAACATATTAATTACTTATGAAATAATGTTAGATTCATAACCTTCTGTCACAACTTTTGATGTGATAGATCACTATTGGTTAACTCGTAAATGGACATTAATAACTTATACAAGCTGGTTGAACCTATTTTGCAAACAGACCAATAACGAACTATCACGTTGAAGATTTAAAAAAACGTTATAAAATTGAATTATAGATCAAACATTACTCTTAATTCGGGAACTTCGATCCAAGCCGGATTTCCGAGAATGAAAATCATTGATTATACTCGTTGAAGACTCATTCACCATCCACGTGAAACAGATGGATCATATTTACCTATAATCCAAAAATTATGCCCATTAAAAGAATTTGCATTTAACAGACATAATGCGTTTAAATCACAGCGGGAGAGCACCTTCTGGGATTGAAGGATAAGAACACTCAAGGTAATAGCGATCTGCCAAAATTTAGATATGAACTTTCATACAGATAAAACAACACTTTCACAAACGAAATAGTGTAATGCAAAATTAATAGCATATATAAATATAAGAAATCAATATAATAAATAGAATAATCAATGAGCAAGACTTAGTGAGTCTGCAAACCGACTCCCCATCCCAACTAACATGAAGTGCTACGTGGCCGACATGGAGACTTTCCACATCGCACTCCACGTCAGTCGGAATGAGGAGTCAATCTATAGAATCGGTAAGTATAATATTTTAAATAATCAATATTTTAATAAAACATATTAAGTCAGTATATAAATTATACTTATATATTACTACTACGAACAAATCAATAAAACTGTATAGTATTCATTATTTTCTTCACAAACACCTGTCCGCATTGAGGGTTAAAACCTTTCCCTGTCTCAAAATTTCAAAACGAGTATAGCAAATTATACACTAAAAAGAAAATATATACAAAAGGTTCGATCGTGAAAATCACCCAGATCACCATCTCCCTCGGCTACATATCACCTCAATTAACTTGACAAAAATAGAGGTGGTCCCAATAAATCAAGATGAAGGGGAACTCAGGATGTCCACACAACGCTAATCGACTACAAAGTACTTTGTGCTTTCTAACAAAATCGTGTTGCTGTGCTGTCCAGTAAACCTCTTAATAAGGTCCTTTAAGTCCTGATCACGTGCTCAAGGAGAAGACTCATTTTCCTGAGTAATAGGGATAAACAAACATTAGAATCTTATTGAAATGGGAGGCTATTCAACGATGGAAAAATGCTATTAACTTCTATTGTTGTGATTAAAAACTCATTGTGAGATTTTTTTTTTTTTTTTTCCTTATTTTCACCTTATGTAATGTATGGCAATTCCATGCCAAAATGACAGAAAACAGGACAACCTAAAACTAAACTCTTCATACATCAGCGTCAAGAGGTTAATTAGTTAAGAGTTTGATTTGCCAATGCAACAAAAATAAATTAATGCAAAAGAAGGATAATGTGTGATAGACATACATTGTTGGAACCGGTAATGTATGAAACAACAACAGTGATGTCATCCAGTTTGCCACCATAATATCGGAACCCGGCATCTTGAGCAGCAGTGGAAAAAGGTGTCTGTCTGTCCTTATCCTGAGCTCGTTGCCGAGCCAAGGCCGCTATCTTTTGAGCTGTCACCTGAGGTCCTAAGCCAGCTCTCACAGCATGAACTACCACTGCAGTAATCTCATTGTTGTACAAGTTATCAAACAGTCCATCAGTGCCGGCAATTATAACATCTCCAGGAGCAACAGGAATTGTAAAAACCTGAATCAAATGGCATAGTTTGTCCAAGTGTTAACAATCAATAGGCTAACAACTAAAATTATTGAAAGAGAAAATAATGCATTCTTCTAATTCATTGTCACTACTTTTTTCTAGAACTAGGTTCTATGAAGTCCAAAAAAAAAAATTGCAACCTCTCCAATTAGAGATATTCCATTCAACATATATCAGACCATAATAGAAATATAATATGGAAAACCATTAGGTAAATATCATGTAGAGTACAGCGAAAAATAATTAAGGATGCAATTGAATGAAGGAAAAAAATAAAAAAAATTCAAGTGTGCTCAATTAATGCATTTAGCAGATAATGAACCCAGATTGATTAATTCAGGTACCCTATAATTATTAAGTCATAAGAGAGTGCTGCAACTGCTTTATGAATGTCTGCTGACAAAAACATTTTAGCCCTCCCCTAAAACATATTCAAAAGGACACCCCATCATATATTCATATTCAAAAGCCTTTTAAGCTAACAAGAGCAAACCAAAATGTAATGTCTTGTATGCCAAAATCTACTGTAGCATCTGTACATATATGTTTCCATTAGTCAAAACAAAATCCAATCATAAATTTCTATTAATAGATCTAAATTAAATGGATGAGCTTTGCAATAAAAGGAACGTGCATGAACAACCTGACCAGAGCTAGGTAAGTCACCATTACTTCCACACTCAAGTTGATAGGTGAAATTGAAATCATGCTGCTGCACAGGAGATCGGAAGACAGTGCATCCATCTCGAACCACCATAAATCCACTGTCTCCTAAATTGATAGCACGAAGACCCTGTGATAAACAAAATCGCCAGAAAGTCAGAATAACAAAAAAATACATTCCCCTGCAAACAGGATGAAGCAGCACGAGCATCATATACAAGATCTGTCACAATGAGAAAATTATTCAATTCTAGCAAATCTCTTAGACAAAGTAGGAAGCACATTAAAAGATTTATGTGACTCGAACTTTCATTTCAATGCCAACCCAATTTAAAGCTGTTACTGTAGCTGCTCAAAAGTATGTGTAATTTATATAGAGGTATAAAATGTAATATGGTAACATTTCAAAACAGCAAACCTGGTCCGTGAGTGCTAAGATGCATGCTGTTGAGGACCCTTTTGCTTTTGTGCTAGAGTGTGCTTTCTCCAAGACTCTAGCTGGGTCAATTGAACCATTAGGCTCCTCTTGAATTGCAGAAACAGAATGTGACATGAGTTCCCGGGAATACAGTCCTGAATCAACACCATGACTGGCCCAGCCACCCACGCCATCTGCCACACCCACTGCTTGTTCGTCAGAAATAAAGTGAGCATCTTCCCCACCAGTTTCTTCTTTATCAGGATGGGGCAGGTAGCATGATCCAGAAAGTAACTTCATGTGTTTTCCAGCTAAATTTTTCCTGTAGCCAATAAACAACATGAAAAACTTAAATGCTAGCAAGAAAATAGCATAACCAGCAATTAATAAACACGAAAAAGAATTCTTCAAATTTTGTCATTGCCATAGTATAACTAGCAAATTGTTTCTCAAATATATTGAGAAAATTAGAATGAATTAAACAGAATCAGAGAACATACTGCTCTGAAGATGCTGCAGAACTTGCCAGCTGTTCCTCATGGGAAGAATTATCAAAGGAAACGTCCGGAGCTGTCCCAGCTGAGGAGCATGTAGGCGATAAGCCATGGAAGCCTCTTAGTCCGGCCTCTATATTTGGACAAAAGTGGCGCCATCGTTTGGCAGCATTATACATGAGATATCCATGAATTGGATTGTTGTTCGACTGCTCATTCTTTTTCAAACTCATGCTAGCCCTTCGGTAACTGTCAACACTCTTAATGCTATAACATATGCCAGGATGGTTTGGTGACAATTGCAGGTGCCTACTTTTTGAAGTTAAAAAATCCTCTAAAAGTTCACCAGATACTGGTTTGGAAGCACAAGCAGCCATTGAATTGTTTCGACAGTTACTACTGACAGATAATTGACCAGGGTCAGAGAGTGCACGATCAATGTGATACCCACAAACCTGAAATGAAGGGCCTGATACAGATGGAACAGAAAATGAGCGAGAAATTGCTCCAACAACAGAGAAGTTCCTTCTACGGTTTGCTAACAGCAAATCAGACCTTACAGCAAAAACTGTTCCTGGTCGGAGAAGTACATATAGGTCTGCAAGGGATGAAAATCGTAAAGAATGAAACAACCTATAATCACACAACCGAAACTTCCCCTGCCCAATCAAAACTTCAGAAAATAGACCACCTTCTTGGCCAATTATTGGTCTCTGAACTCCGTTTTGAACCACAGTCCTCAGTCTCGTTAAATAACTGGAAGACATTTTACCTTCCTAA
Organism: Pistacia vera; assembly: GCF_008641045.1. Classification (NCBI taxonomy): domain Eukaryota; kingdom Viridiplantae; phylum Streptophyta; class Magnoliopsida; order Sapindales; family Anacardiaceae; genus Pistacia; species Pistacia vera. The sequence goes on from NW_022196435.1 coordinate 123,481, forward strand.
ACAAAACAGTCTTGCTTGAAACTCTTTACTATAGGGAACAAGACTGCCACCACTGCGTGTAAAAGAATATCTCATAATTCTCAATACATCTATTCTTGATCTAAATTTACTAAAAGAATAGTTTCACTGCTGCCTTTGGAATATTATTACAGGAAACCTGGAAAGAAAAAAAAAAAGTGTAACTCGTAACGGCATATAATAGAAATTCAAGACCATAGCTAAAATCTCCTTACCTAATGAATTTAAATTTAAAAAAAAAAAAAAAAAAATAGCATCAAGTTATCTAATCAATCAATATAAACTCTTACAATAACGAAATGAATAGTAGTCTAACCAAAAGAAGTCAAACATAATTTTCTTCCTATGAACTGAACAACATGAAAGCAGACACAGGCGGATGATCTTCCTATCGATTCAGGCACCATATACGCATCAAATTATAATATAGATTAAAAGAGCAGACACCATCATTTTTAAACATAACAAAAAATAAATCATAAAAATAAATACAGAAATGAAAGTCAGCTAGAAGAAGCGAAATCGTGGTTTTTTCCTGACCACTTACCTCGAGGATTAGAAGGCAGAGCTAAATCAAATCCAACAATTATCTCCTGTTTATAGAAATTAAAAGGATATAACGGCAACGTCTTGGAATCGGTAGGTGCAACACACGAGCCCCCTGCCTAGCTCCCTCTAGGATGTGGCGATCACTTGAACGGTCGAAAAAAACAAAACCCAGAACGTTCTTTTGCAATGAAACCCTAAATATACAGAAAGTGACTACTTAGTTATGGCTCAAGGTTACATATTAATTACAGACACCATTTTACATCTTGACAGGTTTAACATTGGATATATCCAGCATCTCACGTCGCTTTTGGGCTCAAATGAGGGTACTTTCGTAACTTTTCGATTATGTTGGGTATGGTCAACTTTCCTTCTTTCAGTTACATGCTTCGTCCAACTTGGTAGGAGAGATTTGCTAACGTGCGCACCTTTATCTTCTGAATTTTCGTAACCTACCCCTAAAGTTTACATATTATCACGAGCCCTCTAAGGTTATAAATTTTTTAGTAATACATACCATAAAAGTCAACCATTATTAACTCAAATAAATTATACAATAAAAGAGAAGTTGGGACGAAGGATAAGCTTAACCATTTTAAATTTTAATTATATTACGGTTAGTTGTATTTAGAGTTCATCCGGCAAAGTGAATTATTGAAAATTTTCTTCTTACCTAAAAAAATTAATGCAAAATAAATGCCAATCATATATTTTATTTACGTTCATCAAATTTGCCAAATGGATGGTAAACAAATAGTTAACACTATTTTTGTAAGTGAAATAATTCAATAAAACTGAGTGGTCCGCATTGCTGAATAGATAGGAAAATTGGAATTTAATTGGTGAACTAGAAAGAGGCAGAATTCTGGATCAAGAGATCTCTACAAACATTTATTCCATATTTGAAAAGGATATATACCACACCAACTATTCTTTGAATTTATAAATTTATTTCATGTCGCTTAAAAACCACTCTTCCTTATAAACTCGACAAATTAATGGATTATACATGCCTAAAATTCCCACTAAAAACAAGTTGTTATGGCTGCGTCGCTTTGTTCCACTCCTTAACTGGGCTGGGTTGAACAAATTTGGATCCATACACAGATACTTAATGTTACTCAATTAAGAGCACATTTGTTATTCTAAGGCTTTCACTTCCAGAAACATTTAAAAAAAAAAAAAAAAAAACTGCCCCGATAAATTATCAATTTTGAAGCCTGCTAAACATAATGGGTGCACCATATTGAGGCTGTGTGCTTACAAGCACCATTGGAGCGTGAACATAAGTTGGTGACAGCCTGAAAGTGTAACGTTTGATGATCATAGCTAGCATAAGTTTAGCCTCGGTCATAGCTAAGTTTTGACCAACGCAGGTTCTGGGGCCTAAACCCCATGGGAAAAATGCAGCTAAATGCTTTCTGGCTTCACTAAATCTCAGTGGATTGAACTCATTAACGTCATCTCCCCATATATCAGGGTCATGATGTATTGCAGTTAAGTTCAAATATATTTGCATGCCTTCAGGAATGTCCAAGTTCCCCAGTTTACAGCTTTTAGTTGCTTTCCTTATCAACATGACAGCTGGAGGGTAAAGTCGAAGTGTTTCATTCAGTATCATGTGTACCTGTTAACACGATCAATAGAAAAGTCAGATTTATTCTCCGTTGCAGTATTTTATAAATTAATGAAGAATTGGAACTTACAAGCTTAAGGTCACTTAAGCTGTCCGCAATTTGTTGCTCATTTTCTCCACAGACACGAAGCACTTCCTCTCGTGCCTTGATTTGCCATTCTTGGTGCAAAGCGAGAAGTAAAAGGGTCCAAGTCAAAAGATTAGCTGTTGTTTCCTTTCCTGCAAAGTAGAAGGTCTTGCATTCATCTATAATTTCTTCAACTCCTAATCTCTCTTCTTGACCATCTTGGTTTTTATAAGATGACATCAAAAGACTCAGTAGATTTCTGGAATTTTCTTTAGCTTTCCCATTGTTTTTTATCAGTTTCCTTATTGATTTACGAACTTCTGTTTCCAATGTCCACCTCTCTATGTTTTTCTTGGTTGGCAAGAACCTGCGTATAATCACGAGAAAATTTTGAAATGTTTTGCTCATGGATAGACCTCAAGTTTTCGAATCACAACATTCCAATACTCAAACCTAAGAATAATAATAAAAGTTACCTAAACCCAGGAATATATACACCTCTCACAGCATGAGAAAAGAGGTACATTTGCTTTTCTTGTAACAAAAAAATACGCTTGCCTTCTTCAAAACTACTCCCAAAAGCTGTACGGGATATGTTATCAGCTGAGAGATCATGAAGTTCTTTATGCACGTCTATCTCAAATTCATCTTCCCCCTTCCCTGTTTCCTCCCATTTCTCAATCATTTTCAAGGTACTAGCCACAATTTCTGGCATCCAAGCCTGCTCAAAAGAATTTCGGCCACATGACCCATCGTGTTAATATAAGTATGTATATTTCATACAACTATAATACATGTAGTATATAAAAGCGAATGTGATCACCTTAATTCGGTCCATTTTGAAGGCCTGATTGGCGATCCTCCTGTGAAAAGCCCATATGTCACCTGTAAGCCCAAAAAGTCCCTGCCCAAATAGCTGCTTAGACGAGGGGTTAAACTCAAACTTTTCGTAAGATGACCCCGTATTCATGAGGATCTCCTTAATCATATCCGGGTTGGTTATTGAAAGCCTGGGCACTGTCCCGAACCAGTACAGGAAATTCTTCCCATATATGCGTGACCACCTGTGATAGAAAGGTGCTGTACGATGAAGTATATCGTGGTTAAATGGAGAGATTGTCTTCGACCGAGATTCTGTGAACACACGTCGCATCTCGGCTGTGTTGCCAACAATCAAGCGGTAGCCAGGGCCAGTTATCCCTTGTTTTTTGAAGTGGTTTTGGATCCGATAGGGAACCCATATGACTGAGTGAACAAACTTCAGAAGAATCAATAACACAAAAATGAGAAGGAGAAGATGCATAGTGAAATGAATGGAGGAAGAAGGAGAGCAACTGTAACGATAAGTTAGAGAGAGCTCGGTAAACTTTGAAGTATATATTAAATTGAATGTAGCTTTGATGAATCCGCTTGGAATTATTGAGCCAAGTCAGTGAGTCCATTGTGGCGTCCAAATCCAGTTAAGGTTTGACTAAGTTGCTACTTGTGTTTCGGGTTATTAAAATATGAAACGTGGCAGTTATGGATTGGATGAGTGTGGCCGGGGTAGTCTACTCTACCATCGAATGAGGCAAGCAGCCGGACTAATTTTTTTATTTCAAAGACTTGGACTTAGTATAGCATCCGTCATTTGATAAGCGACTGAAATTTTGGTTTCCAAATTCCATTGTTTCTTTCAGCCAAACTTTTGATCTCTAATGAGCTTCAACCAGAATCAATTTTTATTTTATTAAGTCTTCGCATATGTTATTGTCATACTTGACTTGACTAACTTATAAATAAGTTTTTAGTATCGAAAATTCCACCAAGTTTTTTAAAGGATATAATCTTGATGCCAACCGTCCATCAATTGACAAAAATTTAAAGGAATTATTGAAAAATCATTGAGCCGGTGTTCAGATCAAGATTGTGGTGAAATGATTCCAAAGTGACAATTGTATGAATTTTGAAGGATCAAAGTATCATATTCCAAGACGACCAGCTGTTCAAATGTTATTATTAATTTTTTTTTTTTTTCCTATATGACATAATAAAGCCGATGCAGAAAAGTAGACTAGGGTTTTCTGCACAATTAAATTTTGAAGGTGATATCTGAACTGATCCAGAATACTAGTATTGGTAAACATGTAAAGACTAAGACCACATGCATTTCTAGTATTCTGTGTCTCTTTTGCTGACTATTCATTTTACAAAGAAGATTCAGAAGCATTCATTCTACAAAAAAGACTAGCGTATAATTTTCTCTCTTTTACTTGACTACTCAGTTTGAAAAGTTTCCAAAGTCAGTTTTGGCAACTATACTGCAAGGTAAGTCATAAACATACTACCGACTGACAAAACTGTGACTTTCATTCTATTTTAAAGCTAATATTTTAAATTTTTCGTCATCTTTTCACACATCGAAGATATGAAAACAGTGAATAGACAGTTTTATTTTGTAAAAAATTGGGTTCAACTTATTAACATAGCGCATCTAGTTCCTATTCGGGTTTGAGCACGTAGAAGGCTGCCGGCAGATGTGAAGATCTTTATTTCATCATGGTATAAAATTAAAATAAGGTAAGCTCACATACAATAGTAATTAATAGAAAGATCGATCTTGTGTATGATGTATGTCCCACATTCCCATGTATATATAAAGTAAAAGAAAAGGATAACCGACCCATGCATGTGCCTCCAAAACCTCAACTCCATGTTCACCACAAACAATATTAAACAAAAGCCCAAGTTTTGCGATAAATGTCTCCAAGTCAGGCAATTAAAGTGCAGAATTGTCCTCGCGGGTTGTTGTGAAAACTTATTTCTTGATGCATGGGGGCAAGGGAAGAGCCTAGTGACCATTTATAAAATAAAAACCATCTCTTTGTATTTATGTGTTGTGGAGTTCCTTTCCGAATGCAATATTGTATGCTTAGAGAGTTCCTGCTCTTGATGACAAGAACAATAGCTCGACAAGCAGGCTGGCAAGCAGGGAGCCAGGGACCATTGGGCACAGCCCCACACACCGTCAAATGAACTGACTCGCCAGTGTGCTGCCAACTCACTGTATTAAATGCATTTGCAGGCTGACCCACAGTTCCAGTACTGACCCACTTCACATCCATTCATCAAAATATCAGCACCATCATGGCATCATCCAAATAATAAAATCATTATCAGGAGTTTTCAAATCATACACCTCAGCTTCTATATTCAAGAACTACAAACGTTTCAACTACATCCTTGTGCTTTGTCTAAATTTGGCATATTACACAGTTTTGAAACAGGTGATTGTGCCCTCAATTTCACGAGAGATTTCTTGGGAAACCATTCCTATTACTAAACCCATTAACGCGAAGTATTCAATTCGAGCAAATATTTTAAAAGCAACTAAACTACAAAACAAGCATCATATTCTGTGCTAGCATTTGCAGATTTTGCTTAATAGTGACTACTGAAAGTTCCTGTACGCGCGTACATCTCTTTCTCTAATTCATATAATAATCTCACAGAATAAAAATTAAAACTTCAAAAGGAAAGAGCAGCTAACCCAAAAGTATCACAGCAACTACAAATGGGAAGCAAAATAGTCTTAACTGTATGACCCTTCCTTCTCTGACTTCTTGCTGTTTGTATTGTACAAAACCATGGTCTAGAAAATAAAAACACCAGCTGCAATGTGAAGTTCTATGGCAGTGCTGGACCACTGGCCTTTCTCTCAGGTGCGCCTTCCCATGGATCGCTTGGGGAACTCCCTCTTCCTCCTCCATATGAAGCTGTAGCTGCTCCAACATTGAAACCACCTCCAAACGAAGTGAGGAGAGCAGAAAGTCCACTAGTGGAAGCTCCACCAGCACCTATGCCCAGTCCCAGAAGATCAAGTGTGGTAGGTTTGCTCCCGAACAGGGACGACGGATCCATCATAACGTCAGTCAAACCAGAATTCAGCCCTAGCCCAAGCCCAGTTGCCGCAGAGTTGTTTTCTTGCTTACCATGGGCATCTTTACCTGAGGAAGGTGATGACATTGATAAACCAAAACCACGAAGCAAGGATTGATTTGAAGATGTTGCACCCATTTGAGCTGCTTTTTGAAGCAATGCAGTCGCTGACATGGCGGGTTGTGAAGAGGGAGCATAGTGGAGATGACCTTGCTCAGGTTTGGAGAAGAGGGAGCAGCTATTGTTGGAGAGATAAAGAGATGGGGAGAGGGTGAGGGATGTGGGTTCAATTCCGGAGGCTGATGGGCAATCAGAGTGAGGCAAGGCAGAGATTTGATCGGAGAATGAAGAAGATGGTACTTGGGACGTTTGCGAGACTGCTGAGGATGAAAATACACTAGCAAAAACACTAGTCGTATGAGTGGTGCTAGAGCTAGGGGTTGTCGCCACAGGTCTTGGCGGGGAAAGGCTTATAGGGTTTTCAGGCATTTCTGTAAGCATATGAACAAAAAGATCAGTTAGAACCTAATAGTTAAACAGAAAAGAGGATGAAAACTTTAAAAAAGATGATGGGAGTATGCTGCAATCAAACGCCGCACGCAAGCACGCACAGAAAAGCAGTTAAAAAAATAATAATAAAAAGAAAAACCTTTTCTTTTAGATAACTTTTCCAAGTCATGGCCACATTAGTTAAACTTAAAAGGAGTAACAACGTGAACTGGAAAGGTCCTCCAGAAGTAAAAGCAAGAGCAATAATGGCTTCCTTTCTCTTAAACTTCTATTTTTTATTTCGATCTTTGAGCTCTCGTTATGGAAGTGTAGCCATTTCACCATGTTTCAACGAAATTAAGGACCTCACTTTTATCTACCACAATTACTTTCTCAAAGTTCTGATGATTACCCACGAGAGGACAACCAAAATGCGACAAAACAACGTTAAAAAAATAAAAATAAAAAGTAGATTACATTAATAGCGGTTTTCATCTTTCTTCAGCCACAAAGAAAACGATAAAATGTCCCCATTTTTCAAGATTTCCTCACTCTCTACTACTAGCTCTACGTATACAAACTAAATCAACACTCGCCAATATAATGAAAGGTAACACTAAATAATTACCTGAACTCTGAATTGACAGACCCGGAGAAACCACGCCAGTTGACGGAGTGTGAGGAGGAGGAGGTGGAGAAGCAACAAGGGTCTTCGCATTCTGATTCCCTTCTTCTTCTGCACTTGCAACCACTGTGGGTTTTGTCCTCGCACTCTCCTCCGCCAACGCATCACAGAATGCTCTGTGCGTTATAAAACTATCCCTTCTTCACCAACAAAAACAACCGTCACCGTCAAAACGAAGTTATATATAAAAAAAAAAGGAAAAAAGAGTTTTGAGTTTCGAGATGTATATGAAGTGAACCTGGAAAAGACTGTGCCGCAATCGCATTTATACTCTCTGGTTCCACAAGTCTTCATATGAGCTTTCCAATCAGACTGTACGGCATATTTCTTAGAACACCTTTCACACTTGTATTTCTTCTCTCCATGTTTTCGACTGAAATGCTTCTTGATACCCGTGAGATCACCGAGAGCTCTAGCTGGGTTGTGGTGCACGCACGAGGATTCGGGGCACACATAGACTTTCTTGCGGTTTTCTTTGTTGGTTCGCTGCTTGAGCTTCCATGGTAAATTGTGACCTCGTCGGTGAAGCTGCAGGTTCTGGTCGCGCTGAAACCCTTTGTTGCAGATCTCGCACAGGAATCGGTTCGTGGCTAGTAAAGTTTTTGGTGATAAAGCGATAACCATTGAATCTGGATCTGAATAATCCAAAAAGATTAGCACTTTAGAATCATTATTAAGTATGAAAAACTAGTAACTTTTTATTAGATATTGGGTTTCGATAAAGTTACCTGGCATTCCTGGGAGATTACGCTTTTTCTTCTTCTGTTGTTGTTCTTGTGGTTCTGGTAATGGAATCATTTGAATCTGATTAACTGGGGATGATATGCTATCTTCTGCAGGAGCTGTACTATCGGTTTCAAACTCGGTCATCGTATTTCTTTCAAGCACGTAAAAAACTTGAAATTTCAAGTCTTCATATACTATCTAAGCTCAAAGAACATGGTTAACTTGGGTCTGATAAGTGAAAATCTAGTTATACTTCATCTATCTGTCAAGCTCTCAAGCTACTCACCAAAATCTAGTGAAACCTTCCTGGTACTCGAAGACAAATCTAAAATATGTGAAATAAATGGTTAAATGGTATGGATTTTCAAAATTGTGGGCAGTTTCTCAATTCTCAGTTTCAGTGAAACCAAATAAACCAGCGATTAAACTCAGTGACGAGTCAAGACCGGCATGATGGACTCATTCGGCGGCGGTTTCATATCGAGAGAGAGAAACAGTGAGTTAGAGACGATAGAAGAAGACAGACAAGAAGAGAGAGAGATTAGAATTGTAGCGTAAAAAGTATTAAAAAAATGGTTAAAGCGGCGCCACTTAACCCTGGTTTGTAGTTTTAACTATGGTTAGAGATACAGCTGACTCCCAAATCTCTCCTCTTGCAGGCAGCGCAAGCTATTCGGACCGTACACGTGTCAAAAGAAGTGAGTTGCTGACATTTGTCGGAAGAAGTCGGACTAGGCGGTGCTTGTCGTTTAGCTAAAATGCTTTCAATATTTTTATCCGGTATGCATCCATTTTTTTTGTGTTCTTTGTGAACAGGACGACTCAAAGACAACTATACCCCTAACACACAGGCTGAAAACCTGGATTTCAACACGTGCGACAACCTGTGTTCTAAGTCAGTAGACGAGTTTACGATCATGTGTTGTGTTTTTATTATAATATTTTATGTCGATTAGGAGTCCTGCCAATTGCCAAGGAACCGATAAGGACGAGCAAGACAATAAACAAATCTCACTATTTGTCTTTAAATTAGTGGCATGATTTGTAATTTATATAGAAAACATTGTCTAATCTTCCCACTCAACTGCTGTTACATCTATTCTTCTTTATTTGGCATGTTCCTCGTCAAACTAACAATTATGCCTTCATGTTCTTTTTTCTTTTAATAAATTAATACTTGATTACCTTCGTGTGCAAGTAACTTGAGAAGAGAAATATGGTCAGCTCAGTGGCAATCTCGTGAATTAGATGGTTACAAAGGGTGATAGTTTAGCTAAAATGTTGATTGTCTCAATAGTCAATAATCAATATAGCCTGTACGTTACAGTACTGTGCATATGACAAATGGCCTTGGAGCACTCCAATGCTTGCAGACACGTCCTTGACTATTCAGTAAAGGGCTTTAAATTAGTATGTGACAGTTCATGTCTCTTGACGTGGGCGCGGCTTCAGTAACCGTTAACTTTTATAAAAGTTTGATTTCTACCGTTGGATAAATCAGAGTATCATTTTTAAGATACTACGTTATGCTTACGTTAGTATCCCAAAAAGGATGAAGACACTTTTGTCTTTTCATATGCATATGCATATGCACATGCTCAGCTACGCAATCGCAAAGGTTATCATCTTTTTTTCTTTTATAAAAAGTTGGGATGATAAGCAATCACAGGGGTGTTTCCGACTTTTCACAACTGTTGTATGGTAATGAATTCCAAATTTGCACTGGCCTCCACCACCAACTTTCTGACTGGATTCCATCAACTCCTAGGTGAGTTGGTGATGTGGACGGCCGAGATGAATTCTTTCTGCCCCATTATTATATATTAATTTTTACTTAGAATTAAGTAAATAATAATCCACAAATCATTAGAAACCATTAAAGAATTGCGTGTACATAAATAATTGAAAGTACGAAGTATGAACACACAAATGTGCTTTAATAGTTGGGGACTTAGGGTATTAGTTAAAACCTTCATAACTGAAAAGTCATAATTTTTAATAAGGCTTCTGCCCAATTTATATATATATATATATATATATATATATATACAGTACATGGTTTGACTCGGACCCAATTTTTTTAGTTGAGCTTATCTTTAGTAGGTGAATGATAACACAAGAATAATAAACAAATTAAAGTCTGGTTTAAATCTTTTTAGGCACATGGAGATTCTAGATTTGGCCCTGGTCAAGTCACAGAAAAATCAACAGTGGCTTTATTATGTTTCAAAGAAAGTCGGTTCGAATATGGGAAAGTGACCTGGCAAAGAGAAAATAATGTGCTGTTTAACAGGAAGATTGATGGTAGCTAAAAGCCTAACACTGGAAAGCAGCTTTAAAGCTAATAATAAATAACACTTTGGTTTGGATAGGCTTAGGAGATTTCATTTGGATTTTGGCCAATCACAATTGTTTAATACAATTATACTATGGGAGAGTTCTTTGGATAACAAATCATTTGTTGGGTGGATTATATTTTTGTTTCCACTATCCCAAATTACCCTATTATATGTAATGGATTGGCTTAAAACTAATATAAGTAGATAAATTAGTGGAGAAAGTCAGGAGTCACCACCTAGCTGGTTCAATGTAATTTCATTTTTTTCATACTCTTTTGATGTTAAGTTGTGCAAATCTAGAGCTGCTCAATAATGTCCCAAAAGAAAAAAAAACCAACGACAGGGATCAATGCAATGATAATAAGCAATTTGATTATGTTGTAGCTGCTTTTCCTTTTCTGATTCCAATAACCAAAACTATATTCATCCATCTTCCCAATTATATTTCCCTTCAAAAAACAGTATTCATTATCATTATTATTTTATTGCTTAGATTGACAATTCCTTTTTGCATTGAGTTGTATTAATTCCCACCACCACTTTACCATGTATGCGATGATGATATGGCCAAAAGTCAAAACTGAATCCTTTCCTGGTTAGTCCCACTATATATTAAAAATCTTGGTTTAACACTATACATATCCTCTTTTACAATTTGCCACAGGATCATTCTTGACTCTTAACTCTAATCCACCGCCCAAAAGACAAAAGGTAAGCTTACGTTTTCTCCCATAAAACTTGTTCTCACATTTTAAATGGTACTTCATAAAGTCCATTTAAAGTTTAAACAGATGGAAATTGACAAATCTTGTCTTTTAACATGCTTTCTCATAATTATCAATACAATCACGGATTCACAGTCAAGACAAAGCATATATTTTACGTATAATTTAAAATAAGAAAATTGTAGAGATTGACTCAGTCAAATTCAAGATTTCCAAGAAAAATATATTTATCCTAGTGTGTGAGATTTTTCCACCAAGTTTGGAGAATTATGAGGTTATAACTCGATCTAGAATTAGTTCAACTCAATCGATTTTCTAACCCAACATAAGTTTGTCAAGATGTAGCTCGACCTAACACAAGCTAATCACAATTAATCCTTACAATTGTTCAACCAGCTCACAAATAACTTCAGATTGTAGATATCTCGAAGGGGATTAGATCGACAACAATCTTGACACAATCTCAGGGCTCAATCACAGGAATATCGGGTTGCGTTTCAATCTTAATTATAATCCATTTATTTTCGCTCTTTCCTTTATACAAAATCTGTATATAAACTCTCTCCAACGATGAGAAAGGGGTTAGCAATTGTTCTAGGAATATTATTGTAAGCTCTCACAGCAAATACAAAAATAGTGAATATAGGCTCAAGAGTTTAACTCGTTGAAGTCGAACGGTCGAACCACTTTAAAACTATTTGTGTCATTATTTTACTACTTTTCATTCATGACATTGCTAGTTACTCGTAATCACACACACATCAGTTTCGATTCTATCAAGGTTAATTGGATCACTTTAGTTGGTATAAAATCTTGTATCAAAATTTTGGCGCTAGAAAGAGGGCCTTCGCCAAAATCTCAGAATTTCCAGCAAACAATCCTAGTGACTCGATCACTCAAAGCCCATAATGGTTCGTACAAGATCAAAAACCACCATTGGAAATCATGACAACTTGGAAACCACCCATTAGGAGGTGCATCAAGACGCTGCCGGGCATCGACCACCAGTGTTGCCAAGGTAGCAGGCTGTGAACCAACAGGGGGCAGGGACATTGAATCCTAAAAATGGTCAATTAGTGGAGATGATCAGAATAATGGTTGCACAGGCGGTGCAACAAAACGTGGTTGAATTGAGAAACCATCAGTCGGCCCCCTAAGACCTCGACTGGCCACGCTTCATCGATGTTACCCCAACAAGTCGGAATTCAGCCGACAACCAATCCGGTTCGTCGGCACCAAGGAACAATCGACAATCTCAGCATCGCTGCGCACATTCTACTTATGAACGAGAATCTCACGGGCAGACTAACCCCGGAAGGAGACCAGGCAAAGAGCCCATGAGGGAAGATGAAGGAACATGGTTCCTTTCGGGGCCTATGGGCTAGAGATTTCTTTGGTTGAGAAATCTCCACAAAAGAGTGGTCAGAAGAGGCTGCCACATCGGGGTCCCAGCTCCATGCAACGACATCCTTAGAAATCTCAGGGATTATGTTCTTGAGAACCGCTGAGCCTACAGGAGAATCAAACATGCGATCAATGCTGTGGTTACACGATGAAGACATGGTGAAAGCTCGCCTATAGATACCTGAAACAGAAGCGAACATGTGTTAAAATTCAAAAATTCGGCAACCAATCCACACTTTGCTTTCAGTTCAAGCACCCATGATAGCTTGCGTCGGACAAAAGACACAAGCGAGCTACCAGGATTCCATCAACCACTAGTGTAAACCCTCCTTAAACCCATAACCGCAAAAAGGTATAAAAAAAACAAATAAAGGAGGAGAAAGAAGCCTTATCGAAGTGTAAAGATGAAAGAAACTTGCCAGAAAAGCGTCGTGAAAATGACATAGCAACGACGGAATAAGCAAAAAAATCCGAAAACTTTTGCAAAGTGTATAGAAGTTCTGACAAAGTTACCCGCTTTTATAGTGGTTTGTGTGGGAGACGAAATGGTGGGATTCAACCGTAGCCGTCAATCTACAGTGAATCTTAGCCCTTCATTCGTCGAGTAATCCCTGCTTTTGGATGTAACCACGTGTCAATCATCCCCAAGGGTCGATCAACTGTCAAATAGCCACAGTCATAACTATCGTCACACATCGCTTCGATTTCGTGCATGGACAGCTATAGTTGCCCACGTGCGACGAAAAATAACTGTCAAAGGCTATTGCATTTAATGCGACCTCACTACGTGGAAGTTACACATATACCCCTCATTTCAAATTCCAAGTTTGTCAAGAATATCACAGCACAAGAAAAGCCAAGTGTTGAGTACGTCAACTGAAGATTAGTCCGACTCATGAAGCTTGACCATACCTACATTTAGCGTACGTCAACTAAAGATTAGTCCGACTCATGAAGCTTGACCATACCTACATTTAGCACACAACCGACGAAGTTCGAGCTTGATATCAAATTGAGTAATAATCTTCGAAGCTTGATACGAGCACCGAACACTAGGGGGCATATGTTGTGTGTGATTTTTCCATCAAGTTTCGAGAATTGCAAGGTTATAGCTCGATCCAAAATCAGTTTGACTCAATCAATAGTCCGATCCAACATAAGCTCGTCGAGATGTAGCTCGACCTAGTACAAGCTAGTCGCGACCAATCCTTACAGTTGTTTAACCAACTCACAGATAACTTCAGATCTTGAATATCTCAGAAGGGATCAGATCGACAGAAATCTTGGCGCAATCTCAGCGCTCAATCGCGAGAATATCGGAGTTGTATTTCAATCTTAATTGTAATCCCTTTATTTTCGCTCTTTCCTTTGTACAAAATCTATATATAAACCCCCTCCAACGATGAGAAAATGATTAACAAATTGTTTTAGAAATATTATTGTAAGCTCTCACAGTAAATACAAAAATAGTTGACATAGACTCCAGAGTTTAACTCGTCGAACCACTTTAAAACTCTTTGTGTCATTATCTTACTGCTTTTCATTCATAACATTGTTGGTTCAACATCAATCGAATCAATCTAATTGGTGCAAAATTTTGTATCAACATGTACAAAACAGTACCACTTACGGCTCCTCATACTGGAAAAGACCATTGCAGGAGCTAACATATACATGCACCTGTATATTGAACTTGGAATAAGTGTGCTTGTTTTGTTTATTTAGCTTACCCTCTAATCTCATCGACATGAAGTGCATGTTAGTCATCCAGATCACTTTTTAAAGAGGGTTTGTTTGTTTTTGTAAATAATTCCTCCTCATATATGTAACCATATTATATATTATAAATAATTGAAGATGGAAGGAATGTCGTTAAATATCAAAATAAAGATCCTATGTTTAGACCAAAAAATATTAAAAAAGAAGTGCAAATTAAGAATCTTAAATTTTAATTGGTAATACAATTTCTTACCCTTTGATTTGTTCGAATTAATAAGAAATTACTGTATAGTTATTTTATATACGCATATACATGTATAATATAAATATATACATACAATAGACAATAGAGTTCAACTTATGATTCCTGCCAAATAAGAAAAGAGCTAATGGAATGGCAATACATAGCCACGGCCTACAACAATGAAATGAAATGATTTTGGAAATAAACCATCATTTCTGAAGCTGCTGCCCCTAACCACAACATGGATTTCAATCTACCTACATGTTGATATCAACACGTACTTTACACAAAGGCCTCTCAGGTTTTGTTCAATCACACTTTTAAGGAAATAATTTTTTTCTGGTCCACAGTGTACTATTACAACCAAAAAAGAAGGAAAGTGAACTTCCTCAGATGACAACAAACAAAGTATTCAAGGTCTGCACGTATTGTATATCTCACCTCGCAATACATCAATTGGCATATGTTCATGTGTATAACGCTCAGGACCTAGATACATCCCTGTCTTCTCCAAGAGGGCAACCCCTTCATCTCTCCCATATTTTGAAGCATAGAGGTTCAGATACTCAATATCCTAATACCAAGTTCAAGAATATAAAAATATTAAAATTTTTAATTGCACCAGTTAATGAAACAAATTAGAATTCAGAAAATGATTCATTTTGAAAAAAATTTAAGAAAATGTTACACCATTCATCATTCAAATTAAAAATATGGAAAAATGAATTGAAAGGTATATGCATTAGCAAACCAATTCAGCATAAAATTATGAAAAATTATCCTCACCTGCAAACCGCTGAGAATGCGTTCTAGTCTTACTGAAGCTACAGGTTCACGCGAAGATGAAAATACCTCACCAGGGTAAAACAAAACCCCATCACCCGGTGGAAGGCCCCGCCTGAATTTTATCTGCTTACAAACATACATTTTAAACTCAGGGAGAGAAAGAAAGACATTCTAAAAGAGCCAATCAAGGGTTCGGTAACCAGGCAAATTACCTCTGCACTGGGAACTGTTGCCTTCTCATAACAGTTGGCACCCCAATATAAGAATCCCGTTCCACCTTCTTTCCACACTCGCCACATTACAGCACGGTGCTGGGTACCTCGCATCCCGAGGTGCCAATTTGGATGAGGATCAGATGGTCCCATGCACACATATGTCCACCATTCCTGCAAAAACAAAATACTCAGTTCCCTTGAGCATAACCCTCAATATTTCTCATAAACCTTTCAACATCAAGCATGCAGCTTTTGCGAAAGATCAAATTAATAACATGCATCAATCAGTTAGAGCCATTACAATAAATTTCAGAGAAACACCTAAACATGGAATTTTAAATCAGATAAAGATACAAAGATAAGAATAAGATGGTCAAAAATAACAAAGTAGGTTCTAGAAATATGAAGGCAAATAGTGTTGAAGATAGCAGATTTAACATTTAGACCACAAATCCGAAAACCTGAGCATGAAGCAATTCTGTAACAGTGATAAATCCACCAAAAGCACCAACAGCTCCACTTAGTTGATAGTAAATACCAAATATTCATAAGTTATGAATGGATCATTAAGGACACAAGAACTGTACTGGACTTTTTCCAGAGCAGTGGCCGAAAAGTCCTCAATATAGATTACCTCACCATTCTCGGGCTGCAATTCTACAAGAATATCCTTTACCAAATCCTCTCGGTTACCAAGTACCCACTCGCTGCAAACAAAATAATCCATCTTTTAGGATACAATTCAACGTCAGAGTTATGCTATCCATTTATAACACGCTTCTGGCACTTAAGCTCAGATAAATGCATGGAACTAAAAGAAAAGTTAATTTTAGACATATAGAGTAGTTAACAAGAAAAAAGCTGAATTCTGCGCCCTTATACTCAGTCAAATAAAATGTTGGAGAATAATAGTTGAGAGGAATCCTAGGATGGGTTGATAGTCATTCTGGCAAGGTTCATATAAAAATCAATTAAAGCCTTAAAAAAAGTGACACTGGTAAGAATATCTTGCCAAACCCGGGACCCTTCCAACAAAGATGGCCATGAAATTATCAAAATTTTCTAAATTTAAATAGCCAAGGCAGGAAAATTCCTATTCTTAGACAAATTTGTACGAATTGTAGTTGAGAGCCTGCAGTGTTATCCTTATACTTGGTAAAATATATTTTACTTGAATGATTTTCTTACACGAAACAGTAACGCTACTGCTGCAAATAAAATTAGACTCTTTTTCCAATTCAAACTCAATGTAACGCAGTCCATACAGAGAAGACAATCTCGGGCCTAAAGTTGAAGTTAGAAGACTATTTTGTGAGCAATACCTTGTACAATAAATTTGAGTGTGAGGCCTTAGAAACTTTGGAACCTTTACAAAAGACTCAAATGGTGTAGGTGCGAGAGGTGCATCGCTTGGCCCTACATAGAAGAAGAAAACCATGAGTTATAGCATAAAAAAACCGAACCAAATGTAAAACAATGGCACAGTACAGTAACATATAACCCTTAAAAAAGTCACTTGAAAAAACAATAAATGTATTGTGGCAACCAGAGGACAACTTGCTAGCTACCAAGAAAATTTATATCATATTAGTAACTTAAACAACTTCTATAGCTACTCCCAAGTGATGACAAAAGGGCAAGATGACGAATCACTCAAATGAAGTGTACTGCAAAAACATGTAAGAGGAATAAAAACATCTTATTGTAGTATGTTAGAGAAATGAAGTAAAAAATCATACCACAATAGTAAGTAGTTAAAACACGAGCATCCGGAGCGTAAGCATGAATGTCACTGGCCATATTACGAACAGAATTGTAGTGTTCCATGTTCAATGGCTGTCATTAAAGTAACACATGCACATATATATTAGAAAGATCATAACAAAATGCATTGCATTAAGAGCCCTTTGCAGTCACAATAAGACCAATCTGCAATAATATACATGATGAAAATGAAGGCAAAAAATAACAAACTTATAGTTTACCTTGCAGGAATAAAATGACAGAGAAAATTACATATATGAGAGAACGGGCAAGAAAACTAGATAAAAATTTAAAGAAAAAAGCAAAAATCATCCCAGAATGCTGAATCCAATTAACATGGATTGCAGAAGTTTATTTTCCTGCCAATTGACTGTTGTTCATACCTCGTCCCATAAGTAAAAATAGGCTTTCTTCCAGTGAGCTTTTGTCCTCAAGATCTCAACTTCTTTCTGCAAGTAATCTTTTGCGCCACCATTACTATTTCACATCCACAAACCAGCAAAACTTGATCAGGTTTAATTGTTAATATATCTCAGCAAGAATGGACAACTGAATCTATACCTAGAAATTGCTTTGTATGGTACAGCATATGCTGCTAGTCGTGAGTCTGAAAAGTATTCATCAGATTTCGGATGATCAGCTGCCAAAATAATAGAGGAAACATTAAAGCAAACGAGGAAGATGAAGCAATCAGTCAATCTGTAAAAGTAGATTAGAACACTGCATTCAGCATTCTTGACTAGATTACCCGGCCATGGGCTTGTATATGTCAAAACACGCATGCTATCACCCCATCTGCAAAAATAAGGGCTGATTCTGTATTGAAGAAGCCACTTGAAATGCCGATCTAGTGCGTCATACCACTCGTCACTCCCGTGTTGAACACCAAAACGATCCTCAATTACAGTATCAGATATCTATTATATAGTTAAAGTGGAGACAACAATAAAAGTTACCTGTTATATGTCATCTAGCACACAATATGCTAACAATAGAAGATATTGCAAAAGATTAGCACTCAAGGTTCTACGGCAAAGATTGGATAAAGCAGACTCTAAGTAACAGTCTCAATCACATGGCAGAAAGCATGCCAAAGCATTTCTGTTTTCATTATTTTCAAAGGTAATTACTCATAATTATACATGCTTTTAGCAACTTCATGTACCTACTGAAATATGCAAAATGTACTAGTATAAATTGAAAGGTGTGCACCAAATCACAACGTAATATGCTTGGCCTTTGATTTTATATGTACTCAATGAATGTGTGTCTTATTTAATGTTTTTGGTTTCTTCATAACTATATTGTTTGAAGCACCTTTGCTTTTCTTTTAAGAGCCAGTGGCACTAGTATATTTACTTCCCCACATCTTTAGATTCAAATTTTCAGTCTTCTCATGGACAGCTAGTCTGGAACTATATAATACCATACATATTCTTCATGAGGAACATCAAGAGAAAACTGACAATTGGTCATCTAGAGATATTAGAAATTTCAAAAAACACATAAATTAGCAAAGATATTGGATACACCAAATACAGCAGGAAGCGATGGAGTTGCAGGCAAAATGAAGCCCCAAACTGTCAAACTTAACTTCACACGTATTGAAAGATTGGATATAGCATCTTCATCCATCATATCAACTGGTCCATTATCTGAATAGAACTCAGAAAATAGGGGAGACACAAGAATTCTTCTTAAAGATGTAGTTGCAGACTTCACTCTTTCTACCTATATATCAATGGCTAGCATAAGAACCCAGTAACAAATTCAAACAAACCCCAAAAGAGAGAGAGAGAGAGAGAGAGAGAGAAACAGGAGAGAATTAGAAACAAAATAGACTCAGAAATTCACCACTTCATCCAAATGTTTTACATCAATGGGCTCCACAATGTCAAGACAGTTCCTAATCTCCATAAATACTTGATGCTTCTCATCTTTGCCCAAGCACTGTGATGAAGATCTGCGAGTTGGAATGAATTACTATTTTGCAGGTATAAAATTACAGAACTGTAATTGACAATTCAGAATTCACACCAATAAAGACTTCTTATGGTGATGGTTCTAAACTGAAATATGCAACTCAGAAATATAGTTAAAGATGTGTAAAGAGCAAAGAATGTACTCTGCATCTGCCTTAGAAGTGATTATGATCTCCCCTTCATATAGACCTGGGGGCTGTGCACTTGGAACATCTATAGAAACCCAAATCGCAGTTGTTTCCCTGCAGCAGGGAAAGACCAAGAATGCCATCTCAATTTCAGGCAATAAGAAACCATCCAAGTTTTCTTCACACTATAATAACATAAGCATTATCAAATCAATGAATGGACATTACCCAGGAAGTAAGTTTATCTGACTAACTAATCAATGAATGGACATTACCCAGGAAGTAAGTTTATCTGACTAACTGGAAGGTCAAGGGGTACTAGAGCATCAGGGAAACCTAATATTGGTACGACACGCCGCAACGATAGTGATTGGCCAACAACCAACCTGCCAAGAGCCAATATCAGCAAGATCATAAACCAGAGGAGTGATTCATCAAGCTGTGTCAAGAAGAATATGTTTTCAAGCAACTAACCGATCGCCAGATGTGGAGCATAAATC
This sequence comes from Pistacia vera, assembly GCF_008641045.1. Classification (NCBI taxonomy): domain Eukaryota; kingdom Viridiplantae; phylum Streptophyta; class Magnoliopsida; order Sapindales; family Anacardiaceae; genus Pistacia; species Pistacia vera. The sequence continues at coordinate 143,375 of NW_022196435.1, forward strand.
AGTACACTGAACCTGCACAACCCCAGCAATACCAGAACTGCTCCAAGAGACTTTTGGACGAAGAGCAATTTGAATACATTCTCTCTCATTTCTAGCTGCCAGAAGATTTATCTTAAAGATAAGAAAAGAAAATTTAGATTCCTGAATGCAAAAGCCACTCCACATAGCCATAAAACATCAGAAGCAGATACAATTAAAACAAATAAAAGAAATGACGAAACATCTCCTTCTTATTCTGAGAGAAAATGATGGCAGGGATCATATATTCATAAATCAAGGTTCCTTGAAGTAAGTCCCTGAATTTATAGCTCACTTGCCAAAAATATGAGTGGAAAAGATAACTATCCAAGAAAACCCAGACACCCCAACCTATGCTGAACTTACCAATTCCCTTTTAAATTACGTAGTCTGAAACGTATTTCATAAAAAAGAGAAACAAGTTGGGTCATGTGGGCATTAACACATGGATATGATGTGCACTTAAGAAATCATGTATTCACATGCTTAGTAGCACCATTAGCTATTGATTTACCAGATAACCACATTGCCTAAAAAGCATAACGTCATCAAATTATTCAAAGATGTAAGTAAGTAAAGCCAGGTGTGCATCTGCGAACATTACACTCAGGCACATAATGCAAATGAAAGGAAATGGAAGCTGCGATAAGCATTTTTATCAAGTAACATGTTCATAAAACAAGTGCTAAGGTGAGATCACTTTAAGAAAATTCAACCATGAAATAAAAGAAATAAAAAATTATGTTACAATTCTTACAGGCTCTAAATGTCTAGGCATTTCCTGATGTCCAACATTCGCTGTGCTTGGCAAGCACCATACATGCACCAAGTCTCCAGTTGGAACCTCGGCAGGGTTGATGGAGCCTTTGAGTGGATCTGAACCTTCATCATTCCATCCATCCGTGTTAATCTTTTTAGGCACATGGAGATTCTAGATTTGGCCCTGGTCAAGTCACAGAAAAATCAACAGTGGCTTTATTAGTTTCAAAGAAAGTCGGTTCGAATATGGGAAAGTGACCTGGCAAAGAGAAAATAATGTGCTGTTTAACAGGAAGATTGATGGTAGCTAAAAGCCTAACACTGGAAAGCAGCTTTAAAGCAATAATAAATAACACTTTAGATAGGCTTAGGAGATTTCATTTGGATTTTGGCCAATCACAATGTTTAATACAATTATACTATGGGAGAGTTCTTTGGATAACAAATCATTTGTTGGGTGGATTATATTTTTGTTCACTATCCAATTACCTATTATATGTAATGGATTGGCTTAAAACTAATATAAGTAGATAAATTAGTGGAGAAAGTCAGGAGTCCACACTAGCTGGTTCAATGTAATTTCATTTTTTTCATACTCTTTGATGTTAAGTTGTGCAAATCTAGAGCTGCTCAATAATGTCCCAAAAGAAAAAAAACCAGCGACAGGGATCAATGTAATGATAATAAGCAATTTGATTATGTTGTAGCTGCTTTTCCTTTTCTGATTCCAATAACCAAAACTATATTCATCCATCTTCCCAATTATATTTCCTTCAAAAACAGTATTCTATCATTATTATTTTATTGCTTAGATTGACAATTCCTTTTTGCATTGAGTTGTATTAATTCCCACCACTACTTACCATGTATGCGATGATGATATGGCCAAAAGTCAAAACTGAATCCTTTCCTGGTTAGTCCCACTATATATTAAAAATCTTGGTTTAAAACTATACATATCCTCTTTTACAATTTGCCACAGGATCATTCTGACTCTTACTCTAATCCACCGCCCAAAAGACAAAAGGTAAGCTTACGTTTTCTCCCATAAACTTGTTCTCACATTTTAAATGGTACTTCATAAAGTCCATTTAAAGTTTAAACAGATGGAAATTGACAAATCTTGTCTTTTAACATGCTTTCATAATTATCAATACAATCACGGATTCACAGTCAAGACAAGCATATATTTACGTATAATTTAATAAGAAAATTGTAGAGATTGACTCAGTCAAATTCAAGATTTCCAAGAAAATATATTTATCCTAGTGTGTGAGATTTTCCACCAAGTTGGAGAATTATGAGGTTATAACTGATCTAGAATTAGTTCACTCAATCGATTTTCTAACCCAACATAAGTTGTCAGATGTAGCTCGACCTAACACAAGCTAATCACAATTAATCCTTACAATGTTCAACCAGCTCAAAATAACTTCAGATTGTAGATATCTCGAAGGGATTAGATCGACAACAATCTTGACACAATCTCAGGGCTCAATCACAGGAATATCGGGTTGCGTTTCAATCTTAATTTAATCATTTATTTTTGCTCTTTCCTTTATACAAAATCTGTATATAAACTCTCTCCAACGATGAGAAAGGGTTAGCAATTGTTTAGGAATATTATTGTAAGCTCTCACAGCAAATACACAAAATAGTGAATATAGGCTCAAGGTTAACTCGTTGAAGTCGAACGGTCGAACACTTTAAAACTATTGTGTCATTATTTTACTACTTTTCATTCATGACATTGCTAGTTACTCGTAATCACACACACATCAGTTTCGATTCTATCAAGGTTAATTGGATACTTTAGTTGGTATAAATCTTGTATCAAAATTTTGGCGCTAGAAAGAGGGCCTTCGCCAAAATCTCAGAATTTCCAGCAAACAATCCTAGTGACTCGATCACTCAAAGCCCATAATGGTTCGTACAAGATCAAAAACCACCATTGGAAATCATGACAACTTGGAAACCACCCATAGGAGGTGCATCAAGACGCTGCCGGCATCGACCACCAGTTGTGCCAAGGTAGGCTGTGAACCAACAGGGGGCAGGGACATTGAATCCTAAAAATGGTCAATTAGTGGAGATGATCAGAATAATGGTTGCACAGGCGGTGCAACAAAACGTGGTTGAATTGAGAAACCATCAGTCGGCCCCCTAAGACCTCGACTGGCCACGTTCATCGATGTTACCCAACAAGTCGGAATTCAGCGACAACCAATCCGGTTCGTCGGCACCAGGAACAATCGACAATCTCAGCATCGCTGCGCACATTCTACTTATGAACGAGAATCTCACGGGCAGACTAACCCGGAAGGAGACCAGGCAAAGAGCCCATGAGGGAAGATGAAGGAACATGGTTCCTTTCGGGGCCTATGGGCTAGAGATTTCTTTGGTTGAGAAATCTCCACAAAAGAGGTGGTCAGAAGAGGCTGCCACATCGGGGTCCCAGCTCCATGCAACGACTACTTAGAAATCTCAGGGATTATGTCTGAGAACCGCTGAGCCTACAGGAGAATCAAACATGCGATCAATGCTGTGGTTACACTGAGAAGACATGGTGAAAGCTCGCCTATAGATACCTGAAACAGAAGCGAACATGTGTTAAAATTCAAAAATTCGGCAACCAATCCACACTTTGCTTTCAGTTCAAGCACCCATGATAGCTTGCGTCGGACAAAAGACACAAGCGAGCTACCAGGATTCCATCAACCACTAGTGTAAACCCTCTTAAACCCATAACCGCAAAAAGGTATAAAAAAAACAAAAAAGGAGGAGAAAGAAGCCTTATCGAAGTGTAAAGATGAAAGAAACTTGCCAGAAAAGCGTCTGTGAAAATGACATAGCAACGACGGAATAAGCAAAAAAATCGAAAACTTTTGCAAAGTGTATAGAAGTTCTACAAGTTCCCGCTTTATAGTGGTTTGTGTGGGAGACGAATGGTGGGATTCAACCGTAGCGTCAATCTACAGTGAATCTTAGCCCTTCATTCGTCGAGTAATCCCTGCTTTTGGATGTAACCACGTGTCAATCATCCCAAGGGTCGATCAACTGTCAAATAGCCACAAGTCATAACTATCGTCACACATCGCTTCGATTTCGTGCATGGACAGCTATAGTGCCCACGTGCGACGAAAAATAACTGTCAAAGGCTATGCATTTAATGCGACCTCACTACGTGGAAGTTACACATATACCCTCATTTCAAATTCCAAGTTTGTCAAGAATATCACAGCACAAGAAAAGCCAAGTGTTGAGTACGTCAACTGAAGATTAGTCCGACTCATGAAGCTTGACCATACCTACATTAGCGTACGTCAACTAAAGATTGTCCGACTCATGAAGCTTGACCATACCTACATTTAGCACACAACCGACGAAGTTCGAGCTTGATATCAAATTGAGTAATAATCTTCGAAGCTTGATACGAGCATCGAACACTAGGGGGCATATGTTGTGTGATTTTCCATCAAGTTTCGAGAATTGCAAGGTTATAGCTCGATCCAAATCAGTTTGACTCAATCAATAGTCCGATCCAACATAAGCTCGTCGAGATGTAGCTCGACCTAGTACAAGCTAGTCGCGACCAATCTTACAGTTGTTTAACCAAATCACAGATAACTTCAGATCTTGAATATCTCAGAAGGGATCAGATCGACAGAAATCTTGGCGCAATCTCAGCGCTCAATCGCGAGAATATTGGAGTGTATTTCAATCTTAATTGTAATCCCTTTATTTCGCTCTTTCTTTGTACAAAATCTATATAAAACCCCCTCCAACGATGAGAAATGGATTAACAAATTGTTTTAGAAAATTATTGTAAGCTTCACAGTAAATACAAAAAATAGTGACATAGACTCCAGAGTTTAACTCGTCGAACCACTTTAAAACTCTTTGTGTCATTATCTTACTGCTTTTCATTCATAACATTGTTGGTTCAACATCAATCGAATCAATCTAATTGGTGCAAAATTGTTATCAACATGTACAAAACAGTACCACTTACGGCTCCTCATACTGGAAAAGACCATTGCAGGAGCTAACATATACATGCACTGTATATTGAACTTGGAATAAGTGTGCTTGTTTTTTTATTAGCTACCCTCTAATCTCATCGACATGAAGTGCATGTTAGTCATCCAGACACTTTTAAAGAGGTTTGTTTGTTTTTTTTGTAAATAATCCTCTCATATTGTAACATATTATATATTATAATAATTGAAGATGGAAAGATGTCGTTAAATATCAAAATTGAAGATCCTATGTTTAGACCAAAAAATATTAAAAAAGAAGTGCAAATTAAGAATCTTAAATTTTAATTGGTAATACAATTCTTACCCTTTGATTTGTTCGAATTAATAAGAAATTACAGTATAGTTATTATATACGCATATACATGTATAAATAAATATATCCATACAATAGACAATAGAGTTCAACTTATGATTCCTGCCAAATAAGAAAAGAGCTAATGGAATGGCAATACTAGCCACGGCCTACAACAATGAAAGATGAATGATTTTGGAAATAAACCATCATTTCTGAAGCTGCTGCCCCTAACCACAACATGGATTCAATCTACCTACATGTTGATATCAACAAGTACTTTACACAAAGGCCTCTCAGGTTTGTCAATCACACTTTTAAGGAAATAATTTTTTTCTGGTCCACAGTGTACTATTACAACCAAAAAAGAAGGAAGGTGAACTCCTCAGATGACAACAAAGTATTCAAGGTCTGCACGTATTGTATATCTCACCTCGCAATACATCAATTGGCATATGTTCATGGGTATAACGCTCAGGACCTAGATACATCCCTGTCTTCTCCAAGAGGGCAACCCCTTCATCTCTCCCATATTTTGAAGCATAGAGGTTCAGATACTCAATATCCTAATACCAAGTCAAGAATATAAAAAATTAAATTTTTAATTGCACCAGTTAATGAAACAAATTAGAATTCAGAAAATGATTCATTTTGAAAAAAATTAAGAAAATGTTACACCATTCAACATACAAAATAAAAATATGAAAAAGGAATTGAAAGGGATATGCATTAGCAAAACATTCAGCATAAAATCATGAAAAATTATCCTCACCTGCAAACCGCTGAGAATGCGTTCTAGGCTTACTGAAGCTACAGGTTCACGCGAAGATGAAAATACCTCACCAGGGTAAAACAAAACCCCATCACCGGTGGAAGGCCCCGCCTGAATTTTATCTGCTTACAAACATACATTTTAAACTCAGAGAGGAAAGAAAGACATTCTAAAAGAGCCAATCAAGGGTTCGGTAACCAGGCAAATTACCTCTGCACTGGGAACTGTTGCCTTCCATAACAGTTGGCACCCCAATATAAGAATCCCGTTCCACCTTCTTTCCACACTCGCCATTACAGCACGGTGCTGGGTACCTCGCATCCGAGGTGCCATTTGGATGAGGATCAGATGGTCCCATGCACACATAGTCCACCATTCCTGCAAAAAACAAAATACTCAGTTCCCTTGAGCATAACCCTCAATATTCTCATAAACCTTTCAACATCAAGCATGCAGCTTTGTGGAAGATCAAATTAATAACATGCATCAATCTGTAAGAGCCATTACAATAATTTAAGAGAAACTCCTAAACATGGAATTTTAAATCAGATAAAGATACAAAGATAATAAGATGGTCAAAAATAACAAAGTAGGTTCTAGAAATATGAAGGCACATAGTGTTGAAGATAGCAGATTTAACATTTAGACCACAAATCCGAAAACCTGAGCATGAAGCAATTATGTAACAGTGATAAATCCACCAAAAGCACCAACAGCTCCACTTAGTTGATAGTAAATACCAAATATTCATAAGTTATGAATGGATCATTAAGGACACAGAAACTCTACTGGACTTTTCCAGAGCAGCGGCCGAAAAGTCCTCAATATAGTTACCTCACCATTCTGGGTGCAATTCTGCAAGAATATCCTTTACCAAATCCTCTCGGTTACCAAGTACCCACTCGCTGCAAAACAAATAATCCATCTTTTAGGATACAATTCAACGTCAGAGTTATGCTATCCATTTATAACACGCTTCGGCACTTAGTCAGATAAATGCATGCAACTAAAAGAAAAGTCAATTTTAGACATATATAGTTAACAAGAAAAAAGCTGAATTCTGCGCCCTTATACTCAGTCAAATAAAATGTTGGAGAATAATAGTTGAGAGAATCCTAGGATGGGTTGATAGTCATTCTGGCAAGGTTCATGTAAAAATCAATTAAAGCCTTAAAAAAAGTGACATGGTAAGAATTCTTGCCAAACCGGGACCCTTCCAACAAGATGGCCATGAAATTATCAAAATTTTCTAAATTTAAATAGCCAAGGTAGGAAAATTCCTATCTTAGACAAATGTGAACCAGTGGAGTTGAGAGCCGCAGTGTTATCCTTATACTCAGTAAAATATATTTTACTTGAATGATTTTCTTAAACAAACAGTAACGCTACTGCTGCAAATAAAATTAGACTCTTTCCAATTCAAACTCAATGTAACGCAGTCCATACAGAGAAGACAATCTGGCCTAAAGTTGAAGTTAGAAGACTAATTATGAGCAATACCTTGTACATAAATTTGAGTGTGAGGCCTTAGAAACTTTGGAACCTTTACAAAAGACTCAAATGGTGTAGGTGCGAGAGGGTGCATCGCTTGGCCCTACATAGAAGAAGAAAACCATGAGTTATAGCATAAAAAAACCGAACCAAATGTAAAACAATGGCACAGTACAGTAACATAAACCCTTAAAAAGTCACTTGAAAAAAACAATAAATGTTTGTGGCAACCAGAGGACAACTTGCTAGCTACCAAGAAAATTTATATCATATTAGTAACTTAAACAACTTCTAAGTCACTCCCAAGTGATGACAAAAGGGCCAGATGACAGAATCACTCAAATGAAGTGTACTGCAAAAACATGTAAGAGGAATAAAAACATCTTATTGTAGTATGTTAGAGAAATGAAGTAAAAAATCATACCACAATAGTAAGTAGTTAAAACACGAGCATCGGAGCATAAGCATGAATGTCACTGGCCATATTACGAACAGAATTGTAGTGTTCCCTGTTCAATGGCTGTCATTAAAGTAACACATGCACATATATATTAGAAAGATCATAACAAAATGCATTGCATTAGAGCCCTTTGCAGTCACAATAAGACAATCTGCAATAATATACATGATGAAATGAAGGCAAAAAATAACAAACTTTTAGTTTACCTTGCAGGAATAAAATGATAAGAGAAAATTACATATAAGAGAGAACAGGCAAGAAAACTAGATAAAAATTAAGAAAGAAAAAAAAATCATCCCAGAATGCTGAATCCAATTAACATGGATTGCAGAAGTTTATTTTCCTGCCAATTGACTGTTGTTCATACCTCGTCCATAAGTAAAAATAGGCTTTCTTCCAGTGAGCTTTTGTCCTCAAGATCTCAACTTCTTTCTGCCAGTAATCTTTTGCGCCACCATTAATATTTCACATCCACAAACCAGCAAAACTGATCAGGTTTAATTGTTAATATACCTCAGCAAGAATGGACAACTGAATCTATACCTAGAAATTGCCTTGTATGGTACAGCATATGCTGCTAGTCGTGAGTCTGAAAAGTATTCGTCAGATTTGGATGATCAGCTGCCAAAATAATAGAGGAAACATAAAGCAATGAGGAAGATGAAGCAATCAGTCAATCTGTAAAAGTAGATTAGAACACTGCATTCAGCATTCTTGACTAGATTACCCGGCCATGGGCTTGTATATGTCAAAACGCATGCTATCACCCCATCTGCAAAAATAAGGGCTGATTCTGTATTGAAGAGCCACTTGAAATGCCGATCTAGTGCGTCATACCACTGTCACTCCCGTGTTGAACACCAAAACGATCCTCCATTACAGTATCAGATATCTTTATATAGTTAAAGTGGAGACAACAATAAATGTTACTGTTATATGTCATCTAGCACACAATATGCTAACAATAGAAGATATTGCAAAGGATTAGCACTCAAGGTTCTACGGCAAAGATTCTTGATACCCGTGAGATCACCGAGAGCTCTAGCTGGGTTGTGGTGCACGCACGAGGATTCGGGGCACACATAGACTTTCTTGCGGTTTTCTTTGTTGGTTCGCTGCTTGAGCTTCCAAGGTAAATTGTGACCTCGTCGGTGAAGCTGCAGGTTCTGGTCGCGCTGAAACCCTTTGTTGCAGATCTCACACAGGAATCGGTTCGTGGCTAGTAAAGTTTTTGGTGATAAAGCGATAACCATTGAATCTGGATCTGAATAATCCAAAAAGATTAACACTTTAGTATCATTATTAAGTATGAAAAACTAGTAACTTTTTATTAGATATTGGGTTTCGATAAAGTTACCTGGCATTCCTGGGAGATTACGCTTTTTCTTCTTCTGTTGTTGTTCTTGTGGTTCTGGTAATGGAATCATTTGAATCTGATTAACTGGGGATGATATGCTATCTTCTGCAGGAGCTGTACTATCGGTTTCAAACTCGGTCATCGTATTTCTTTCAAGCACGTAAAAAACTTGAAATTTCAAGTCTTCATATACTATCTAAGCTCAAAGAACATGGTTAACTTGGGTCTGATAAGTGAAAATCTAGTTATACTTCATCTATCTGTCAAGCTCTCAAGCTACTCACCAAAATCTAGTGAAACCTTCCTGGTACTCGAAGACAAATCTAAAATATGTGAAATAAATGGTTAAATGGTATGGATTTTCAAAATTGTGGGCAGTTTCTCAATTCTCAGTTTCAGTGAAACCAAATAAACCAGCGATTAAACTCAGTGACGAGTCAAGACCGGCATGATGGACTCATTCGGCGGCGGTTTCATATCGAGAGAGAGAAACAGTGAGTTAGAGACGATAGAAGAAGACAGACAAGAAGAGAGAGAGATTAGAATTGTAGCGTAAAAAGTATTAAAAAAATGGTTAAAGCGGCGCCACTTAACCCTGGTTTGTAGTTTTAACTATGGTTAGAGATACAGCTGACTCCCAAATCTCTCCTCTTGCAGGCAGCGCAAGCTATTCGGACCGTACACGTGTCAAAAGAAGTGAGTTGCTGACATTTGTCGGAAGAAGTCGGACTAGGCGGTGCTTGTCGTTTAGCTAAAATGCTTTCAATATTTTTATCCGGTATGCATCCATTTTTTTTGTGTTCTTTGTGAACAGGACGACTCAAAGACAACTATACCCCTAACACACAGGCTGAAAACCTGGATTTCAACACGTGCGACAACCTGTGTTCTAAGTCAGTAGACGAGTTCACGATCATGTGGTGTGTTTTTATTATAGTATTTTATGTCGATTAGGAGTCCTGCCAATTGCCAAGGAACCGATAAGGACGAGCAAGACAATAAACAAATCTTACTATTTGTCTTTAAATCAGTGGCATGATTTGTAATTTATGTAGAAAACCTTGTCTAATCTTCCCACTCCACTGCTGTTACATCTATTCTTCTTTATTTGGCATGTTCCTCGTCAAACTAACAATTATGCCTTCATGTTCTTTTTTCTTTTAATAAATTAATACTTGATTACCTTCGTGTGCAAGTAACTTGAGAAGAGAAATATGGTCAGCTCAGTGGCAATCTCGTGAATTAGATGGTTACAAAGGGTGATAGTTTAGCTAAAATGTTGATTGTCTCAATAGTCAATAATCAATATAGCCTGTACGTTACAGTACTCTGCATATGACAAATGGCCATGGAGCACTCCAATGCTTGCAGACACGTCCTTGACTATTCAGTAAAGGGCTTTAAATTAGTATGTGACAGTTCATTACTCTTGACGTGGTCGCGGCTTCAGTAACCGTTAACTTTTATAAAAGTTTGATTTCTACCGTTGGATAAATCAGAGTTGCATTTTTTAGATACTACGTTATGCTTACGTTAGTATCCCAAAAAGGATGAAGACACTTTTGTCTTTTCATATGCATATGCATATGCACATGCTCAGCTACGCAATCGCAAAGGTTATCATCTTTTTTTTTCTTCTATAAAAAGTCAGGATGATAAGCAATCACAGGGGTGTTTCCGACTTTTCACAACTGTTTGTATGGTAAACAATTCCAAATTTGCACTGGCCTCCACCACCAACTTTCTGACTGGATTCCATCAACTCCTAGGTGAATTGGTGATGTGGACGGCCGAGATGAATTCTTTCTGCCCCATTATTATATATTAATTTTTACTTAGAATTAAGTAAATAATAATCCACAAATCATTAGAAACCATTAAAGAATTGCGTGTACATAAATAATTGAAAGTACGAAGTATGAACACACAAATGTGCTTTAATAGTTGGGGACTTAGGGTATTAGTTAAAACCTTCATAACTGAAAAGTCATAATTTTTAATAAGGCTTCTGCCCAATTTATATATATATATATATATATATATATATATACAGTACATGGTTTGACTCGGACCCAATTTTTTTAGTTGAGCTTATCTTTAGTAGGTGAATGATAACACAAGAATAATAAACAAATTAAAGTCTGGTTTAAATCTTTTTAGGCACATGGAGATTCTAGATTTGGCCCTGGTCAAGTCACAGAAAAATCAACAGTGGCTTTATTATGTTTCAAAGAAAGTCGGTTCGAATGTGGGAAAGTGACCTGGCAAAGAGAAAATAATGTGCTGTTTAACAGGAAGATTGATGGTAGCTAAAAAGCCTAACACTGGAAAGCAGCTTTAAAGCTAATAATAAATAACACTTTGGTTTGGATAGGCTTAGGAGATTTCATTTGGATTTTGGCCAATCACAATTTTTTAATACAATTATACTATAGGAGAGTTCTTTGGATAACAAATGATTTGTTGGGTGGATTATATTTTTGTTTCCACTATCCCAAATTACCCTATTATATGTAATGGATTGGCTTAAAACTAATATAAGTAGATAAATTAGTGGAGAAAGTCAGGAGTCACCACCTAGCTGGTTCAATGTAATTTCATTTTTTTCATACTCTTTTGATGTTAAGTTGTGCAAATCTAGAGCTGCTCAATAATGTCCCAAAAGAAAAAAAAACCAACGACAGGGATCAATGCAATGATAATAAGCAATTTGATTATGTTGTAGCTGCTTTTCCTTTTCTGATTCCAATAACCAAAACTATATTCATCCATCTTCCCAATTATATTTCCCTTCAAAAAACAGTATTCATTATCATTATTATTTTATTGCTTAGATTGACAATTCCTTTTTGCATTGAGTTGTATTAATTCCCACCACCACTTTACCATGTATGCGATGATGATATGGCCAAAAGTCAAAACTGAATCCTTTCCTGGTTAGTCCCACTATATATTAAAAATCTTGGTTTAACACTATACATATCCTCTTTTACAATTTGCCACAGGATCATTCTTGACTCTTAACTCTAATCCACCGCCCAAAAGACAAAAGGTAAGCTTACGTTTTCTCCCATAAAACTTGTTCTCACATTTTAAATGGTACTTCATAAAGTCCATTTAAAGTTTAAACACATGGAAATTGACAAATCTTGTCTTTTAACATGCTTTCTCATAATTATGAATACAATCACGGATTCACAGTCAAGACGAAGCATATATTTTACGTATAATTTAAAATAAGAAAAATGTATCTACAGATGTCGATACTTAGATTGACTCACTCAAATTCAAGATTTCCAAGAAAAATATATTTGTCTTGTTGTGTGTGATTTTTCCACTAAGCTCAAAGAATTACGAGGTTATAGCTCAATTTAGAATTAGTTCAACTCAATCGATTGTCCAACCCAGCATAAGTTCGTCAAGATGTAGTTCGACTTAACATAAGCTAATTACAACCAATCCTTACAGTTATTAATAACTTCAGATTCTAGATATCTCGAAAAGGATCAGATCGACAACAATCTTGGCACAATCTCAGGGCTCAATCGCGAGAAAATCGTAATTGCATTTCAATGTTAATTGTAATCCTTTTATTTTCGCTATTTCCTTTGTACAAGATTTGTATATAAACCCTCTCTAACGATGAGAAAGGGGTTAGCCATTTGTTCTAGGAATATTATTGTAAGCTCTCACAGCAAATACAAAAATAGTGAACGTAGACTCAAGAGTTTAACTCGTCGAACCACTATAAAACTCTTTGTGTCATTATTTTACTATTTTCCATTCATGACATTGCTGATTACCCGTAATCACACACATATCAGTTTCAATTCTGTCAAGGTCAATTGGATCACTCTAGTTGGTGCAAAATCTTGTATCAAAATTTTGGCGCTAGAAAGAGGGCCTCCGCCAAAATCTCAGAATTTCCAGCAAACAATCCTAGTGACTCAATCACTCAAGGCCCACAATGGTTCGTGCAAGATCAAAAACCACCATTGGAAACCACGGAAACTTGGAAGCCACCCACCAGGAGGTGCATCAAGACGCTGTCGAGCATTGACCACCAGTGTTGCCAGGGCAGCAGGCCATGAACCAGCAGGGGGCAGGGACGTTGAATCCCAAAAATGGTCAATTGGTGGAGATGATCAGAATAATGGTTGCATATGTGGTGCAACAAAACGTGGTTGAATTAAGAAACCATCAGTTGACCCCCCAAGATCTCGACTGGCCACGCTTCACTGATGTTACCCCAATAGGTTGGAATTCAGCCGACAACCAATCCGGTTCGTCGGCACCAAGGAACGGTCGACAATCTCAACACCGTCGGACACATTCTACTTATGAACGAGAATCTCACGGGCAACCTAACCCCAAAAGGAGACCAGGAAAAGAGCCCATGAGGGAAGATGAAGAAACGTGGTTCCTTTCGGGACCTATGGGCTAGAGATTTTTTCGGTTGAGAAATCTCCACAAAAGCATGGTCAGAAGAGGCCGCCACATCGGGGTCCCAACTCACGCAACGGCATCCTCAGAAATCTCAGGGATTACATTCTTGAGAACCGCTGAGCCTACAGGAGAATCAAACATGCGATCAATGTTGTAGCTACTCGACGAAGACGTGGTGAAATCTCGCCTCTAGATACTTGAAACAGAAGTGAACATGTGTTAGAGCTCAAAAATTCGGTGACCTATCCACACTTTGCTTTCAGTTCAAGCACCCAGGGTAGCTCGCGTTAGACAAAAGACACAAGCAAGCTACCAGGATTCCATCAGCCACCAATGTAAACCCTCCTTAAACCCATAACCGCCGGAAACACACTCAAAAAACACTAACAAAGCCCTAAAAAATTCAATGTGGCCATGGCAATAGCCACCCTCAACCGCAAAAAGGTATAAAAAAACAAATAAAGGATGAGAAATAAGCCTTACCGAAGTATAAAGATGAAAGAAACTCGTCGGAAAAGCGTTGTGAAAACGAAAGAGCAACAACGACATAAGCAAAAAAAAATCTGAAAACTTTTACAAAGTGTATAGAAGTTCTGACAAAGTTGCCCGCTTTTATAGTGATTTGCGTGGGAGACGAAATGGTGGGATTCAACCGTAGCCGTCGATCTATAGTTAATCTTAGCCCTCCATTCGTCGAGCAATCTTGGCCTTTGGATGTAGCCACATGTCAATCATCCCCGAGGGTTGATCAACTGTTAGACAGCCACAATCATAACCGTCGTCCCACGTCGCTTCGATTTCGCACATGGACAGCTGTAGTCACCCACGTGCGACGAAAAGTAACTGCCAAAGGCTACCGCATTTAATGCGACCTCACTGCGTGGAAGTTACACATATACCGTCATTTCAAATTCCAAGTTTGTCAAGAATATCACAGCAAAGGAAAAGCCAAGTGTTGAGTACGTCAACTGAAGATTAGTCCGACTCATGAAGCTCGACCATACCTACATTTAGAACACAAACGACGAAGTCTGAGCTTGATATAAAATCGAGCAATAGTCTTTAAAGCTTGATACGAGCATCGAACACTAGGGGGCAGATGTTCTCTGTGATTTTTCCATCAAGCTTCAAGAATTGCAAGGTTATAACTCGATCCAGAATCAGTTTGACTTAATCGATAGTCCGATCCAACATAAGCTCGTCGAGATGTAGCTCGACCTAGCATAAGCTAGTCACAACCAATCCTTACAACTGTTTAACCAACTCACAGATAGCTTCAGATCTTGAATATCTCAAAAGGGATCAGATCGACAGAAATCTTGGCACAATCTTAGCACTCAATCGCATGAATATTGGAGTTGTATTTCAATCTTAATTGTAATCCCTTTATTTTTGCTCTTTCTTTTGTACAAAATCTGTATATAAACCCCCTCCAACGATGAGAAAAGGATTAGCAAATTATTCTAGGAAGATTATTGTAAGTTCTCACAACAAATACAAAAATAGTTAATGTAGACTCAAGTGTTTAAATCGCCGAACCACTTTAAAACTCTTTGTGTCATTATCTTACTACTTTTCATTAATAACATTGCTGGTTCAAGATCCATCAAATCAATCTAATTGGTGCAAAATCTTGTTTCAACATGTACAAAACAGTACCACTTACGGCTCCTCATACTAGAAAAGACGATTGCAGGAGCTAACATATACATGCACCTGTACATTGAACTTGGAAGAAGTGTGCTCGTTTTGTTTATTTAGCTTACCCTCTAATCTTATCGACATGAAGTGCATGTTAGTCATCCAGACCACTTTTTAAAGAGAGTTTATTTGTTTTTGTAAATAATTCCTCCTCATATATGTAACTATAATATATATTATAAATAATTGAAGATGGAAGGAGTGTCGTTAAATATCAAAATAAAGATCCTATGTTTAGACCAAAAAATATTAAAAAAGAAGTGCAAATTAAGAATCTTAAATTTTAATTGGTAATACAATTTCTTACCCTTTGATTTGTTCGAATTAATAAGAAATTACTGTATAGTTATTTTATATACGCATATACATGTATAATATAAATATATACATACAATAGACAATAGAGTTCAACTTATGATTCCTGCCAAATAAGAAAAGAGCTAATGGAATGGCAATACATAGCCACGGCCTACAACAATGAAATGAAATGATTTTGGAAATAAACCATCATTTCTGAAGCTGCTGCCCCTAACCACAACATGGATTTCAATCTACCTACATGTTGATATCAACACGTACTTTACACAAAGGCCTCTCAGGTTTTGTTCAATCACACTTTTAAGGAAATAATTTTTTTCTGGTCCACAGTGTACTATTACAACCAAAAAAGAAGGAAAGTGAACTTCCTCAGATGACAACAAACAAAGTATTCAAGGTCTGCACGTATTGTATATCTCACCTCGCAATACATCAATTGGCATATGTTCATGTGTATAACGCTCAGGACCTAGATACATCCCTGTCTTCTCCAAGAGGGCAACCCCTTCATCTCTCCCATATTTTGAAGCATAGAGGTTCAGATACTCAATATCCTAATACCAAGTTCAAGAATATAAAAATATTAAAATTTTTAATTGCACCAGTTAATGAAACAAATTAGAATTCAGAAAATGATTCATTTTGAAAAAAATTTAAGAAAATGTTACACCATTCATCATTCAAATTAAAAATATGGAAAAATGAATTGAAAGGTATATGCATTAGCAAACCAATTCAGCATAAAATTATGAAAAATTATCCTCACCTGCAAACCGCTGAGAATGCGTTCTAGTCTTACTGAAGCTACAGGTTCACGCGAAGATGAAAATACCTCACCAGGGTAAAACAAAACCCCATCACCCGGTGGAAGGCCCCGCCTGAATTTTATCTGCTTACAAACATACATTTTAAACTCAGGGAGAGAAAGAAAGACATTCTAAAAGAGCCAATCAAGGGTTCGGTAACCAGGCAAATTACCTCTGCACTGGGAACTGTTGCCTTCTCATAACAGTTGGCACCCCAATATAAGAATCCCGTTCCACCTTCTTTCCACACTCGCCACATTACAGCACGGTGCTGGGTACCTCGCATCCCGAGGTGCCAATTTGGATGAGGATCAGATGGTCCCATGCACACATATGTCCACCATTCCTGCAAAAACAAAATACTCAGTTCCCTTGAGCATAACCCTCAATATTTCTCATAAACCTTTCAACATCAAGCATGCAGCTTTTGCGAAAGATCAAATTAATAACATGCATCAATCAGTTAGAGCCATTACAATAAATTTCAGAGAAACACCTAAACATGGAATTTTAAATCAGATAAAGATACAAAGATAAGAATAAGATGGTCAAAAATAACAAAGTAGGTTCTAGAAATATGAAGGCAAATAGTGTTGAAGATAGCAGATTTAACATTTAGACCACAAATCCGAAAACCTGAGCATGAAGCAATTCTGTAACAGTGATAAATCCACCAAAAGCACCAACAGCTCCACTTAGTTGATAGTAAATACCAAATATTCATAAGTTATGAATGGATCATTAAGGACACAAGAACTGTACTGGACTTTTTCCAGAGCAGTGGCCGAAAAGTCCTCAATATAGATTACCTCACCATTCTCGGGCTGCAATTCTACAAGAATATCCTTTACCAAATCCTCTCGGTTACCAAGTACCCACTCGCTGCAAACAAAATAATCCATCTTTTAGGATACAATTCAACGTCAGAGTTATGCTATCCATTTATAACACGCTTCTGGCACTTAAGCTCAGATAAATGCATGGAACTAAAAGAAAAGTTAATTTTAGACATATAGAGTAGTTAACAAGAAAAAAGCTGAATTCTGCGCCCTTATACTCAGTCAAATAAAATGTTGGAGAATAATAGTTGAGAGGAATCCTAGGATGGGTTGATAGTCATTCTGGCAAGGTTCATATAAAAATCAATTAAAGCCTTAAAAAAAGTGACACTGGTAAGAATATCTTGCCAAACCCGGGACCCTTCCAACAAAGATGGCCATGAAATTATCAAAATTTTCTAAATTTAAATAGCCAAGGCAGGAAAATTCCTATTCTTAGACAAATTTGTACGAATTGTAGTTGAGAGCCTGCAGTGTTATCCTTATACTTGGTAAAATATATTTTACTTGAATGATTTTCTTACACGAAACAGTAACGCTACTGCTGCAAATAAAATTAGACTCTTTTTCCAATTCAAACTCAATGTAACGCAGTCCATACAGAGAAGACAATCTCGGGCCTAAAGTTGAAGTTAGAAGACTATTTTGTGAGCAATACCTTGTACAATAAATTTGAGTGTGAGGCCTTAGAAACTTTGGAACCTTTACAAAAGACTCAAATGGTGTAGGTGCGAGAGGTGCATCGCTTGGCCCTACATAGAAGAAGAAAACCATGAGTTATAGCATAAAAAAACCGAACCAAATGTAAAACAATGGCACAGTACAGTAACATATAACCCTTAAAAAAGTCACTTGAAAAAACAATAAATGTATTGTGGCAACCAGAGGACAACTTGCTAGCTACCAAGAAAATTTATATCATATTAGTAACTTAAACAACTTCTATAGCTACTCCCAAGTGATGACAAAAGGGCAAGATGACGAATCACTCAAATGAAGTGTACTGCAAAAACATGTAAGAGGAATAAAAACATCTTATTGTAGTATGTTAGAGAAATGAAGTAAAAAATCATACCACAATAGTAAGTAGTTAAAACACGAGCATCCGGAGCGTAAGCATGAATGTCACTGGCCATATTACGAACAGAATTGTAGTGTTCCATGTTCAATGGCTGTCATTAAAGTAACACATGCACATATATATTAGAAAGATCATAACAAAATGCATTGCATTAAGAGCCCTTTGCAGTCACAATAAGACCAATCTGCAATAATATACATGATGAAAATGAAGGCAAAAAATAACAAACTTATAGTTTACCTTGCAGGAATAAAATGACAGAGAAAATTACATATATGAGAGAACGGGCAAGAAAACTAGATAAAAATTTAAAGAAAAAAGCAAAAATCATCCCAGAATGCTGAATCCAATTAACATGGATTGCAGAAGTTTATTTTCCTGCCAATTGACTGTTGTTCATACCTCGTCCCATAAGTAAAAATAGGCTTTCTTCCAGTGAGCTTTTGTCCTCAAGATCTCAACTTCTTTCTGCAAGTAATCTTTTGCGCCACCATTACTATTTCACATCCACAAACCAGCAAAACTTGATCAGGTTTAATTGTTAATATATCTCAGCAAGAATGGACAACTGAATCTATACCTAGAAATTGCTTTGTATGGTACAGCATATGCTGCTAGTCGTGAGTCTGAAAAGTATTCATCAGATTTCGGATGATCAGCTGCCAAAATAATAGAGGAAACATTAAAGCAAACGAGGAAGATGAAGCAATCAGTCAATCTGTAAAAGTAGATTAGAACACTGCATTCAGCATTCTTGACTAGATTACCCGGCCATGGGCTTGTATATGTCAAAACACGCATGCTATCACCCCATCTGCAAAAATAAGGGCTGATTCTGTATTGAAGAAGCCACTTGAAATGCCGATCTAGTGCGTCATACCACTCGTCACTCCCGTGTTGAACACCAAAACGATCCTCAATTACAGTATCAGATATCTATTATATAGTTAAAGTGGAGACAACAATAAAAGTTACCTGTTATATGTCATCTAGCACACAATATGCTAACAATAGAAGATATTGCAAAAGATTAGCACTCAAGGTTCTACGGCAAAGATTGGATAAAGCAGACTCTAAGTAACAGTCTCAATCACATGGCAGAAAGCATGCCAAAGCATTTCTGTTTTCATTATTTTCAAAGGTAATTACTCATAATTATACATGCTTTTAGCAACTTCATGTACCTACTGAAATATGCAAAATGTACTAGTATAAATTGAAAGGTGTGCACCAAATCACAACGTAATATGCTTGGCCTTTGATTTTATATGTACTCAATGAATGTGTGTCTTATTTAATGTTTTTGGTTTCTTCATAACTATATTGTTTGAAGCACCTTTGCTTTTCTTTTAAGAGCCAGTGGCACTAGTATATTTACTTCCCCACATCTTTAGATTCAAATTTTCAGTCTTCTCATGGACAGCTAGTCTGGAACTATATAATACCATACATATTCTTCATGAGGAACATCAAGAGAAAACTGACAATTGGTCATCTAGAGATATTAGAAATTTCAAAAAACACATAAATTAGCAAAGATATTGGATACACCAAATACAGCAGGAAGCGATGGAGTTGCAGGCAAAATGAAGCCCCAAACTGTCAAACTTAACTTCACACGTATTGAAAGATTGGATATAGCATCTTCATCCATCATATCAACTGGTCCATTATCTGAATAGAACTCAGAAAATAGGGGAGACACAAGAATTCTTCTTAAAGATGTAGTTGCAGACTTCACTCTTTCTACCTATATATCAATGGCTAGCATAAGAACCCAGTAACAAATTCAAACAAACCCCAAAAGAGAGAGAGAGAGAGAGAGAGAGAGAAACAGGAGAGAATTAGAAACAAAATAGACTCAGAAATTCACCACTTCATCCAAATGTTTTACATCAATGGGCTCCACAATGTCAAGACAGTTCCTAATCTCCATAAATACTTGATGCTTCTCATCTTTGCCCAAGCACTGTGATGAAGATCTGCGAGTTGGAATGAATTACTATTTTGCAGGTATAAAATTACAGAACTGTAATTGACAATTCAGAATTCACTCCAATAAAGACTTCTTATAGTGATGGTTCCAAACTGAAATATGCAACTCAGAAATATGGTTAAAGATGTGTAAAGAGCAAAGAATGTACTCTGCATCTGCCTTAGAAGTGATTATGATCTCCCCTTCATATAGACCTGGGGGCTGCGCACTTGGAACATCTATAGAAACCCAAATCGCAGTTGTTTCCCTGCAGCAGGGAAAGACCAACAATGCCATCTCAATTTCAGGCAATAAGAAACCATCCAAGTTTTCTTCACACTATAATAACATAAGCATTATCAAATCAATGAATGGACATTACCCAGGAAGTAAGTTTATCTGACTAACTAATCAATGAATGGACATTACCCAGGAAGTAAGTTTATCTGACTAACTGGAAGGTCAAGGGGTACTAGAGCATCAGGGAAACCTAATATTGGTACGACACGCCGCAACGATAGTGATTGGCCAACAACCAACCTGCCAAGAGCCAATATCAGCAAGATCATAAACCAGAGGAGTGATTCATCAAGCTGTGTCAAGAAGAATATGTTTTCAAGCAACTAACCGATCGCCAGATGTGGAGCATAAATCAGTACACTGAACCTGCACAACCCCAGCAATACCAGAACTGCTCCAAGAGACTTTTGGACGAAGAGCAATTTGAATACATTCTCTCTCATTTCTAGCTGCCAGAAGATTTATCTTAAAGATAAGAAAAGAAAATTTAGATTCCTGAATGCAAAAGCCACTCCACATAGCCATAAAACATCAGAAGCAGATACAATTAAAACAAATAAAAGAAATGACGAAACATCTCCTTCTTATTCTGAGAGAAAATGATGGCAGGGATCATATATTCATAAATCAAGGTTCCTTGAAGTAAGTCCCTGAATTTATAGCTCACTTGCCAAAAATATGAGTGGAAAAGATAACTATCCAAGAAAACCCAGACACCCCAACCTATGCTGAACTTACCAATTCCCTTTTAAATTACGTAGTCTGAAACGTATTTCATAAAAAAGAGAAACAAGTTGGGTCATGTGGGCATTAACACATGGATATGATGTGCACTTAAGAAATCAAGTATTCACATGCTTAGTAGCACCATTAGCTATTGATTTACCAGATAACCACATTGCCTAAAAAGCATAACGTCATCAAATTATTCAAAGATGTAAGTAAGTAAAGCCAGGTGTGCATCTGCGAACATTACACTCGGGCACATAATGCAAATGAAAGGAAATAGAAGCTGCGATAAGCATTTTTATCAAGTAACATGTTCATAAAACAAGTGCTAAGGTGAGATCACTTTAAGAAAATTCAACCATGAAATAAAAGAAATAAAAAATTATATTACAATTCTTACAGGCTCTAAATGTCTAGGCATTTCCTGATGTCCAACATTCGCTGTGCTTGGCAAGCACCATACATGCATCAAGTCTCCAGTTGGAACCTCGGCAGGGTTGATGGAGCCTTTGAGTGGATCTGAACCTTCATCATTCCATCCATAAGCTGTCCCTCCTCCAGCAACACCTTCCACTGGTGGCACTGCAGTGCCCTGGGGATTCTCTGCCGAGCATTTAAAGAATTTAAATACAAGTTAAATACATGAATGTAACTTGAACATCAGTCGTAATAGTAGGGAAATGAGAAATATAGCCACCAAAAGCAATGAACAATTCCCAATCCCAGAACTATATTGTATTAGCTAATATAATCCCCAAGATTATAGACATGAAGCGCGAAACCAAATCTATAGTAATTCCTCTTCCATCACAAATTAACACCGATATGAGAATAGACTTAAAACTTAATTTAAAGATAAAAAAAAAAAAAAACCGCCTCAAGTTCTATTAAACTCAATCTTAAGAGACTACGAATGAAAGCGATTTAACACTAAATTCGAACCCCTTTTTCGACTAAATCAACTCCACAGTTCAGTTGAAACCCCTGCGGTATAAAAAACAAAGTTTAAAGAGAAACAAATCCTTTTAGTTGCAGAAAATATTCTTTCGGAATCGCGTAACAAACAACCGTGAATTAACTGTTTTAAGATTCTTTCAATTTTCTCCAATTTACTCAGCAAACAAAATGAGCAGGAAAAAAAATGAAAAAGAAATTCGGATAAAAACCGCCATTATCACAACGTAACAGAATTGACAACAACAGAAGAGAGAAGAAAATCATTACAAAAACCTACCCGTGTTATCCATTTCAGTTTGCTTAAGCTTTTAATTGTAATTACAAGGATCTCGATATGTTGTTTGAGTGAAAAAAACCACCGGAGAGAGATGATCGCGTTTCCAGAGTAGAGAAATAAAATTTGTAGCTAATTATAGGAAGCGATATGATATGGCTACCCCAAACTTTGCTAACTGCACTATTTCTCATCGGTGGTGTAACCTGTCGGTAGTATGTAACCGAGTGCTCCCTATAATTTTATTACTATGTCCACTTGCTTCTTTTTATTTTACATCTTTCTTGGTAGAGTGCCAACTGCTGCTATGGGCTTTATGCCAAATGAATTGGCCTATTTATTCATATGATCATGTACTAAATAAATTTAACTTTAGATTATATTAGTTGAAATTCAACCTATTCATAACTAGTTTAGATGGTTATAACAAATTAAAAATCATATGATTAGACATGCAGTCTCAAATTCGATTCTTCGTCTAAGGAGATTTCCTGTGACGATGACTTTCTACTTTTTTTTTTTTTAAAATTTTTTTATTTTTTTTTTTTTTAATAAAAATAATATTATTAAATTATCTTAACTAAACGTAAATATAATTTTGACTAAGCCTTTTCGTCAATTTCCTATGGGAAAATGTGCTCTCAACGAATAAATTTACCCAATTCCTATTGCAGCTTCACTCTATATTAGAAAATTCAAAATATGCAGGATGGTTTTGGCAAATGGGAAGTGCATCAATTTGATAGCCACAAAATAAACAAGTAGTTGAAGGATTTTGTCCTTGTATTCTGCATGGCAAACTTCCATGAACTGTGGTATACAATTCCATCACGTCACTGATGCCTTTTTAAATCAATATTCAGCAGATCAGCTTACATTATTCACGGTAGATGATTACACCAAACTCTGCACCTTTGCCCTTTCATAATACGAATTCGCAATTTAAATTATTCAGGCTTCGCCTGGTTCACAATTTTATGTTTTTGGGAAAAGTTTTTTGAAAAAAGTTAAAAAAAAAGTTGAATTGGGTGGGTATTACGATGTAAGATTTATAAATTATAAAACACCCCCTATGTTTGTTTTTTTACAAAACATCCCTTATAATAAAACATTAAAAGTTAACAAAAACACCCCCAATCCACCCTCAAATACGGACAGCCGGCCACCACCGCCGGAGGGTGGCCGGAGTCACCGTAACAAAAACATTAAAAATATTTAGGGGTATTTAATTGAATTAACTAATTTAGGGGATTTAAAAAATGTTGAATAAAGTTGAATAATATTGTGAGTTTTTTGGTATTTTACTGTTTAACTTTTTTGGGAATACTAAAAGTAGTATTCCCAAAATCCAATCAAACGAAGCCTCAATTTTTTTCATAAAGATTTACGTATAATTAAATTTGTTTATTTAAAATATATGTTTTAATAAAATTATTTTATTAAAAAATTACTTAATTTGACAAGTTATAGTTAATAACATATTATTTGTGTTTTCTTAAACTAGTCAATGTGTTAATCTCTTCTCCAATGAGAATGAGAAAAAGATCGGATTATTAAAACTTAAGTAGTTTTTAACTTTTTATACAAATAGAATTAATAGCATATTTAATAAAATAGCTGTTAAATCGACAACAGGTAACTAGGTCCCACGACATCGTTCTTTATAAGGAGTGTCTGGGACTCAACAGGACCACCGTTCAACACACAGTGAGTGACAGGGGAAGGCAAATACTCAGTGTTTTAAGCAGCGAGTTGTTGCCAACGTGTTTCGAAAAACTAGGGTTTACGATTTCGATTATAAACAAAGAAAAATCAATCGAGAAAAATAGAAAAACAATGGAGAACGCATTAGTGACGGCCTCTGCGATCACAGACCAGAGGCAAAAGATCGAACAGTACAAGCACATTCTCTCTTCTGTAATCTCCTCAAACGACATCGTTCAAGCCAGGAAATTCATCGATCATAGTAACTCCTATCCTAGGGTTTTTGAAATTCAGTGGAATTTTTTGGTTACTTAGTCGATTATTATTAAGATCGATTCTCTTTTTTGTTACTTTGTTTTGGCAGTGTTGTCGGATGATGTACCGTTGGTGGTTTCGCGTCAGCTTTTGCAAACTTTTGCTCAAGAGTTAGGGAGATTACGGGCGGAGACGCAAAAAGATATTGCCAATTATACCCTCGCTCAGATTCAGCCTCGTGTTGTTTCCTTCGAAGAACAGGTTCCTTTTTGAACATATGGATTCCGCATTGATTTTTTTTCCCCTAATTGTCGAATTTGAATTTCCCGTTTCACCAGCCGAAGTTATTTGGGATTAGTTGTTGCTTTGAATGACATCATTTTTTTCCCTTCTATTCAGCACTCATCATCCCATTTAATTTTATTGAGTAGATTTTGACGTCAATGGTTTGACAATAAGTAAATGGAATTGCTTCTTTTATTAAAAAAATTGTATGTTCTTCAGTTGATCCTTATTTTCTATATATCTTGAGTTATTTTGGAGGTTCTAAATTTTTTCTTCTTCCCTTGTAACTCTGTGGATATGATAGAAACTTCAGTTGTCCTGAAGATTGCCTTATTAGGTTGCTGAGTAGTCAGTCCTCTTTTCAAGTGTATATGATTCATAACATGATTGACTGACAGGATCGCTGGATATTTGGCCTTTTTCTCAAGTATAATATGACAGTACAGTATGTGCTTTGAAATCAAATACTGTTTGTTGTTATAGTTACATTGCAAGTGTGTTGAACCTTGCCATCTATAACCAGCTATCAGATTGCAATTAACAATGAATGTTGAAAAGTTTTAGAAAAAAATGGATTTGAGCATTGCATCTTCGGAAGTTCATATGCTATTAATGTTTTAATTTAGTTACTTTACACTACTTGTTGGTTTCCTTTTTTACTTTTGTGTGTGTTTTTTCCATGTTGGGGTTGTATATTTCACGTACTGACAATAAGATAGTTGGCACTTACCAATTATTTTTCATCAATTCATGTGATTCTTTTTTCATTAGTAGAAATTTATTTCATGTTTTTTCATTAGCAGAAACCTGTTTCTTTTGTATGAATGTAGGTGTTAATTATCAGGGAGAAACTTGCTGATTTATATGAGTCTGAGCAGCAATGGTCAAAAGCGGCTCAGATGCTCAGTGGCATTGATCTGGACTCTGGAATGAGGTATGAGGTTAATATTTTTCCCTCTTATTGCTTATAAAATTGGGTATTTTTACACTCTCTTCTGATATATTCTTTTGTGATATGCATCAGAGTCATTGATGATACATTCAGGTTGTCAAAGTGTGTCCAAATTGCTCGCCTATACCTAGAGGTATTGATTTCATGGTGCAAGTGTAGTTTCATGCTGAAAAGATTTCATATTTTATACGTCAATATGTATGAGTCCTGTTATGGAGCATGGTACTTCCCCTGTTCTTAGTAACTGTTGAATGTTGAGGCACTGACCAATGTGTATTTATGTTTTCACATTTGCATTTGCTCTTGCTTCTTTTGGGTAGGGATAATCAGGATAGTTGTTCTGGTATATATATAAAGTAACAGCAATAGTATAAACAAAATTGTATGGGTTAGTTGGTAATTGTTATCAGGTGCTTGTTAATCTGTATGTAATTATATTCAGCAAAGGTAAACCTTCAAGTTTAGTGGACATATTGTAATGCACTGGAGTGTTTTTGTCCAACACTAATTGAATCTTTTTTTTTTTTTTTTTTTAAATATTTGTGGTTCATGCTCTGTTTGGTTTATAAGTTAATGTCTAGGATTGGGGGTCTCACTGAAGGATGATGTGTCTTCATTTCAAATTGCCTTCGATTATGACTCTGCATTATGCAGGATGATGATGCTGTTAATGCAGAAGCTTTTATTAATAAAGCTTCATTCTTGGTTAGCAGCAGTCAGCATGAAGTCTTGAATTTACAATACAAGGTTTGGCTTTTTTTGATGCTAAGGTTGATTGTTTCCTGAGAATATTTTGTATTTTCTTGATTCATTTTTTGTTATTAGGTTTGTTATGCTCGGATTCTGGATTTAAAAAGGAAGTTCTTGGAAGCAGCATTACGGTATTATGACATATCTCAAATTGAGAAGCGGCAAATTGGAGACGAGTATGTAAACTTGTATGCTGCTAACAATTGTGCCAATATTTTCAACAGTTATTTTGTTTTCAGAAA
This sequence comes from Pistacia vera, assembly GCF_008641045.1. Lineage (NCBI taxonomy): Eukaryota > Viridiplantae > Streptophyta > Magnoliopsida > Sapindales > Anacardiaceae > Pistacia > Pistacia vera. The sequence goes on from NW_022196435.1 coordinate 170,178, forward strand.
CATTTGGTGGTTGGCATGCATTGTATGCTATGAGTGTTTTTGTTTTCCCCTTAATTTCAGATAATTTGACATCTTGGAGTCTAAGTTGACAAAATTGGCAATTTTTAAGTTGTGCTTTAAATTCAGTATCTGTTTCTTTGGTATTAAATATTATACCCAGAATTGTATGATAAATGTGAAAATTCATCCAGGTTTAAAGATTTGTTCTTATTTGCTCAATTAGTATGATTCTGGTCTTGGCACCTTGGTGATATCATGAATGCCAAATGCAGCTGGAAGTTCTAGTTTTATTTTTATGTCATTGACTTCTGTATGTCTTTTGCCTTCTTTCTATTTTAGAAGTATGAAAAGATATTATTTTGTGATGCACTTGATATACTTACCTAAATTTGCTATTGTTCAGAACAATTGATGAGGAAGCATTGGAGCAAGCTCTATCTGCTGCTGTGACATGTACTATTTTGGCTGCTGCAGGTCCACAACGTTCTCGTGTTCTTGCCACTTTGTACAAAGTAAACCCTTATTTGATATAAGATGCATTTGAGAATTTAGTTTTATTTGATATAAGATGCATTTGAGAATTTAGTTTGCATTTCTTAATTTATATTGTACTGATTTATTGGAATAATAATTCAGGATGAACGGTGCTCAAAATTGAAAATTTATCCAATATTGCAAAAGGTTCTTTCTCTGTTTGTGTGTGTTGACAAATTCAATTGAATTTCAAATTTCTTGTATACTTTTTTACGACTTTTTTGCTCTTAATGGAATCTTTATGTGGAATTTACCAGGTGTATTTGGAGAGAATATTGAGAAGGCCTGAAATTGATGCATTTTCTGAAGAACTAAAACCTCATCAGGTTACTAATGCTCTTGCTACTTTAACATGTTGGATCTTCAATCATTTACTTGCTGTAAGCTGTAGTGGCAATTCTCACTTTTCATTAAATTAAACAGAAAGCGCTTCTGCCTGACAATTTTACTGTGCTGGATCGTGCCATGATTGAGCATAATCTCTTGAGTGCAAGCAAGCTTTACACTAATATAAGTTTTGAGGAGTTGGGAACTTTGCTAGGCATTGCGCCTCACAAGGTGTGATAGCAATTTGATTTTTGAGTTTTGCTTCCCCTGATCATGCTATTTGTTAAGAGTTTAATAAATTCAATTTTCACTACCCTGGGTAAGTCCTGGTGAAATGATCATTGTAATACATCATTATGCTAGAAAATTACACTTGTTTTCTATGATGTCCAAACTGGATTTATGGGTGTTTCTCAACTTGATCTTCTTTAATATCATTTTATGGTAGATTTAATAAGAATTCGGCTTAGTTGTGCTACATTCCCTTCTCTAGACTGTATTTTATTCTCTTCTCAAGTTATGATATTGTTTATCTTGGCAAAATGATAAGTATGCAATCCCTGCTTCCACAAAGTCATGGTCGTTAGTTTCATGCTTTACTTTATTCTATACATGTACCAGCCCTCAAAATTATTAAATTACTGGAATGCATTGTTGCTGCCCTTTTTTAGTTTTGGTGCCTGTTAATTCTGCTGTTTCTTATATATGTTTTAATTTGATCTTGGTTTTTAGTTGTCTATGTTGGTTCTCTTGCTATGGAAATTATTCGAGTCTTGCCTTTTTTTCTTTTTTTTCTTTTTTGCTGTATGACTCCTCTGGGAAGTTTACATTTATACTTCAGTGTGTATTTTTTTAAAGAGTTTAATATGTCGTTGATTCTTCCTTATAGGCTGAGAAGATAGCATCAAGAATGATTTATGAGGACAGAATGAGAGGATCCATTGATCAGGTGTGGCATNATGCTTTACTTTATTCTATACATGTACCAGCCCTCAAAATTATTAAATTACTGGAATGCATTGTTGCTGCCCTTTTTTAGTTTTGGTGCCTGTTAATTCTGCTGTTTCTTATATATGTTTTAATTTGATCTTGGTTTTTAGTTGTCTATGTTGGTTCTCTTGCTATGGAAATTATTCGAGTCTTGCCTTTTTTTCTTTTTTTTCTTTTTTGCTGTATGACTCCTCTGGGAAGTTTACATTTATATTTCAGTGTTTATTTTTTTAAAGAGTTTATTATGTTGTTGATTCTTCCTTATAGGCTGAGAAGATAGCATCAAGAATGATTTATGAGGACAGAATGAGAGGATCCATTGATCAGGTGTGGCATACCAGCACACAATTTTTCGTAATCTAAACTGACACCAATAATGAATGTGAATGCTGGAACATCCTTTCCTTGTATTTGATATTTTTTTTTCACCGAGGCCATTTAAAGTAGTGTTGCCTTGTTTATACATCTTTTGCATTATTGGTGGACTGGTCTATTATTTGATATGATTTTTATATAGAGAAATTGGACCAGCTAATTAGCCAAGCAAATAGGTTCATATTCGTTATTCACTGGCACCCATCTGATTTCCGAATGATTAAATACACAGGTGGAAGCTGTCATACATTTTGAGGATGATACTGAAGAGCTGCAACAATGGGATCAGCAGGTAAATATTAGATCTTGATTGTTATCACTCGCTTTTTAATTAAATTTAATTTTGTGATTTGGATTGGGTCTAACTGTCCATGATGCTAGATTAATTTTTTTGTAGAGACACTTATATTTTGTTCATTGGATTTTGCAGATAGTTGGCTTGTGTCAAGCCCTCAATGATATACTAGATAGCATGGCAAAGAAGGGATTGCCAATTCCAGTCTGAGCTGCGATGTTGATGACCATACTTTATATTTAATCATTCTTGACCTCTGTATGTATGCATGAAAATCCAACCAAAATAGTTCAGCCTTTTGACCTACTAATATGTTCAATTTTGTGAAGGTCGCTCATTTTGTAATTGTATTTTTGCATATCCGTACCTGGCAAAAGCAATGAGCATGGAGTTTATTTTAAGAGTAATGCTATGTGTACTCACGGATTTTACTAATAATTTTACTAACCTTTGTTAAAATTACATATAGTACACGTACTATGCTCGTGGTATCCGTACTATGCTTTATATTTACAAAGGTTAATACGATGGTTAGTACACTCGTAAGTATGCATAGTATTATTCTTATTTTAATTGTCAGTCTTAATATGCATGCTTAGGTTTCTGATTTGGGTGCTTTTTCATTATTTAATAAAAAAATGTCAAGTAAAATTTCACTTGTGCTTCCAAAGTTTATGCCTTTCAACGGGACATGAGTCACATGATAGCGATTTTATTGATTGAACTCTCTGGCGTTTCTTCGAAGAAGTCTCCACCTCTCTTTTTTTCTCTTTATTTGCGGATTCCATTACAGTTGCCTTGTGTTTGAGCAATTGTTATTGAGATGCAAGTTCTGTGACGGGAGAGTTTATAGGCAATGAGATTAGGTTAGACGAATCTCACAATGTTAAGATGGAAATTAGTTTCTACGCCAATTTTATGATCTGATTTTCAAATGATTCAGTTGCTGGCTAGATTTTCTCGTAGATTACTATTTGAATGTGTAAAATCTATTTTCAGAATTATATAGACAACTGCTTAAGTGCTTATACTTAAACATTAAGTAGAGAATTTTTTTAACACAAATTTTTAAAATTGTAAAAATTTCTCATACATTAGATCCAAAAAGTTTTATAGGTGTTCACCTCATAGATATACTACTTTAAAACGAGTGTTCATAGAAAGAAAGTGTGAACTCTATTTGTTGAATTCAAAGGCTAAGGTTAGAAATATTACCGGCTGGTGCTGGAGTATGACATGTACATGAACGAATACTGGAGCTCAGAAAAAGTATTGTATAAATATTGGAATTCTTCTTGAGCTATTCACACCTAAACACCACACGCCCTCCCCTCTCTCTCTCTCCCTACCACTATCTTCGTTATATGTATTTCTCTAGTTGATTTGTGCCACAAAAACTGCAAAAACAGATACCTCTATAGTATATTTGGCCGTATGGGATAAAACTATGACCTAGACTCCAGGACCTTTTGCAGGAGAGCCCTTTGCTGAATCCCTGCCGTTTTGTATGAGCACGTCATGATTTATTGCTGCCAACTGTGACAAATTCTGCAAACAGAACTTCATTCACAAAACTGATACAAGTTCTACTACAACCAAAATGTTAGCATATGAAATTAAATTTAATCACCCGTGTCCCATCTTTTAGAAGAATCACGAGTGTTTCATAAGCATGGGAGAACCGAAAATTATAATTTCTAATGGTATAAATTCATATAAAGATTTCATTACTTACGGCAATTAGAGGAAATAAAGATTCTGAGGAAATAAAGATTCTAACTTTCATTTTCAAATCCTCAATTTTGGGTCATAATAATTGGTCGAGTTGAAGCCTCAACTCTAACGCTGAATCTGATAATGCGCGGTCCAGTCCTATTTAACAATAGCTGGGATACAATTANAGTTTATTTTAATTGTCAGTCTTAATATGCATGCTTAAGTTTCTGATTTGGGTGCTTTTTCATTATTTAATAAAAAAATGTCAAGTAAAATTTCACTTGTTCTAACAAAGTTTATGCCTTTCAACGGGACATGAGTCACATGATAGCGATTTTATTGATTGAACTCTCTGGCGTTTCTTCGAAGAAGTCTCCACCTCTCTTTTTTTCTCTTTATTTGCGGATTCCATTACAGTTGCCTTGTGTTTGAGCAATTGTTATTGAGATGCAAGTTCTGTGACGGGAGAGTTTATAGGCAATGAGATTAGGTTAGACGAATCTCACAATGTTAAGATGGAAATTAGTTTCTACGCCAATTTTATGATCTGATTTTCAAATGATTCAGTTGCTGGCTAGATTTTCTCGTAGATTACTATTTGAATGTGTAAAATCTATTTTCAGAATTATATAGACAACTGCTTAAGTGCTTATACTTAAACATTAAGTAGAGAATTTTTTTAACACAAATTTTTAAAATTGTAAAAATTTCTCATACATTAGATCCAAAAAGTTTTATAGGTGTTCACCTCATAGATATACTACTTTAAAACGAGTGTTCATAGAAAGAAAGTGTGAACTCTATTTGTTGAATTCAAAGGCTAAGGTTAGAAATATTACCGGCTGGTGCTGGAGTATGACATGTACATGAACGAATACTGGAGCTCAGAAAAAGTATTGTATAAATATTGGAATTCTTCTTGAGCTATTCACACCTAAACACCACACGCCCTCCCCTCTCTCTCTCTCCCTACCACTATCTTCGTTATATGTATTTCTCTAGTTGATTTGTGCCACAAAAACTGCAAAAACAGATACCTCTATAGTATATTTGGCCGTATGGGATAAAACTATGACCTAGACTCCAGGACCTTTTGCAGGAGAGCCCTTTGCTGAATCCCTGCCGTTTTGTATGAGCACGTCATGATTTATTGCTGCCAACTGTGACAAATTCTGCAAACAGAACTTCATTCACAAAACTGATACAAGTTCTACTACAACCAAAATGTTAGCATATGAACTTAAATTTAATCACCCGTGTCCCATCTTTTAGAAGAATCACGAGTGTTTCATAAGCATGGGAGAACCGAAAATTATAATTTCTAATGGTATAAATTCATATAAAGATTTCATTACTTACGGCAATTAGAGGAAATAAAGATTCTGAGGAAATAAAGATTCTAACTTTCATTTTCAAATCCTCAATTTTGGGTCATAATAATTGGCCGAGTTGAAGCCTCAACTCTAACGCTGAATCTGATAATGCGCGGTCCAGTCCAATTTAACAATAGCTGGGATACAATTATATATATATTTGAAACACAATCCTGAGTATACTTGCAAATTTATTATTCACTCAAGCATTTCGGATGTAAGTATTTAGCGTGTCGTTAATTCACTTAAGCATTTTTTATTCAATGTATTTAGTATGTTGTTAGTTTTTATAACTAAGCTTACCTTGAAAGAGAAATTTATTAATGATAGATCCAGAGGCGAAGAATTAAAGTCCGTCAGGTCAGCACATTCATCCATCTGAATATAAGGAAAGAAAGAAAAAGAAAAAAACAAAAGATTAAGATTTCAAGAACTTTAAAACTTATAAGAAATAGGTACAAATTCTTCACACCACCCTTGCTAATAAAGGAAAAGTAAAAGAAGAGAACAAAATGGACATGGAATAAAACTTTATATTAAGATCTAGAACTTTAACTCTGCATTCAGAAGTATAAAATTATGTATTCATAAAAATAATTAAAATCACAAATTCATTAAGACAAGTGCCTTATGATAAGCTAGAACTCTAGCTTCATTGCCGAATGCACACAGATAATATGCATTAGCTGCTTAGCATATAAGTCAATTTGAAAGAGCATATTTTAATGAGGTATGCATATGAAATTGAGACTACTATTACACCACGAAACTCACTAATCAGAACAAAGGAAATTAATTCCATTGAAGACAAGCATCATTACGTGCAACTCACATTAATATCATTCATGCAATCAAACATAAACTATCTATTCAAAACAGTTATCCCAGTAAAATATCATAAATATATATATATATATAGTCAATCTCTAGTACGAAAGTCTTGAAGTTTTTAACGTAGGGACCAAAGATAAGGGACCAGTCACCACCTCCACAAAATGCAAAATCAAAGACAATGACCAATCGTTCACCTTTGGTCTATATGTTAAAAACTTCAAGACGTCCACAACTAAGAATTTTCATACATATATGTATATATACATATTTCTGTGAAGCCAAAAAAACTTGTTTCCATTGGAATCATAAACATGTTTTTTTTGGGAGGTCAAATATCACTTTACCTCAATTCCAGAATTTGAGGATGAGCCACAAGTGTCAATGTCAGAATTGCTACTATTCTGATCATCTGGAAATCCACTAGAAATTTGACTAAAGCGTGATAAAAAATAGCTTGTGTCATCTATACTTTCAGGCTGCGGTACAAAGGCCGCCTGCAAACAAAAACGAATGAAGGCAAAGTTAACAATATATAAAATTCCCCCTCACAAGGAGAAAGATTCGGTATTTGCACTAAGATGCATCAGAATTCCCGTCTCTTTCAAAACATACACAGATTCTTACACACAAACAAGAACATCCACATAGTAGTATGTATACATAAAATAGATTTAAACTTAATTTTATAAGCGCTCAAGAAAGAATTCACAACTTGAAAAGTGAAAGCATTCATGGTATGCTAGGGTTTTAGGGTTAATTAACGGATCAAGGGTAAAATGTGTTAGTCAAATAACAAAAGCCCAAACAAATCAATAGGAGGTAAGTAGTTGTTTCAGATATCTAAGTAGGGAATTGTTATTAAGTGATACCTTAGTTGGAAAATTGCAATCAACTCATATTTGTAACTAGAAACAGAGCCATTAAAGATAAAATAGCATGAAATCATGTCCTCCTATCAAAAATTCAAGATGCAGCATCACTGATAAGAACTTTCTTCTCCTCTGGAAAACCAGCATTACCATACCCATAGCAGGTATGCTATGCACCTTAAGTGATTACCAACACAAATATATATGCTTGTTATACATTGTTTTATTCACTTCTCTCAATATAATTGCTCCAAAATATGTTTTCCTGGATTTTAGGCATTGCAAATAACTAAAATCTTAACATACTGAGGATTGTCTAAGCAATATGTAACTCATATAAAACATGTTGCATCATGATTTGAATTATTCAAGAATGTCAGAACAAAAATACTAAGCATCTAAAAGAACCAAGAGGGTAGACACTCTTACCTTTTGCAATGCGAGGCTGTCCCAATTAACTCCATTGAAAAAAGGATGAGCTTTTACCTATAAAATAATCCAAGTCATTCAAAGAGACCAATCTGAAATTACAGTAATGAGTACTCTTATCAAGTTTCTTAATGAATGCTTATAAAGTGAAAATACCACCTCTGCTGCCCCTTTTGCTCCTATCCGCTGGTTTGGATCATGAATAAGAAACCTATTAGAAAACATTGTGATTGAATAAATTATTCTTCTAGAGAGAAAAGCCCCACTCCAGACCAAAGAATATCAAATAAAATTATAAACTGGTTAAGTGAAAAGTTAACATTCTAAATTGAACATGGTAATTATACAAATTTTATGATCAATTGCTATTGTGGACCTACATTCCTTTTTTCTTTTCCCCCTTTTTTTTCCTCCTTTAATGTTCACATTGTAATTCAGTAGAGAGTATGATGAGAAAATTTGTAAATTCAGGGTTAATTTCTTTACCTCTGTTGAGTTTGACTAAAACATAGAACATCTTCAAAATTCACCAGAAATCAACTTTTAGCCCACATTTTAAGTCCGTAAAGAGAATGTATTGAGAAGATTTGCAAAAAAAGGGGATAAATATCATCACTTGACTAAAATACAAACATAGAAAATTGACTTCAAAATGTGTCACCAATCATCCCTAATTGAAAATAAGTATAAACCTGGCTCTAAGATCTGCCCGAAAACTCCCAAAAGATTCATAAAATTCAGCTGAAACTTTACTTACAAGGTAGGTGACAACAAAAAGCTAAACAAATAGAATCCATTTGTCTTTTAGCCAAAACTTATCAGAAGTTAAAGAAATTATCCTTGAAAAAGAACACTGCATGATTTATGACTGATGTCATCATGCATTGTCACATGATGCTTCAAAGATTCAAACAATTTCTAGTTCCTTTTTAAAGCATAAACTTTTGTTATAAATTCTAAACTTGTTTGTGGTTGCTCACCATATATGGTAAACAGGCAAGGTCAAAAATTCTTTTCATGTCACTAATAATAATAAAAGAAAATCTGAAAGGTGGGAATGACAGAAAACAGTATAAAGTCAAGCAAATACAAACAGTCATCAACACCATCTGCCTCTAGCAAAAGCAAACCTGTTAATCAGATCTTGGGCCTCAAAAGACATGTCATCAGGAACATGAGGCCAGGGGATTTTTCTGTTAAGAATATTGTCGAATATAATCTGTGGGACCAAGATGAAAGAAAAAGAATTAATTAATAGAAAGGCACCTGGACAGAGAAAGTTCATTCCTATAACTAAAGCTCATAAGATATGACTCACAAAACTAGAAGTGATCCACGGATGAATGATAAAAAAAATTATGAGATTATAAATGTGAAGAAAGAACATTCCAACAGAAAATTAGATGTTTAACGTGAAGAGAGAACATTCCAACATATATTAGTCCTCTTCAAATATCATTAATAGCACTTATGAGGTCGCAAGGAAATTGTGTCATATTCAGTACTAATCAAAATATCTTGGAAATGTAGATAAAGAAATAACATTGCACAATAAAAATGGCAAAATATATTCTACTTAATGACCCTTCACTTAAATGGAACCATCAATAATCCTAACACAAAACAAAAGGAAAAAATGGGTGATTAAGTCAAGCCATTGCATATATGGACCAACCCCAACAATCACAAAGATGAAATAATATTCAAGCTATGAGTTGTTCAACCAACAGCTATAATCTCAATATACAATAATCTAAGGCATCCAATATGGTTTATTTAAACAATAATTCATACGACCAAAGTCTTCATTTCTTTTTTTGTCAAGAAACAACAAGAAGTTTTGCTTAAAAAATATATAAAAGAGGTTTACAATAAGGATCAACCAGAAGTCCAGCCCTAGAAAACAGAACTATATATATTAAATCTTCTTACAAAAACATAAAATCCACGAAAAAAGCTAATGCAAAATAAAACTAGAGTCCAGGGAAATGATTATCCCAGCACCTAAATCATGATTAAATTTCAGTTCCTCAGCAACCACTATAAATTAAGAAAACTAAAAGATACATACCTCTGGACGTTCAGCAGTGAAAGGTGGAATTCCAGTTATAAATTCAAATAAGATTATTCCCACTGACCACCAATCGGCAGCATACCCTGCATGATGCCCAGAAATAATTTCAGCTGCCTGGTAAACTAAAAAGAAACTAACCCAAGGTTCGATTCAAACCATGCTCAGTTCCCAGAAGAATTTCAGGGGCTAGGTAATCAGGTGTCCCAACAGCTGAGTTTTGATTCCTATCCTCTGTTTGTTGACCATCAGGATTATGAGAATCCAAAGACATGGTTCCATCTGTTCCAGGTCCAGATAAATCAATTGTGTTGTTTATAAGGCCAATTTTTGACAACCCAAAGTCTGTAAGCTGGTAGGAAAAAGCAAAGCTTAGAACAACACCAGTAACATAACAAAATGCGGATGCAGGTCTAAAATCAAAACTGACAAATTGTACACATATACAGGGGGATATATTACATGATCAAGTGATGAATAAATTACATAAGAAGAAAATTAAGAAATTTCTCCTAGTAGGCCTGCAACTAATAGATACCTTAACAAAAGTTAGCTCCCCTAATTTCAGAGAAAGGAAAATGATATCAGCAGCAGTCAGCCAGAAGGAAAAGATGTAAAGAAACACATGATAACCCATATCTTCAAAAGCCAATGGCTAAGGCACAATTACTTTACAGAACATAGAACCAATCCTTTGTCCACATGTGTGCTAATATATATCTAGAATCAAATTTAACATGAATTAAATATGCAGTTGGAGCTTGTCAAATCAGAAGCTACATGCTGCATCATTTGCTTTGATAACTAAATTGCTATTCACATGGGCATGCCACCCAGTATACCCCTACCAACTACATCTACTTATATATGCAAAATCATCTGGATAATTTTGTTGTTTATACACCAGACCTTAATGTGGCCATCGTGTGCAATTAGAATATTGTCTGGCTTCAGATCACGATGCACAATTCCAAGAGAATGAAGGTATTCCAAAGCAAGAACCTGAAACAACTTAAGATTGGTCAGATAGGAACAACATGAGTTTACAAACAAATGTAAAATTCTTTAACAAACCAGTTCTGCAATATATATACGGGCCACATGCTCCTCGAGGCAACCGACTTTTCTGAGCAAGGAGTATAGATCCCCTCCATTGAGATATTCCATAACCAAATAGAGGTTATCTCTACATGTGAATGAATAAAAAAACCGAACCTGCAGAAACACAACAACATTCATTTACAGCACGTATAAAAATACAGCTTCAATATTGTCTTGTTAAACCATCAAAATTTTCCAAAAGAGAATAATATTAAAAAATTTCAGTAATTGAGAGCTCAATCACGTGCTATTAGTAGCACAAAACTAATAAATGTCAAGAAGATGTTGAAGCAAAAGGGTTTATAGCTCAATGCACTTTATGATTAAAATTACCACAAAAGGATTTCGAACTGTGATTAGTATATTGCGCTCTGCTAATATGCGCTCAATATCATTTTTCCGTATCATATCCAACTTCTTGAGAACCTGCATGAACAACGTATTAAATTAAATCAAGAATCACAACAAACTAATATTTTGCCTTTTTTTTTTCTTTTTTTTTTTTTTTTTCCTCTAAAAAGCATATTTTGATAAGAAAGAAGAAATTACAACTGTGGACCACATGCCCTATTACAAAAAAAGGCTTCCATCTAAGGCAGTGTCAATCTCAGAAATATTAACACTTCTTTAACATATATTTTTTAACAAGCACAAATAGGAATAAAAGGGCTTAAATGTATTACAGCCAAAATAACTTGATACAAGGTGGTGTTAGTGGACACAAAAAGCAATGATGTCAGTTCCCAACAAATCAAAACGACAAAAAAGAGTTCATAAATCAACCCAATAAATGATTTGTCAAATTGTTCATGAAATTAGGAAAGAAACAAATATATCCACAAATTCTCATGTTATCTATACAAAGTTGGCCTGTGCAGTAAAATCTTCTGCATCCTATATACTTCTTGTTTAAGCAAATTTAGAACTTTGGTTCAGCAAATCTACGGGTTAAGTGACTCAAATTTCAAAGCAAACATAGTAAAATAAATCTATGCGATTGAATGTGTTCAGCTTGGTTAGAATAACATATAAATTTACCTTTATTGCAAATAAGTCCCCTGTTGTCCGTTTGCGTGCGAGAAAGACTTTACCAAAGGCGCCTCTGCTAACTGGTTTGATGATCTCAAAGTCATCAATGCTTGTCCGCTCCTTGTGCGATGAATGCAAAGGAGTAGAAGCGCTACTTTGAGATGCATTGTCCAACAGAAGTCTAGAATTCTCCTTGTGTTTGTTAAAACTTGTAGGACTCTTTGCATCCACGACTTCAAAAGCAAGTATATACTTTTCCCTGCATGTGTATTTGTAAACTGTGACATTAATTTGGTCAGCTTCAAGAAGATTCAACCCTGCAAATTAGTTAAATATATTAAAATTACCGCAGAAGTTTCTCTATCCGGCTTCTAAAAGTGTCTATTGCAAGAGCTTTGAGCTTGCTACGCTGTAAAATATCTTGCAAGTCTTGCATGCAAGCAAGCAAAAACTCAGTGGAGCCTTCTTTTGAAGGATCTGTATCTGCCACGCAGCGAGCAATGTCGGCAAGTTCGATCATCTGCCCCCCCCCCCCCCCCCCAAAAAAAAAAAGGAAAAAAATAGGAAACAATTATAGGCATATTATAGGAAGGATAGAAATGTTTATAAGAGATTCAATTATTTAGAACAAGAATGTCAAAGCTAGCCAATGACAAAACATATAAGACAACAAGCTTGAGCCAAGCGAGTGAGAAGTGTCCCATCATGAAACATTAGGAGAATTCACATGGTAATTTCAGCCTCAAACAGAATAATATGCAATCAAGAGATCAATTCATGCAAGTAGTATTACAAAAGAAACACCAATTTGACAACAGGCAACTAGGTTATAAATCATTACAACTTCACCCTCAATATCTACCACCCCAATTTATGGTGTTAATTTAATTAGAATATTCTGTAGTATTTTTATCCAAGGATTAGTTCTGTCACAGCGAATTGATGATGCCAAATCGTCAGACCATTTTCCAATTGTCCAAAGTCAATTATTCAACTGACTAACAGCGTCTAACTACCTCCAAATTCCAAGATTGCCCCAAAAATCAACTGGATGCTGAAGTAGATTTTGCTATTAAAAATATATTTCTTTAGGATGTACTACTATCACAGAAGCGGATTACATAGGGTATATTTATGATGCAACCAGCTAGGAAACTTAGATTTTACAAAAGGACTAAAATTTGCCACAAAAGTAAACAGACCTGTTGCACATCCTCTCTCTCAGAAGGATTGTTATGCTCCAACCAAAAAGAGTCAAAATGACCTGTTCTTGGGGTATTCGTGGAGGACACAGATGTCATGCTTCCTGTTGAGGAAGATGCACCATAGTTGCTAAGCTTCATACCCAGATAGCACTTCATGTTAATAGAGCTTAGATGAGAATCATCAATGAAGGCTGTGTCCATCTCATGTATATCCTCAAACATTCCTTCAACACCCTTATTTCGCCATTCACTTATCTTGGGAGATTAACCTTCAAATTGGATTGCAGAGTTTGTAGTTTGTATTTTCTCAGGGCTGCCAATTGTTGGATTAGAACTCAAATTGCATAAATCTATAATCTGTTCCAGTATCTCTGCAAGTTTCAACAGGTGATCATCAACATCCAAACAATTTGATTCGCACTTATCTGCATATGCGCATATATAAGAGTGGGATTCCAGGTGAGAAATAGGAACAGTTTCCTCACATATCCGACAGATTACTGAATCACTTCCATCCAGATTTTGTTCCTGCTCATGAAGTGAACCATAACTAGAAACATTTACTGACTTTTCAGGAAGGCTATCATCAACTTGATGAAACTGTTGCTCTTGTGAACTAGAATAAATTTGGGATTTCTGTGATGACAACTTTTGTTCAATAACCACAGAATTCTGATCTGGGGGCCCTGAAGAACTGCACTGACTTGCCTCAGGAACTGCAGATAGTTTATTTTGACCCTTCAATTTGTGTTTGGTATCACCTTCTTGATACAAAGCATAACCTGAAGTAGCAGCAGTTGGCACCCAGCTTGTTTCAACAGCGGGAATACTTTCTAAACATTTCTTAAATTTATGAAGAGATTTCTCAGCAATTGGCTCGCTCTCTTTCTGGAATAGTAACAGCCTAGTGTATCGTGTTAATATAAAGAGCATACGTGTGAACAGCCACTTAACTAGTCCTGCTTCACACTGCTGCCTCTTCTCAGTCAACTCTTGGACAATTGTTTCACACTTAACGCGAAACAGAGAAGAGGTCATCTCAATACATTGTTGAGCAAGAATAAGAAGATCCTTCGCCATGTCCTGGCCTTCTGAAAATGTGGAGTCCATTTTCTCAAGCACATTCCTAACATCTGTGGCAAAAGTAGCCAACTCCGTATTCACCACTTCTTTGGCCGCATCAAATCTTAAATGCAATGTATCCAAAAGTTCCTGCAATTCAAACACAAAAAATTAAAAAAAATGGAAAACAGAAAATTAGCTTATCAGGAACAAATATAAAAGTCAATAACAATCTGATCGCCTAGAAAATAATAAGGAACAATTTGTTTTCAATTAAAGTTTCCCTATTATCTTTTGATACAACAGGATATGATTAGTCATCAAAGGCAAAAAAACTATGGGCCATGTTTATATCTGGCAGGTTTAGTAAGACATTTTATTCACCTTATAGATTTAAACATCTGAATTTTGATTATTGCTTAGAAATCAAGCAGTAAAACAAGACATCTTGATCAAATTCAACAATCTATGAAGATTTAGACATCCTTATCCCTACAATTACATCAGGTGCTTTTTGCCTTAATTTCCCAAAAAAAAAAAAAAAAAAAAGAAACAGTTGTTATATAGAACCCATGTAACCTCCCGAAACAAAAGATCTTTGTCAAACTTAAAGAAGCAAAAGTAATCAAATTAACAAGCACCAAGTGCACGAAAAAAGGGCTAGTAATCTTTAAGGGATATGAAATATTTCCATAAGTCCCTATAGTAAGAAACAAAAGAAAATTGTTAACAAAATTCTCCCATAATTAAATGCAATCATACCTTCAAATCATTGTAGCTATGGGCTCGAGGAGGAGTAGAAGGGATGCCAGCCTTTGGCCCTAGTTCATGTGAAAAGCTTTTTAATCCTTTTGACACTTTACTGCTTACACGCTCAGCTGAAGATTGATTTTCACTCAAATGGTTTTCCTCATGCGGTAATTTAGTTCTTGTAGATACTTCTTCGTCACTAACTCTAGCTTCTGAGTTATGGTCCTGTCAGGATGTTTATACTACTTTTAGCGCAGTCCAAAGAAAAATCAATCCTCAGATGAATAGCATAACATAACATGTTAATCCAAACGTCACCTCAGTATTCGGAGAAACATGGTTGAACTTGGGAATATGTGATGAGAACCACCGAGCTATCTTCTTTCCTTTATGGACTTCAGGTACATATATGAACAACAAAACACGTCACGTTTCTTTTAAAGGAAAATCATTTAAAACAATTTCTCAGCACACAAACAAACCGTGTTTGGAATATTTAGCAACTTTTCCGTGTCCTTGAGCTTGGGCCGTATTCTTCTGCTTCTGGTCTGGCTTATGAGGAGGCCTAGAAACGCCATAACTCCTTGACTCCGTGAAATCGTTAGGTTTTGAACTCGGTTGATGATCCTTTGAAGAAACCGCTTCCCGAATTTCCCGAGTTTTGATCCGATTTAATCCCGAGGGTATTCCAATTCCATTGTCTTGATTAGTATTACAACTCGCTTCGCTCATTATAGAAAGTTGTAATAAAAATCAAACTCCAGAAAAAGAATCCTGTCTATCAGGTTTTCAAATTTTCATAACGAAAATGGGTAACACAATAACATTTTCCTCCCATGAAGATTCAAGCAGGATTAAAGACACAGACCAAATCAATTAAAAAATATACAGAAAATCAATCGGAAGGTGGAGTGAAAGCTACAGAGGTAGATGCTGAGTTTGGGTGGAGTGGTAGAATGAGTCTCTCTTCTGTATGGTTGTCCGACTTGTCCCTATCCGTTGCGTTTTGAACTAGGAAAGAGCGCAACAATGTAAATAAAATGCATTCGGTTCATCAGTGGAATTTTTAAAATAGTATTTTGAAAAAAAAGTAAAAAGAAAAGTAATTATTAATATTGTATGAGACGAATAAAGTAATATAAGATTTTAAAAATATTAAAATAAATATTTAACTTTATTAGAAAAATCATAATAATATTTTAAATTCATGTATCTAAGATATTTTATTGTATTTTCTATTTTTGAATTTGCAGTTGAATTGATTGGAATCATTGGATAATGAGACGTATAGAATAACGTGGCATGCTACTGGTAGTTTTCCGTTTCTTCAACTAGAAATTGTGCTCAGAATCCACGCAGGAATAATGTAAGTGATAATGTCTTTTTTTATTTTGGAAATTTGGTATAAGCGCTCTTCTTTTATAGTATCAAATTAACGTACTATTTGTCTTGTTTAATACAGGAAACTTTTAAATTACGGATGGTCACGGTTGGTGCCCAACCCAATTAGTCAAAATACTAGGAGATATTTATATGCTGGTAAACAATGGAGGATAATAATTGACTTGTGTAAACTAAGTCTAAGGGACGCTGCTGGAATTTTCTTTATTAATTTAGAGTAAACGCACATGTTCCCACCTAAGGTTTAGCGAAATTACAATTTCCCACCTCGTTTTCTAAATTTCATTCCACCCTTATATTGATACTGTTAATAACCGTTGGGTTGGAGAATGGAGACGATGTCATTACTAAACTTGTCCTCCCATCTTCTTCTCAAGTCTATCTTTTGATCGAACAGTCTCCTCCCTTCTGGATGAACTCACACGCTTATTCAATGGCCCTTTTTGATGAAGCCTCTTTCTTGGACTCTCACGGCTGTCCTCACACCACTGTAGGCTTAGAACACAAACCACCCATGGTTCCAAACAAAGAAGTTGAAAATAAACCCAGAAAAAATCAACACTTTTCCTTCACAAACAAACTTAACAGCTAAATCCAATCCTAAACTTGCTAAAACTCTACCCTTTGAATCTCCATAAACAAAAATTAACTCAAACCAATCTTCAAGGAAAAATTGGAAATCATATACCACCAATGACTACAAAACAATAAACAATGATTAAATTATAATGAAAAGTTAAAAATGATTGAGAAAGGAAGACTTAAATCATCGAAAATACTATTGCTCTGTTTATGTAAAAGTCAAGGTAATTTTATTTATTTATTTTCTAATTCATCTTAATTAAACTACCCAGCTCCTACCCACTACCTTCACCGACTGCCCTCAGCCCTCCCCTGCACCTTACCACCTCCACCGAACAGACGCCGCCCGCTCACCAGTTGGAGTTGAATTTGTTTGGAATTGTGCTTTGAATTTGGGTTTGCTTGGAGATTGAAGTTTGGTGAATTTGGTGACTGTTTTTGGAGTTTGTTTTTGTGGATTGGATTTTTGTGTCTGTAGTGTGATTTCCGGCCACCTCCCCTCTCCCATCTGCCTCCCACAAGCCACCCACGTCTTTGCCCACCAACTGCTCGACGAAAGGCCTCAACCAGCAGCACCGTCACTCCGACCACAAAGCCGGAACAAGAGGGTGTGGTGGCGTCGGTGAGAGAGATGTTTTTGCATAAATGAAAAATATTAAAATATAGTAAATGTCCATTTTAACCTTTTAACTGTTAAAAAAAGGGGAAAGTTAAGGCTCCGTTTGGGAATATCCCAATAAAGTTAAACAATAAAATTACAAAAACTCACAATATTATTTAATTTTTTTTAAAACTTTTAAATTTGTTAATTTAATTAAACACCCTTAAATATTTTTTTAGAAATTACAAAAAAACCCCAGCAATCCACATTTATCAGATTCCGACCATCACGGTCGAAAAATGGTCGAAATCTCGTATAATGGTACATTATTGGCTGAATCTGGTCGGTAGTGCATCGATCTAGTATTTTTCGATCAGATCTACGATGGATCTGATCGAAAAAAGTCAGATCTAAAACCAAAGATCTAACGGTTGACGGCCAGATCTTTTGGCCATAGCCAGTTGTCAACGACAGCCAACACATGGTCGTCGTTGACCATCAATGACGACCGTATCTTTGGTTGTCATTGACAAAAAAATACGGTCAAATCTGGCCGTCAATGGCCTGATCTAGCTGTAGATCTGGCCGGAAAAGGTCATATCTGTGCACGACCAGCAAGATCCAGCCGGTCATGCACCGATACGACGACTCCGGCCACCCTCCGGCGGTAGAGCCGGCTGTCCATATTTAATAGGTGGGTTGGAGGTGTTTTTGTTAACTTTTAATATTTTATTATAGGGGTATTTAATAAATAACAAACATAAATGGTGTTTGTAAATAAACAAATATAGGGAATATTTTTATTTATTTCCAAATCCTACATCGTAATACCCACTCAATTTAACTTTTTTTCAAAAACTTTTCTAAAAAGTATAAAAAAGTGAACCAAACGGAGCGTTAATTTAAGGATAAGAATCTAGAATTTTTGAAATCAAAGGTGGTAACTTGTCATTTCACTAAACCTTGGTGGGAACATGTCGTTTACTCTTAAACTAATTTGGGACCACAAAGTGTGTGCTTCGAAATTCTGGAATTGGATAATGCTTAGGCCACTCAGAAAATTAATATTGCAACTTGGGTGCGGTCAGGATCGCACCTTTAGCAAACAGAATGTCAAACAGTTTTTTCTAAAAGAATAATAATTAGAGCAATGCTAGTTTTATAAAGACATATATAAAGAGGGTATACAAATATAATCTTCACCTTTGATTTTTATGATTTCTCTCTCTCTCTCCCTTTCTCTTTTTTTATTTTTTCTTTGTTTTTTATTTCTGGATGATGTCACTTTGTAACCCTCTTTGTATGAGTCTTTGTAAGGATAGCATTTTTCTAATAATTAATGCATTGCATCATAACTCTCCCGGCTGCTTCCGCTATCACTACGTAATCTACATATAAATTATATTTGAAGACGTTTTAAATGTTCCATAATCACCACTAGGTAATATAATGGGCTCGGCTCTCTCTGTAAGTATGGGCTGGGCTCTCTCTGTAAGTTTAGGCCTTAATAATCATCCGGAGGAAGCCCACTCCTCAACTGCATCCACCGCCACCACCCTCTTTCAACTCTCTTGTAGCCGAACAGAAATGGTATTCAAGGTTAGTTTTGGACAGAATGGTTAGGGCCATGAACCATTGGTTGGTTCCAACTTAGGCTGAACTTCTGGTAGTAAAGATCTCCCATCTCTGGAGATTTTCAGAAATTTAATTACGGTTCTTCAAGCAACGTAGAAAACTTCATAACATTTGTAAATAGTTACTCTTAATGTAAGATCAATGAGGGGTAAGCAGAAACTCTAAATTGTTAAAACCATGGTGCAAAAACAAACGACAAAAGATGCTTTCCTATAATAGTCAGCTGATTCAAAATGCGATATACAGTGCCAAGCCATTATACCATTCAGCTGTATCAAAGGAAGGAATGGTGATTAAGTGATTTGATTTTTACTAATAAACAAGGAATAATCTAGGTAACTTCATTGATGAAGCAACTTGATGTTGTTCTTATTGATTTATTGTATATAACCTATTGGTGGATTAAAATGAAAAGCGGCAAAAGACATGCTAGTAAAATTTTTCATTATTTTCTTTGAACTAGAAACTAAGTTACAACATTGCAAGTTCAAGGACTCCAAATTGCCAAATGAACAATTTAAGAAAATCTAAAATGAACTCTTGATTCATGGGAGTAAAAGTTAAGAGAAATTTTACCCAAAAAACAGTTCAAAGCAATTGATTTCACAAGTCATCAATTGCTATCATCCACACCTTGATTGTTTACATATAAAGTCTCTCTTCTTGTAGAAAAGCCTGCAGGTTCCAGGGTTGAGCCCCTGTACTTTAGATCTGAACCTGATCTATAATTGGGATCAACAGGAGGCCTAGGGTTGGAATCAGCAGAACTCGACCTAAACGAACTTGTTGATCCACCAGGATACCGTGAAGGAGAGGGGTATCTCCTTGATGGGCCCCTCAGACCACCAGTCCTCAAATCCATTATATCAGCACTTCTTGAAGAAGAATCTACAAATGATCTGTCTCCAGAACTCGAGACCATCGGAGCTCCAGCAGTGGCAGATGCGGAGGTAAAAGGGTCATCTGGTCCCCATGAAGTAAGCGCTTCTTTCTTCTTAGCAAAAAAGTGCCATGCTCCGAACAAGAAAAGTATAAAGAAGAACACAGGGCTCGTCCACAGCATAGCATTGGATTCTCCTTTGAAAACTGGAAGTTTAGAGCAATAAACTCCCACATACCCACCTCCAAGGCCGAGAACAAGAAGCTTCTCACGGTCACTAGCTATTAAGGGTATCACCCTTCTTCTCTCAGCATCCACATCCACATCCATTGATTGATAATTCAGAAATGATGATCTGATCTCATCCAAACCAGCTGAGAAAAGAAGTCGAGGGCCACCGCTCCTCACATAATGCTGAGTTGAAATATTATACACAAAAACTTTTTCTTCATTAACAGTAAGTAAATAACCCTTAATTGCTTGAAAAGCAAGCGGCTCATCCATGTCAAACTTTCTCTTGGATCTAACCCTGCATTTGAAGTTCATCACATCCCCCAAAAGCAATACATGAATCATATCCCCCTCTGATGTAAACCCATAAGCTTTTGACCTCTCTGTTGCATCAAAAACATAATTGCGTGCGAGAGAATGATTTAACCCTTCACATTCGGATTCCCTAACTTTCATGGTTCTCAAATCCAATGATCCTGCACCACTCTCTGTCAGAAATAGAAGTCTTTGTTTTAAGAACACAAGTGGCTTACTTGTTGGCATTGCAGAACCATGAATCATTCCATTTTCTTTGAACACCATAATCTTTCCACTAAAATCTGTGGACAGTATATACCTCATTCTCCCAATATAATGCACTTCCAATATAGTTATAGCCAAACGCTCCCCTTCATTTTCAGCCGCAACAAATTTTCCAACATTTTGCATTACAAGCGAACTCCAATCTTCTCCATTCGATCTCTCATAAACCCTATGGATCAAAATCACACCATTTTGATGCCCCGTGACTACGACACTCTCATTCTTATAAACTGACAAATACGAGACCATGGCAGTGATGGGTGAATCACACATGGTATAAAATTCAACTGAGATATCCCCATTTTTCAAAAACACATAAACCCTCCCTTTATCATCACCAACAGCGATATATTTGCTATGACCTTCGTAATCACGAAATGGCAAGATGTTAATACAAGTGGGATCAGATTCCAATTTCACAGCTGAAACAAATTGAAACCTCTCAGACCAAAATGGACTGTACTTTGTAACTGAAACCGCTTTCGCTCTACCTCCATCTCGAATCTTATCCTCTTCATTAACATCTTTACATAATCTTTGATCCTCGTGTCTTCTTTGATCAATAATATCTTTTTCTTGAAGAGCTAATCTTAAACTCTCGAGACTCTGCTTCTCATCAAGAGATGAAACTTTGGAAGACTCCGATAGTTTAGATTCTAACTTAGAAACTATTTCACTAAGGTTTCTCACTACCTCTTCAAGTCTATGTAATAACAAATCTTGTTGACTGAAATTAAGTTCAGTTTGACTTGAAGTATTCTCAGGTTCATATTGGTGGTCGTGTTGGATTGAGGTGACCAGAATTTTATTATGAGGTGAAGAAGCGAAAATAAAGAGAAAACAGAGCAAAAACAACTTGCCTTTATTAGGATTTGCCATTTGAAGAAGCTTCAAGAATTTGGATTCAGTGTTGCTCCATTGTGACTTGTAGATCTTAGCAAACTATGGATCTGGATAAGGAATATAAAGCTAGAATCTATGTTAGATTTGAAGAATCGGAAGTAGGGATTTTAGAGAGCTGGAGCAGAATTGTAAGGTTTTGACTTGGGTCTGTACGTTGAATTAGGGCAAGAACTTCTGGTTTTTCGGGCGAAATTAATATTAACTATGTGCCTTGGTAAGAATTATGGTGAAACCACTTAGACAGGTCGGTTTGTCATTCATTTATAACCAAACTCATACTTAAGCGACACGTGGAGTTTTGACAAAGATTTACAAAAGTCAGCAGGATAATTCCGTCCTATCTAGTCAACAAAACACAACATGAACATACTGATCTTGTTGCGGTCCTCACCTTCAATTCTTTCTTACATCCTAAGGTGATTTCTGTTTTTATTAAAAAAAAAAACCTGATGCTAAAAATCAACTTTTTTTTCTCTTAGATGAAAACCATTAAACAATTCACATTTTACACCCCTTTCACATTTCATTTGTTTTTTCTCATATGGTATGATATTGTTGACCTAGTGCGTGATTACCCAAGGTTTTGCTTTCGGAGGGGACATTTTTTCCACTCTTTAGCCCTTCACAAAAAGTGCAACAGGATGATTGTGCGGTATAAACGCATGGATTTCTCATGTTTCCATCCATCAGCAGCCGTAAACTCTCACCACTTTCTACCCGACCTCATGGGCACACCGCCAAGCCTCAAATACTGAAGGTTAACTCTAGAAGAGAGTTTAATTATAATCCGCGCCGACCATTAGTTGGAGCCAAGATACCGACCACTTCATAATGATCTCTTATTGACAAAACAGACTGCAAAATGTATAACACATGGCATGCTGGGCAAAAGAGAAATATACTCTACTCATAGAAGACGCCTAAATATGAAACTATTCCCCCGCTGATCGACATGCTCAAAAGAAAACCAAATGGATATCTTTGACGTGAAGACAACCTGTAGAGTAGAACAGAGACGGCATCACCAGATCTCAGCAAATTTGACTGCCAAAATGTGCTCCTAGTCGCTTTACAGTGTCACCCAGAAGACCAAAATTAACAGATCATTTCGAATAACGATTCAAAAGCAATATAATCCAGCATTTCAAATATAAAACTATCAGGGCATTTCTGTGTAATTGGAAAGCAGTCAAGACATCCCAATGATGAACAAGAGGCATCATGTGCTCCCGTCTTGCTTTTTCGTTTCTACATTTAGTGTTCAACAGATACATTACCTGACTATAAACCATCAACATTAAACATAATTTAGAACACTTTATGGGCAAAGAACCTTAAAGTGTTCTTGTAGACATATTAGGTTCTTTCTTTATTGGCTTCTGCAATCTGAACGTAGCTAATACTGATTCGGTGTAGTTAGCCACACTGTCCTGCGTGCATTGGCTGGACTGCAATGAAGAACGTCTCAATATTTCAAATAATGCAGTGCCTGATTTCATTTGTGCTGCAGCTTTTGTATTTTGAGTACTAGATTTAATTTGTGAATTATAAAGTCTAGTTGAGGCAGTTTTTGTAGGTTGATTCTCCCTCTGAATCTGCATTTCAGGAACCAAAAAATAATTGATATTTAGACAAGGGCATACTAGCATTTCAGCATTAAAAGTTTCAAAAGTCAACACAACTATAACTGGAAATTATAGATAGCTAAGATAGGTAGCCAATTTCTAGTTGCATTGCAATATTTAGAAAGGTAGATTGAGCTACTCTTGAAGTGAAACAAGACCTTTTTTCTTTGCCCATCAGACATCAAATGAGATTCTATATCACCATTAAAAACCAAATAATTAAAATTGGTGCAATTTTTTTATTGGAAGCAGAATAAAATAAAACCAGAAAATTTGTCAGCTTCCTGTGCTTTTTAATAGAGCCTACCGTTTCTGAAGAGCCTTCTGAGACTGAGATTGTACTCTTGCTATTGCTATCATCTCGCTCAAAGATAAAAGAGCGCATCATGCTTGAGCCATGCTTCTTAGGTAATGGAAGAGAATGGCTTGCTCCTCGACCTAGGAAAGATGGCTGAAACATTTTCCAATGGCAAAATTACAGTTAATGGCATCAAATAACACCCAATCCATTGTTTCAAATGGCAGTGATACAACTCACTTGATAAAATTCCAATTTTATTATAGTATATTAAGAGACATCTATATTAAAAGAATCATGAAGGTAGATCCTAGCATAAGATAAAACAGTGTAAAGGCATTTTAATTTCTATACAATAAGCAGTAAGCAGATAAAGGATGAAGGACGGCAATGACAATAAGGGATTCAACTTGATGCCAACTGATAATCTGTGTAAGATGAAACAGAAGATTCCTACATGACACAAAATTCATATTATGGGGCTTACTGGAATAGAAAGGATACAAGGATCAAACACACTATCACAGACAGAACATGAAGGGTGCAAATTTCAGATGCAACTTGGGGCCAAAACCAGGTAAAAATGGTGTTGTTTGAAAATTTGCATTCAACAAATTATAATTTTATTAGAGCCTATTAATGGATCAAAGTAACCAAACAACTTTGTATGCAGCATCCAACTATGCAAACTAGTTACCTTTGACGACACTGCCTTGTGTCCTATAAGCAACATTTCAGAAAGAGCTGCAAGAAAATGAAAAACAAAAATTCAGAGAACAATATGTACCACAAAACAAGTGAACTTGGTGACATAAAGGTCATCGCTATGACTAAAAAATGAGGAAAGGATATTACTACTTCTACCTGATGCTTTTACCCTTCTCCTAGAGTCAGGCACAATATTCAGCTTCTTTATGAGACTAAAAACTTCTTTAGAGTCTTTATCCTCTGCCGGTGACAAAAATGAAGCCTGCTCTTCCTGTATCATACTGTTTAGTTAGTTTTGTATACACAACAACATAAAAGTTGAGAATAAAAGCATAAAACATATTTAGTCATTTAAAACACATGGACTGCAGAATATTCAATCCAGTAAACACAATATTCAAAAAATAAAAAATTTAAATAAGAAAATGAGATGAACTGCTGAAAACTCACTGATTTCTCAAACAGGCACTGCTTAACTATACTCTTTTCAGTTTCTTCATCATCAGATGATATGTATGCATCATCCTTATCTGTAAACATTTGAGGAATCATTTCCTTTACTTTTCTTAGATTCATTCTCACAACATTTGCTGGAGCTACATCTTCAGTATCTTCATTACCAAACTCGTCGTTGTCTTCTTCACTTTCCTCTTCCTTTTCTTCTTCTTCTTCCAACAAAGTTTTTTCTATCTCTTTTGAACCACATTTAAATCTCTGCAAAAGTTTTTCTGTTCCAGCTTCATCCTGTTGCTCAAGCCACTTTTGATGGAGTTCATTGCGCCTTTCAGTGTCAATTGGTTTTTCTTTATATTCAGTTGCTATCATATCCTTGAGTTCTTCAACATCATCAATATCCTCATCTTCTTCATTATCTTGGAAACGCAATAGGTCATTATCACTGTCATCTTCTTCTTCAGCTTCATCGTCAACAAATGCTTTAACAGGGTCACCATTTGGAGACAAAGACAAGCCATCCAATTTTTCTAGAGAAGGATTGATATTCTCTTTGTCATTATCCTCTTCTTCAGAACTGCAGAAGATAGTGAATCAGCTATAAAATTAACAATAACTAATAGTTCAAACTTCAGAATGGAACATTTGACATCTAGAAGTGCCGAGAAAATGTTCAAATGATTACATCTCTCCACTGTATGAAAATGAGATAATTGCATGTATCTCAATCCCATGGCCAATAATACCCCATTAAATTCAGATCTAACAGTTAAAATGAGCTCCAAAATATGCATACTTTCATCTTCAAGGCTAACAATTGATACTTGCAAGAAAAGCATGTAGTTCTAGATCCAAATAAAAAATTAATAGTGAAAGAAAAAATGTTGATGATAATAGATGTTAGTTCCAGAGAAACACAGTAATATCTGCAGAAACACAAAACAATCAAGGTCCCACAAACATATCCTATCAACGATGGTGAAACTATTCAGTAAATCATGAACCCACATAAAGTCAATGAAGTTGCTTTGCATGACTGCAAAAGCAAAAGGAAAAACAATTGTAGAACACTTACTCATCCTCAGGAAGAACAGAATCAAGCTTCAGGTTCAAAGCAAGTAAGGATGGTGCCAGAACTTCTTCAAGAGGACTGTTGGGTTTCTCATCTGGGAGCTCATCTTTGGAACCACTTATTTGTGAATCAGCAAAGAGGTCCTTCAATATGCAATAATGAAGAAACTATATATGACACGCAGTCCAGTGGAGTGGAAAGTCCCAAACTTCAACATAAAATAAAAATAAATAAGAGATAACAAAAATAAACCTGAGTATCATCAATAGGAGCTCGAAATGCTTGCTTGGGTTCCTCATCCACAGCCTGAAGTATATGAGTAACAGTAAATCTCAAGAATGGATTATCATTGACATTTAAATAAAATTAAAACCTAGCTAAGGTGACACATTTAAAGGATAAACACTTATGACCAGAACACTTTGTGATCTATAATTTGATATAGCATTTGACCAAAATGCTTGTGAATTATAACAGATATAGTATTTTTCTTCAGTCCCCAAAATGCTGCTAATCGACTTCTATAAGGAAGCAAGCATCACTAGTTCTATAACCCATAACAAGAAAAATAGCTTATTATGGCGTTATGGGTGAGGCAACATCATTTATGAACTCCCAAAAGTATTTAGGTCACACAGTTATCACAATATCTAGCCAAGAATTAACTCTTCGCTAGGGTTGCAGTGTGAACTGAGAAAATACTATGCCTATAGCTTGAATCTTCAGTAAAAGAAGAATCAATACTACATCACAAAATGCAACTCACCATCTGAGGGGGGATAATTTCATGACTTGATGGATGTGCAGTACTGTTAGATGCATCGGTAAAGAAGACACCTAAACTACTCTCCACATCAGCAGGATGGGGAATAGCTTTTTCACTCACAGCTCTAGGGGACTTCTCGTCTCCTCTATCCTCATTGTGGGCAATTTCAAAACCAGCCTTGACCCCGACCTCTCTTAAAATATCATCATCATCATCATCACCATCATCATCATCATCAATAAAAGAAGTTTTGCTCAATTTGAGAGACCTGACACCAGAAATTTAGGTGAGAAAAAATAAATGGTTAAAATTAAACATAAATAGTGAACAGTGAAACCCAACGCAAAACCTATATAGACAGATCACTCACTTTTTTGAAGCCTCTAACTTCCTTTGCCGAATTTTCTCTAAAACTGAAGATATAGGCTTTTGAACAAGGGGAACAGATTTAAAAGCTGCATCTCTAGTTTCTAAACAGAAAGAACACAAATTTTATAAGTGTAAATTAAACCATTCAAATAACTAAAGCCGCTGATTAGTGAGTTCCAATGCTACCTCGCAACAGTCTCTGAGACTCAGCACGGAGTTGCTTTAGCTGTTCTCTTCTCTCCTATAAAAATTATAGCAACTAAAAGTTAAAACTCCAAAACGTCTTTGGAAAAAATAATCAGCGGTTAGGTTTTCCACAAGGATTAGTCGAGATGCTCATAAACTGGCCACTGACATCAGTTAACCAAAATAATAATAATAATTACCGGAAAATTAAAATAAAACTACCTTAGCAGTTCTTTTTAAGACAACAGTTGATTTAGGCTTTTCATCATCACCAACACTCTTGACTCTCTTCTTTTTATCCTTCTTATCCCCAAATGCATCAGAATGTAGTCGTTTTTTCTCACAATAATCCTCTCTCATATCCTCACTTTCCTTTTCCTTTTCCATTTCCATGACATCAAATTGATCTTGGCTTCTTCCATCAAATTCCTCAGACAAAGAATCAAATTTTAAAGTCCTCTTAGCACCAGATACATCCTCCTGCATACTTAAACTATCAGCACCGGAATCCAATCCGTTCTCATCTTCAAAAACCTCCAATCCGGACTGCGATCCAGAATTGGATTCCTCCAAATCTTGGCTAGTTGACTTCTCCAAATCTAGGGTTTCAAGTTCCCCTTCCTTGACACAATGGATATTTGATATCTTGGAATCTAAGGTTTCGAATTCATCTTGGCCAGTTGACGTCTCCAAATCTAGGGTTTGAAGTTTCTCTTGCTCGGAATCTTGGATATTTGATTTATTGAAATTCAGGGCTTCAAATTTAGGTGAATTCTCTACGAGAGTTTTAGCTTTCTTCAATCGTTTTAGCTTTCTTTCCGGGACTGGAGAGGAAGGTGCTTCGATGAGCGAAAAAGATTCAAAATCGTCGCTGCCCTCCATCTTTGTTGCTATTTGCCGATGCGAATGGTAAAGTATAAATGAGTATGATGGTATTATTAATTTTACCGGATGAGGAGGTTTTAAGGATAGGGATCTTCTTGTAGAGAATGGAATTTTAAGCGGCAAATCTTTTGAAATTTTTGTGGGAAGGCTATCGCCTTTTGTTTCGGAAATGGTGATTCCCGCCAAACTTAGTAGATGTATTGGTGGGGACTGCTCGTGTAGTGCATCAAACGGCGCTTGCGGAGCATTAGTCATTTTGGCCTAAATTGAATGGGCACTTAACTTATTACTAGGCTTGCGATATTTTTAAATTTTATTTTGTATTTTTAAATCATTTTTATCAAATTGCATAAAATTCTCACCCTCTTCCTGAAACGCAAGAGCCGTTACTGGTATACAAGGAAACAAAGACCATCATAAAGCTAAGGCCCATAACTTTAAAGTTCCTTGAAAATTGAAATTGGAGTTTGTGCCATCGATTGGGCATACATAATTAATAATGAGCATACGGTGAAATTCAATAACTCTCACGGACATTCCATCACATTGGCTTTAGGAGTCTGTCGTGTATTTTGGGATGAATAGAAATAAGACAAACAACAGTAATGTTCTCATTTAAGCACAGTTGAGGGCTGAAGTAGTTAGCATTTAGCACTCCCTGAAAGTTCACGTCCACCTTAGGCTAAGACCACAAAATCTAACATCGAACCTCAGGCTCAGAGAGTTTGCAATGGTCCTGTTCCTCAGGTACAGGTCTAGAACATTAGTGTGGGTTTGGAGGAAAAAGAACAAAAACTAACAAATTAACGCGTAAACATGAGCACGGATTAAAATTGGAGGTTGACATTCAAACATAAATTATCGACTTCAAGATGACACAGCTTACATATATCCGGCATTTCCAATCCCATATATCCTTTATTTCTTCAGAAAAATCAAGGAAATAATTATTGATTCTATCTCCATACAGACTGCATAACAAATAAAAATCAGCACTGCCAAAATGTAATATTTGTATTTTGAAACAATAGACTGCATTTATGATTCAATACGAGGAAGTAGCCATGTAACAATGAATTCCATCAAGCTGTCACTATCAGGGTAAGCAGCTAAAACATAAATAGAGGATGTAATACTGTATAAAATCTCCAGGGGTAAATGAAACAATAGAGATTACTAAAGAATAGGTTACATCTCAAAATTCCATGTGCTCTCGGCACTTAATTTTGGGATTTGTAATTCCTCAGCCAGATTGAGGGCTGCAGTTATCTGGAAGAAATAAAAAATCGAAGTTAAGACATTACTTTATCAGAAATAAGGAAATCAATCTTACAACTTACTAGGCCTTCAAACAGCTGAAAGTAATGTACAACCACCAGCTAATTAAACAGTTGGAAGTTCAATTCAATTTTTAAATTTTTTTTTAAAAACATAAATTAAATTTATGGGATGTGAACATCTATAGTTCCTACACATCTGAGAGATTAATATTTACCACTTGAATTGCAGGTGAACCCACAGGTGCTAAACATTTGACCAAACCCTACCCCTCTCCATGGAACTACCAGTGCAATCAGCCATGTGTAAACAGCTTCCCTTTAATACAATGACTAACTGTTCCAACTAAACACTAGTACCAAAATCGCCACCACAGCCTGTCATTTTGCGACCAACCTAACCTTGTCAAACATCTGTACCACCAATCATCAGTGATAGCACTTTCACCAGCATCACTCACATCATCAATATCATCACAAATCCAGTGTCAACAATTTCCAAAACTCATCTAAGTAATAGCATTCCCCAACAGAATCCAATTCAACTCCCTAATACAATTTTCATACATCAATGTGTATTGCAAGAAAAACATTCTCCTTATCCTTATTGCTTCCTGATGTCCTCTGGACCATCAAAATCTGGACAGTCCTGGAAGACCTCTCTTAAAAAAGTAACTCCCACACAAAAATACAAAAAAGAAAAAGTCACACAACTCAAAAATCATAAGCCTATAATGACCTGTCAGGGTGTGATTAAGAAACTCCAGACGAGTCGTTTGCTTCAATGACATAAACTTTTATTACACGTTAAAATAAAGTCAACATAAACTCTACAATTAAGTTAATCTTCCATGGTAATAATATGGCCCCATGCAATGTGCCAAAGGACATCTGATTACATGGGAAAACTACCAAAACCAAATCGAAGTTTGCAACAAATCATTAACCACACCACACACACTGTGCACCAGAAATCACCTATACTCTAAGACAAGTGCTATACATGTGATCTGGAATCGATTGCCATTTCATATCCCAAAACTCATTATATTCATCTGGTCAAATTAAGATCGGACTGTTTGATGTGTAAAATATATAGCAAAAAAGCTCACCTCACAATCAATCAAACACTCGATTTCCAATTAAGAATGCAAAAAGAAAGACCCAACAAACAATCAGAGAAGTAGTAAAACAACAACAATCCATTTACCTTAAAATTTCCATTCAACTTTGAATTCCTTGACCACTCCAACGCCAAAGCCTTGCTTGATGTCTGATAAGAAGCTTTAAACACATCATCGCCATAAACTTTTCGTGACACAGCAAAATCCCATGAATTCTTTGCCAAATCATAACATGGCTCAAACGTAGTCACTCCTCCATGAACATAACTATACTTCAACTTGCAATTCCTCGAACCAAGCATGTGATTAGCTGATACCTTGTTAGCTGAATCAACCACAAGAGTTCCATCTACTATTGTCCGGTTGTCACCTCTACTGTGAATATAAGTGAGATTCAAGGGTTTTTCCGCAACCTTAACCGTGTTCATAAACTGAAATCTAAAATCCTGTTCCACTCCACAATATAAAAAATTGATACAATTAAGAACATTTTGCTCGTCAAGTGAGTTAATAAACAGACAATTCAACCACAAACAGAATAGTCGATATATTTAAAAGTTTCTTCTAATCTTCCTGCAATTTTCTGACTATCAAACAGATGCATGACAAATTATATTTAACATAAATTGCTATCATGAAACCCTAAACTTCCGCATGGTTACAGAGAAAACCATTAGAGAAATGCTTGCACTCCTATAACAACCTCTTCACGTCTATTGTAATTAAAAAAAAAATCGACTTAAATCACTTTTTTGCCATTTCTAGGCAACCAAACGAGCCGTTGGTACATAAATTTTCTTTTTATGGTTACCTTTTTAGGGACGTTGTAGTCAATGATGAAGAAGCCAGGTTTTTCGACGGCTAGAACCAAGCCGTTCAAGCTGGGGCCTTTGACAACGGTGGCATCGGTCATAGAGGCTCGGAGCTTGACATCGCCGGCGTTAAGAGCAAGAGTAGCAGCGGCGCTGCTCTTGTCTGTTTCGTACCTGCCCTTCAAAGACGCCTTCATTTCGTGAGAAACTAAGAAAGACAGCGACAGAGATTATAGGATAGTTGGGAGTGTGCGTTCTTATGTGTTGGGTTGACCAGCTATGTTTTAGGCTTACTTTGGTTTGGCTGCCCACTTTGTTCTTGAAAGGTCATATGGTAGAGTATCCTAGGGTCGTTTAGTTCATTATTATTCTGATAGCTTTTAATAATATTCTAAAAAAAAAAATTTGTGTGGATATTATGACGTAGGATTTAAAAATTAACAAAAATATCTTCTATTCTTATTTAATTACTAAATACTCCTATAATAAAATATTCAAAGTTAACAAAAATACTCCTAATTCACTCATTAAATATGGACAGTTGGCCACCACCGCCGGAGGGTGGCTAGAGTCACCGTATCGGTGTATGACCAACTAGATCTTGTCAGTCGTGCGTCGATATGGTCTTTTTCAGCAAGATCTATGGCTAAATCTGGCCATTGACAGCCAGATCTAATCGCATTTGGCAGTCAACGATGACCAAAAATACGGTCGTCGTTGATGGTCAACGACGACCATATCTTAGCCGTTGTTCACGACTATCTACGGTCAGATCTTTGGCTGTATATCTAGCCAGATCCACCGTAGATCTAGCCGAAAAATACTAGATCGGTGTACTACTGACCAGATTCAGTCGGTAGTGCGTCATTACACCAGATTCTAGTCAGCTTCCAGCAGTGGTGGTCGAAATCTGGTAAATATGGGTTGCTAGGGGATTTTTGTCAAATTTTAAAAAGTAATAATAATTAGGATTGTTTAATTAAATTAATAAATTTAGGGGTTTAAAAGAAATTGAATAATTTATAATTATATTTTAAGAATAAGTGAACCAAACAAAAATTTTGTGTTTAACTTTATTGGGCAACTATAATATGTGTACCAAACAGAGCTCTAGTCTTTCGTTTTAACGGATGAGACCACTGACCTTTGTTGGGCTGCGTCCGTGCTTTGCCCCCCTCCCTCCTGTCTTTCGTTTTAACGGATGAGACCACTGACCTTTGTTGGGCTGCGTCCGTGCTTTACCCCCCTCCCTCCTTTTTTTTTTTTTTTTTTTTTTTTAAGAATGTCACTGTATTTTTATAGTGAATGGAGCGTTTAGTTCAAAGAATGTTTGATTATTAGGAAGATAGATTACCTTGAAAATTACTGTAAATTTTTAGAAAAATGTGTTTGGTTAATTGGTGCGTATATTATATTAATATGTTTGGTTGGGAGGAATAAATTGGTAGATATGTTATTTAAATTACTGAATTGTCTTCTAATTAAATATTATTATTATATTACTCTTTAATATTGATTATTTGGATTATTATAACCCCCTTACATTTAAAAACTTAGCAAAAACAATCTCATAATAAAAGTTTGGAAAATCAACAAAGCACCCCCACCAACCCAGCCACTGTCGGTGGCAGGTGGGTGGGGGTGGTGGCCTGAGCGGGCTGTAATTTGTTTTGAATTTAAGGATAATTTTGTCTAAAATGTTAATTAATTGAGGTGAAATAGTAAAAGTCATATTTATGTAAATAAATTAAAAAATAAGGGCATTATTGTCCTAAAATTTTATTAATAAGAGATATATTTATAAGAAAAAAAGATAATCATGGTAATTTTAGAATACCTAAGAAAATTGAGACAATCAGATTACCTCTAATATTACCATTTGAAGATTACCGATATTTTATATTACTTAACAACCAAACATGATAATCAAGTAATATAATATGACTTAACTCTAGTAATCCCAGATAACCCCCAACCAAACACTCCCTAAGTGTTAGGTTTTTTTTTTTTTTTTTCCTTACAGTGAACATCCATCGGTTTTAGAAGTACAATTTTAATCTTCGTTTGTTTAACACTCACTGGTTTCAATAATTCGATCATAACTCTTATTTTTTTAATAACTATTTGATTGTTCTATTTAAATTTGAAGAAAATTATGTTTTTCTTAATATCTGTCAACAATGTTAAGAAGTTAATATATTTTTTTGAGATTAAATTGATGAAATTCTTGGTAAATTTAAAGGTTAAATGGATGATATTTGCAAATCCAGCAGAAGTTCATTACAAAAAAATAACAAACAAACCACGGTTAGGGTTTTATTTCTGAGACCAACGAGGGCTAAAATACATTTCTTAAACCAATGGGTGCTATTACAGATTTACTAAAACCTTCGGATTGTGATAGATTTTCATTTAATTTCTTATCTAAATTTATAATATAAACAATGTTTGATAAACTAATATGAAAGCATCTATACTTATAGAATAATCTTTTTTATAAAAGATTTCAAAATTTGATTTTGTTGACTTTTAAAAATAAAAAACTGCTATCGAAGTCCAAATACCATAATTATTAACATAAATGCTAAAGTTATTTTTTATAAAATCAATAATTAAATAAAGAATATATAAATTGTTAAAAGATTAAAAATAATTAATTAGGACCGGTGGATTGCAACGGATAGTTGTCACAGACGGTGTTGACGATAACACCATTTACTAACTATCTTTGAGTGACTGAGTGATTCGATAAAACTCTTTGATGTATTACTTAAGAGGTTTTGAGTTTGAGTCCCTCCCTGGTGCTAATAGGGGTAGCCATTAGATTTCCTACTTGATCAAAAATTTCAAGGTCCCTGGAGATTAGTTAAGATGCACATGAGCTAACCTGGACACCCCTAATCACTAAAAAATAATAATGATAAAAATACAACACTTCCATTACACAAAAATAAAAATAGGCTGACAAATGTATCTCATAAACTTTCTCTAGCCACCACCAGAATGGTTTCAACTTTCGACTAGAACTAAGAAACGACTATTATTTCATAGAGAACATCCATTATGAATGGAGAAATAGTCGTTCTTTGGATAAGAAATGGTCGTTCCTTGGATGAGGAACGGTCATTCTATGACGGAATGGCCATTGTTCCTACGGAACGACCATTCCTTCCTCATTGAATTACCATTCCTTATATAATAAATAGCCGTTAATCCCTAAGGAATGACCGTTCCTTATACGATGAACGGTTGTTCATCCATAAGGAACGGTCATTTCTATCTAGTCAAAGCCGTGCCTCATCGGGTTTATAAGATTCGTTTGTTAATATAATATTACTTATTACATAAAATCTCCAACCGATGTACTTTGTCGTCAAAGCAAAGATGAAAACAACACTTGTAATATATAATGGTAGGATTAGGGTCAACTGGTTATTTGATTTTTACAAAATAATAATGTTTTGTTTACAACTGAGTCATACAAACAGACAAAAATTAAGTAAAATAATAACTCTATTATTTGTTTTTTGTCTGTTTGTATGACTCAGTTGTATAACTTAATTGTGAGTATAACATTGTTTTTTACAAAAATCAAATCATTAGATTGCATTAATAAGTTGTGAATGGTAATTACATCTATTTTATAATTACATCACAAACTGAATTTATTAATCCCATAATAATTAAATGGGCTTACCAAGTCCGTTGGATTAGGATATCTGATTGCATAAATTTCGAATTTGGCCCACTGTAGGGATCAGTAAGATCATCCAGTGCCACTGGCATCCACTTCAAACTTCAGCCTATTTGGCGCCAGTTTTAATCTAACGAATCAGATTAGCTGAGCCCACTCACAATCAACGACAGCAATGCACTAACGAGTTTTGAACACCGTACACATACACATCACCCAAAAGTTTCTACTATCATTTATTCGGACAACACGAGAGTTCCCGCCAAATCCATTTGGCGCGGTCTTCACATTCCACTTTCTCTTATTTCACGAGCTAGCCCTAGCTTTCTCTATATCCATTTCTTGCCAAAGCTCCCAGTTGAAGCGCCAACTCCAAATCTCCCTCACTCTCTTTCGGTGGATCTGGCCATCAATTATAGGTACGTTTGTGCAGTTATAATTTAATTTTATTTAGAAATGATATAATGCTAATTCCAAGATTAGGTCCCTGTTGAAGTTCATAGATTTTGTCTTCAGGTTAGATCTGAAAACAATGAGTTTAATTTTAATCATTCTTCTATATATTGGGTTTAGGGTTTTGCAGTGGAGATCTCAATATGACGTGATTTGTTCTTGATTTTGTCACCTGTTGTTCGCCTACTGTGGCACACTACATTTATTTATTTTATTAGAACAATGTGTCCAGGAATTTATGAGTCCGGGCCTTTATATTAGATAGATAGTTGATAGCAACAACTAAATCGAAATCTAAAGTTCGGAATGTGGTTGGATCCCCAATTCGAATGTTTGATTCTTATAGAGACCGACTGGATTCTCTCAGATGCATTTTCTAAAATAAAAAGATCATGTTAGTGATATCACGCTGAGATGTTACTCGAAATTTAGGACGTGGAAAATATTGGATGACATGACACATACAAAGTTTAAGCTCTGTCCCATGATATTGTGCATCTCTGATTTTCCAACTTCTGACACTGGTCAATTCACCATCTGAGATGGTTTTATCTGTTTTTCAAAATTTTAACTAATAGGTTTGAACATCCCTGTCAACATTTAGAATTTTCTTTTTCTCTTTCTTGTTAATTCATGTACGGCAAAAAGCCAAAATTTTCTGAGTTTCTGTTCACATATATGGAGTCCTGAATAACTTGTTTATTTATTGTGAATCTGCGTTATCACTGTCAGGGAATTTCGTTTATGCTGTGATTAGTTCTTTATAAGTTTTTGTACTTTGCAGGACAAAGCATTGCAATTCTGTATGCGTTAACAAGGACAAAAGTTTCACATTCATCTAATGGAGTTACGGAGCTACAGTCATTTGCATCATATCCAGGCTATTAAAGGTAGTCTGGTAATAAAAACCTTGAATGTGAGTCGTGGGAGGCCTGCACTCAACTTTAAGGAAGTCAAAGAAATATATGAAACAGCAGGTGCTGAACATCATGATTCAATCCGGCAAGAAGATGAATCTGAATGTTCTCAAGTCAACCCTAACATGGTCAACTCTGAAAGTCCTTGCCTACCTAGGGCAAAGAGAAGAACAATCAGAGTTGATACTTCTGAGTTTAATCCCAGCAGTGGTGATGAAGAAAGTGAAACTGACTTGGATGATCTTAGCCTTGTTAATATGACCCTGAAACAGTTTAAGGAGAGCTGCAAAGCAAGGAAGAGGAAATGTCCGAAACATGTTGATTCGAGTGAAGAAGCTTTTGAGAATTCTTTCCCTCCAAAACAAGAATATATGAACTTTGAGCTTGAAAGTGATGGCGATGACCTTGAGGAGCTTCTCAGTAGCTGGAAATCTAAAATTACAAAAAACAAGAAGCGAAGGAGGAAGTGCATTGGAAGTCATGTATCTACTTCATCTCAAAGTGCCACAACTAAACCCGAGAAGGTGCTGACTGATGAAAGTTTCTGGCATCCTAGTGGCTATAAACCTGCGTTTATTGACATTAAGATTGAGCTTGATGAGCCTGATAACTTCAATTGCCAAACCATGATTTGTGGTGCTGCTGATTCTTCTCACAATTGTAATGAGCAAGTGGATTCTTGTGGAGTGGTAATCGATGAAGCACATGTGACAGCTAGTGAATGTGTTCAGGATACTGATGTGTCAACATCTTTAAGAAATGAGCAGCCTTGTGTGGTAAATGAAGAATCCTATGAGTATATTGAGTTTGCTAATCCCATGTCTGTTTCTGATATAAGGGTCTCTGGTTGGGAGATCATGAATGTAGATATTCCACAAATAATCAGTTACCAGTGTCCAGGTTTTCCAGTAAGAGAATTTGTGAATGAAGGATATATTATCCGGCCAGCTCTTGACAATGTCTCTCCAGAACCAATCTCGATGTTGAATGATCACAACTTTGATATATATCATGACTCTCAAAGTCATTCCTCAGTCCATCAGCCGTCATGGCCAAGTAGCAGTGATAGCCATGTTCAAATGCTTGATATGGCAATTGATAGTAGACTTCAGTGTATGGAAATCATTGATGTTGATGGTGCATATCTTTTTGAGGAGGGTAGAAGAGATGAATTGCCTTCTGATGTTGAAGCAGGCACTATTAGCCCTGCTAGTGACCCTAACTCATCTTGGAGTTCCGATTCATGCATGGATCTTAGTAGTTGTTTGGTTTCTGTGGCTGATGATTCACCTTTGGGGGAGAGGAAGCAACTCTCTTTGTCTGCCTGTGATGATGCAGCAAGTAATTGCTCTGGAGCACTACATCCCTTTGATGCTACTGATGTGCTTACAACACCATCAGGTTTAGGAGATAATCATCATCCAAAAGTGCAGTGTCCTCCTGAAAGGCTCCTTTCAAACAGAAAGGTCTGTAATATTCTATTGGATATATATTTGATTTCTTTTGAGTTTTGTGGAAATAGTTTCTTATTTAAGTAATTTCACTTTCAGGCTATTTCTCCTACTTCTCAGGAAAGGCTATGCAAGGCTATGAATTCCATTGATTTAGAGGATGACAAACATTCTGGTAAATATATAAACTAATAGATTTAGACTAGACCTCATTGTTTCACCCAATAGGTGGCCTGCCTGTAAAGTGCTTTGGATGAGATTCACACTTAGTTTGGTCAGAAAACAGACTACAATTTAAAAAGGATAAAAAGTGGTTTGGATTAGATGACCTCATCTCATTACAAGGATAAAAAGAAATGACTTTAGTTGTGGATTCTGACATTTCCAGTTTGTGTTTTACTTATATTTCTTATATTTCTTAAGCATTCAAATATTGTGAATTCAAGATTAACTTTTTCATTCTTGTTTGCCTTCAGACCCATGACGTTGATGTTTTCTCATTCTCTGTCTAATTTATTTTCATATGGTGGTGATAATTTCAGAATGTAGAGGGAAATTGTTGTTTGAGAAACAAGCTGACAATAATGTCATTAGAGCTGAAGGATGCAATAAGACAACGATTGCTGGAGTCACTATCAACACGAAGCAAGTCCTTAGGAAGCCTAAATATGATAAGAAAGTGTCCCATCCCAAGGGCATTCTCAAAGGTCCTCATCTTTCTAATGCTGTATCAGGTTTTAGCACTGGGTGCACTTCCAGACAGAGGTTATCACAGAGTGCCATTGCATTCTCACAACGGCAGATGCAGGATATTGAATCTCTTGCAACTAAATTGACATCAGAGTTGAGCTACATGAAGGACATTGTGAAGGAAATGCTGTATTCCGAAGCTTGTCCCGGTACATCACTGAAACATAATATGGACGAGGTATATCAATGTACAAACCTGCTGGCATATTAGTGACATTATTTTCTTTGTAGACATCCTTAAGGATCTAGGTTGATGTCTAAACTTAATTTTCTAAATATCCTGGGCTTAGCAGGTTGCAATGGCCGTTAAGAGTGCTAATAAAACAGAAGAAACTGCTAGAAAATGGCTTTCTATGATGGCTAGGGACTGCACCCGGTTTTGTAAAATCATGGTTAGTTTCTGATTTTGTTTTTGTGAAAAAAGTGTGTTGATTTACTTGGGTGATAATTTCTAACATTCTTTTGTTGATGAATAGCAGAAACTGACTGAGGCAGGAAGTGGTGCTTCTGGAAATGTAGTCAACAAGGAGAGGAAGATTACTTTTGCTGATGAGGCAGGTGGAAAGCTTTGCCATGTCAAGGTTTTTAAGGATGACATGACTTCTCAGCTGGAGTGTACTGATATAGAGAAATAGCTGTGTAAATGGACTCGCTTCTTGTACATAGCTCCTTTTACAGCTTATACCCAGTTTGATGCACTTACATACAAGTTGGGAAGTTGCTGAAGTCACGGAGGCATAACTTCTACAGTTTTACTTCACATATAAGTTCCCTCCTTGCCGCCAGGTCATTAAGATCACTGATAACTTCTTCCCTGAGTTGCAGACTGCAGAGCGGAGCACAAAGTTCCCTACCCAGAACAAGCGTATTCCCCTGAGATATTTATTGCAATTATTTGTTTTCGATGTTGGCATTTCCCCAATAACCTGAACTTGTTGGTTGGCTGAAATTGAAAAACCTTTTATGTATTCTCATTCTCATATTTTTTTATTTATTGAGTAGGTTCTGTTGGATTGGTTCAGATGACCGAATATAGTTTAGAAAACAATAGTTTGCCTTTAAACTCTATTACTACCTTTGGAATATCTCACGCCAAATGAAATCCCTATTTTTTGTGGACAACAGTAAATTTTGTTAAAATATACAATAAAGTTTACCAACCAAGAATAAATGGACAAAGTCAAGAAGTATTAATGATTCCACTAAGTTGAAGAGGTAGGTTGGCGGATAATAGATTAATAGGTTGTTAATTGATAATACACGGGGTATAATTAAACAAAAGTAGAACCTCACATTTAACTTGTATTTCTAGATCATTTTCAACGTAATTGGAATGTAGAATATCTTTATCTTCCATCCATCATTCTCTGAAGAAAAGAAGATACAGTAATAATCTGAGTCTAAATGCTTATTATAAGCATAGGAGAAATTATAAACTTACCGATTTTGTATACCAAATGAACATCCTGATTGATGTGAAGTGTGACGTGGGTAGTCTCCATCCCGACCACGTCATATTCCACGTGAGTCAGGATGTTCATTTGATATATTAGTT
The DNA here is from genome assembly GCF_008641045.1 of Pistacia vera. Lineage (NCBI taxonomy): Eukaryota > Viridiplantae > Streptophyta > Magnoliopsida > Sapindales > Anacardiaceae > Pistacia > Pistacia vera. The sequence continues at coordinate 210,348 of NW_022196435.1, forward strand.
TTAACAATTGATTAACATGATATGATTTTTAATGTAACTATATATTAGAGACAATTGACAAACCTTGTTAGATTTTCCGTTTCTGTTCCCTTGACTGTCTATTCATGATTCTCTTCTAGTGTCTCCATGAATGAATCATATTCAATTTTTTTTCTTATTTATTAAAAACTAAATGCTCACTTAACCATAGAATATACAGCACAAAGTAATTATACAGTAGCTTTATTTTGCAGGCTAATATTGCTGAAATTACAAGCTAATCAAAGTATGAAACAGTAGCGCAGATCATCTAATCCTACTCGACCTCAAGAAATAAAAAATAATAACGAATTAATAATATCTGTTTGACCTTCTTGATTAAGCTTTAAACCAGCTTGCTGATTTGCTGGCCCTGCACAGAACAATCGCTGAACAAAACTCCCCAAATGTAGGAAAATGCATCCACAATGGTCCTGTGATACTGCCTCGAATTCAAAGACAGAAAACACTGTAAAAGTTCCTCTAAGTCTTTAGCCTCAAACATCTCCTTCTCCAATATCATTTCCAACATCGACCTCTTAAAATCTTCATATGGGTCCTCCGATTTCTTTACCACTGCCACGCTCTCTCTCACCTTCCCTTCCACCGAGCACGGTATCATCCTCTTCAAAATCGAGGACTTGTCTGGCGACAACGATCCTTTATAATAATTCTTTGAAGCGTAGCGTCGCAGTCTTCGAATCTTCTTTATATTTGTATTTACTTTCTTCTTCGTTCGTTTGGTATTTTCTTCACTGTTGTAAAATTCATAAGTTGTGCTCTCCAGAGAATTATCCCATTCAAAGGAACTGTCGTTGGAAAAGCTTCTTGAAGTAGAAATAAGGGTGTCGGTTTCTTTATATTCGTCTTCTTCTTGGCTACTGAAAAAGCCACTGTCACGTGAAGGAACAGTTGCCTTTGTTTTTTTCTCCTTTTTGTTTCTTAGTTTCTTCTTGAACTTTTCGTTCACCCAAACCGGTGATACACTGCTGCCGCTTGACGCGTCGTATATATCTGTAGAATGCTTTGTTTCATGGAGTTTAGAGTATACGTTTAGGTCCGGGGTGCATGAGCCTGATAAGCAGCCACAACCGAGTGATACGGCCTTGGGTAACACGTGGCGCTTGACGAAAGGGTCCTCCGGTGTTGACGGTGGAGGTGCGGGGAGGATTGGGTAAGTGATATCAAAGGTTTTGGGGTTGAATGGAGATAGCCGGTACAGTGCGGGCAATGGAGTTTGCGCATAAGTTGAAGGGTGTTTGGATCGACAGAATTGAAGTGAAGGAATGACTCGAGAAAGTTTTAGCTTGAGGCGTTTAGCCATCTGATTAAGGCTAGTTTCAGCGTGCAACAACACCCAACAATTACAGGGTTTAAAGTTAGATGAATAAATATAAGAGAGGAGGGTCGGCCGGCCATTAGCAAGGGTCCAATCCAGACCTCTTAACAATGATGACCAAATCCAAGTGAGGAATGCGGTTAAATGTTCATTCCTAAAACTGAAAGGTACAGGAAATTCCCTTGTGAGCGTTGCGTTCGAAAATGTCCATCAAGTANGTGAAGGAATGACTCGAGAAAGTTTTAGCTTGAGGCGTTTAGCCATCTGATTAAGGCTAGTTTCAGCGTGCAACAACACCCAACAATTACAGGGTTTAAAGTTAGATGAATAAATATAAGAGAGGAGGGTCGGCCGGCCATTAGCAAGGGTCCAATCCAGACCTCTTAACAATGATGACCAAATCCAAGTGAGGAATGCGGTTAAATGTTCATTCCTAAAACTGAAAGGTACAGGAAATTCCCTTGTGAGCGTTGCGTTCGAAAATGTCCATCAAGTAGGTGGTTGGGAATAAATCGGTTGCTTTCAGGTGACTTTGAATGATTCTCATTAACACCAGAAACTAATTTAAAATAAGGTGAATGTTAAATTGGCAATTAATTTGCTTTTGTTTACTTTAATGATTAAAAATAAATAAATACTCATCCTTTTGAGTGTGGGATTTTCGAAAACACAGACCCAACGTTAAATGTTAGTAATTGCCTTAATTTAGACTATATAGATTATATATGATCATAAATTTTGAAATACTATATATACCCATCTTAAACTTGGAAATTCTTCAATGGAACTCCAAGGACTAAACAGTAATGAATGCAACAAATCTAACCCTCACTCTGTATAACGAATCATCAATTCGTGTGTCAATTTGGATCATAGTTACGAAACATGACAAACCTTGAAAATTTGACTTCCTTATTATAATATAAGACCTAATCAAAAACTTGGATACAATTATGGAAAGAAAAAAAAAAAACCCGGAAATGCCGTCAAGTGAAACGGAAGAAGGTTGTCTCCAGGCGTGCATTGACCAATTCCGGGCGCGTTCACAGCTTGCTGAAAAACATTTTCAATTTTTGCTATAAATCTTAAAATTCATATCTCGTTTTCAATCAATCTCTCATGTGAAAAAGAAGACAAAAACTCAGGTCAACATCAGGACGCAGCAGTCCATATGTGTCGCAGCATCATAGGTAGACAAGAAAACAATCACTTAGAAACAAAACATTAAATTCTGCAAAGAATAAGCAACCGTTTGACTTCTTCAGTCTTCACCAACGGCACCATCCTAGCTGGAATTCTGGGTAAATGGGCCTCAGAAAGTTGAAAATTTTGGGGTTCAACTGGCCTAAACCAGCTCATTCTACTTGATCATAGGTTTGTTTAGCAATATATCTCGCTTTTGGGTTCCTGATTAGTCCATAGAATAGAATGGTCCAGTTTTTCACATCAATTGGGCCTATTAGGGAACCCGAAGCTATTTCCGCTGCGACTTAACTCAGAAACTGTTGTGAAGCCCTCATTGTGAGAGAGGCATGTATATACGTGGTTATAGCCTTAACCCAACATGACGTGTTTTGGGTCTAAAGCCAAAAAACAAAACCATAAGACCTTGTAGTACCAAAATGGATAATATCATGTTAGACCATTTATAACACATTATTAGTACAATCATGATAAATGGTGTGCTGTGAAGTCCCCCATCGATTTTGTGTGAGAGAGGGTGCGTGTACGTGTATATATGAGGTTATAGACTTTCACCCAATATGACATATTTTGGGCCTGAAGTCCAACAACAAAACTGTAAGACCCATAGTGTCAAAGCGGACAATAACATATTGGGTCATTTATAACACAAACACATTTTTCTTTAGAAGAAATAAAAATTGTGGCCGGCTAGATTGGGTGGATCAAGATAAAGATAATTACAAAAGAAGAATGAGATCTTGATAAATGTTGGTTGGTAGTCAATCCAAAGTCCAGAAAGTCAAGCACTGAAAAACTAGATATTACTTCAATGATATTTAATCCCAATTGTGGGTTGCCACATCCACGAAAGCAACTCACATTCTAATTCAAAACAAAATAGATATCCTATGATAGAGAACCTTCAATATATGACATGTCATCCCACAATTGGTTACAAAGTAAAAATAGAGTATATCCAAGGGCCCTTGGTGGCTACTGCATAGTTTAGGCTGTGTCCTAAAATTAAACTGATAAAATTATACCGCTAAAATCGTACCCTCACGACACCTCCCACCTAAACCTACGCGTAAGGAGCACCTTTAGAGACAAAATTCATCAACCTTCCGTCTCATTGCCAATGCAGTATTTCCACACAAAAACAAAATCACCACCACTTCACAGAAAGAGGAAGGTTTCCACTTTCTCTCTGGGAATCCTCTTTCCTCTTTCTTAATTCTTTTATTATAATAAACTTTGTTCGTTTGTTTTCAATATATGAGGACGCTTTGTCCTAATTATGATAAGGAAGATGGACTCGATACAGTCCTGGAGGTGCCTATTCCTGAAGAAATGTTTATCAAAATGGGCAGCACCGCCGCTTTACGTTGGTCTAATTTACGTCAATTGATGAAAGCTCAATCCCATTATTCTGATAGGTCGTCATACCTCCAGGCCAAATCAAACAATGAGTTTATGGCATTGCTCAAACTTGTTGGCTCTCCTCTCATCTCTTTTCAGGTTCAATTGGATAGCCCCTTCAGCCGCCCCATTAAAGATTCTAGCATTGTGAGTTCCCTTATTTATCTTCCTCTCAAGAGTTAAACAATCAAATAAAATACTTTTTCCAACTAAAACCACACAGCAATCTATTGTTTTAATTTGTTGATAACAAAACTTGTGATGTTGCATACAAACAGGAAGCGTCAACGGCAAAATATATTGTACAACAATATGTTGCGGCAACAGGAGGACAGGCGGCATATAACACGGTGAATAGCATGTATGCTGTGGGGCAGGTGAAGATGCAAGGATCAGAAATGCAACAGGGTGATGATAGTGTGCACGCAAGAGGCAATTGTGAGGCTGGTGGATTTGTGCTATGGCAAAAAAACCCCGACCTGTGGTGCCTTGAACTTGTTGTTGCCGGTTTTAAGGTAAGTGCAGGTAGTAATGGCAAGGTTGCATGGAATCAATCCTCTTCTCAACCCAATCACGCTCATCGGGGCCCCGCTCGACCCCTACGCCGCTTCTTTCAGGTCAACTACTTATTATATACTTTCTTTTGTCAATTTCTAAACTCAATATGAATTGAATAGGCATAGAAATTCATGTTACAGTTATTCAGTGATGCGTTTTCCACGATTCTGGTTCGTTGCGTTTAATTAACATTCAATTAAACTAATTACCATGTTATTTATATTCAGGGATTGGACCCCAGGTGCACGGCTAACTTATTCTTAGATGCGGTATGCATTGGAGAGGAGACGATCGATAATGAAGCTTGTTTCGTACTGAAACTGGAGTCTGCTCCTAACGTTCTGAAAGCGCAAAATTCAGCTAACACTGAAATCGTCCATCACACTGTATGGGGTTACTTCAGCCAAAGAACTGGACTGCTGATTAAATTCGAGGATACAAAATTAGTGAGAATGAAGACCGTTAAAGGAAATGATAATGTGTTTTGGGAGACGAGCATGGCATCTACCATTGATGATTATAGATATGTTGATTCCCTCAATATAGCACATACGGGAAAGACTGTTACCACACTTTACAGGTATGGAGGGGCACATAATCATAAGAGGAAGATTGAAGAGACTTGGCGGATTGAAGATATTGATTTCAACATATGTGGATTAACCTACGAAACCTTTCTGCCTCCTGCTGAAGTCAAAAAAGGACAAGACGCTACAGAGCATTCAGTCACCTAGATTTCTTCTTTCCTGATTTTTGTTAAAAAAATAATAATAATTTCAAACAAAGATTAATGTGTGTATATATAGGAACTATGAAATTGTTTTAGGTTTATATTGGACTAAAAAGTTTTCTTGTGAGGAAGATCAAGTCACATCATTTATTCATTTGTCCAGAAAAAAATCTTTTAGTTATTTTCTCTGTTTGTTGTTTAAATGTTATATGATTAATCTCTTAAACGTATATATATGAATATGTGGTATTATTTTTCTTATAAAAAAATATTTAATTGTTTAAGAACTGAACTCTTCAAAATTGCACAAAAGTGCTCATAACTTTGGGTTTGTGACCTACAATTCCTTTATTTGAATAAAACAATTGTAACATTCATTCTACTTATTAAAACAAATTTAAGACATTATAAATTAACGTATAATAACGTTTTTATTAAAAGTGTTCGGGTTAGTTTACATACACCTTAACTAAGTCTATCGGGACCGAACTTAAGTTGCTAAATAACTTAAGGTTGTCATCCGGCAAGCCAAATGATTGTGTGTAATAAGTAATAACGTTAAACAAAGTAACATGGCGGCATTAATTGGTGAAACAACAAAGCTACGGACACCGGCACTTTTGCACCGAAAATGTGTACCGGCCTACGTGTACCCCTAACTCACACCAGTTGTTGCTAGCAATCTAGACGTGTTATTAAACAATAAATATTTTTCTAGTGAACGGTCGTCCATCAAATATGGACGGCCGTTCACTTACATGGACTCCCGTCCATATTATATGGACGGGGGTCCTTTTGCTATGGACGGGCGTCCCCATTTAAAGGACGCCCATCCATAAGTAAAATGGATTAAAAAAAATTTGTTAAAATTTGGGACGGCCGTTCATAGGTTATGGACGGCTGTCCCTAAATATTGGACGGGCATTCATATTTTAATGGACGTCCGTCCATTAGCAATTTAAAAAAAAAAATTAAAAAACATTTATGGACGGCCGTTCATCCGTTATGGACGGCCGTCCATTCATTTTGGACGGGCGCCCGGAAATAAGGGATGCCCGTCCTTAACCAAAATATGAAAATTAAAAAAAAAAACTTTGGGGATAGCCGTCCCTTACTTTTGGACGGACGTCCGTAAGAAATGGACGCCCCTCCATTATTTTGGTTTTTAAAAACTAAAGAAAAAATTTGGATGACTGTCCATAAATTGTGGACGGTCGTCCCTTACTTTTGGACAGACTTTTGTAAGGAATGGATGCTCGTCCATTATTTATGGACGGCTGTCCGTAAGTGATGGACGGGTGTCCATCACTTACGGACGACCATCCTTTACTGTAATTAAAATAAAATAAGAAAAAGTTACGTATTCGGTTAATTTTTTTTGGGGAAGTTTCTAAAATTAAAACGCAAAACCATTACCATCTTCTTCGTCTTCCATCTGCGTTATTGGTTGTTCTTCGTCTTCGCGCTCTTGTTGTTCGTGTTCCTCTTCTGCGCTTGTTCTTCGTCTTCCTCATCTGCCATTGGTAATTAAACACTTTCGTTTTTCAATTTTTTTTTTGTTGGATGAATGTTGAATGGAGTTGAGTTGAAATCCAGTCAATTTGGTGGGATTGGTTTGTGTGATTGATAAATAGAAGTGTTCTGCCATAGCAATGTAGGGGTTAATTAAATATAAGGTTGTATAAGAATGTTTCAATTGATTAAGTGCTCCATAGCATCCAAACCCTCTTTCAATGTTTATTTTCCTTTGTGGTGATGTTCAGTGCAAACGGAAAATTGCCTTTTCTTAAATGCTAAAAAATATACTGGAAGTAGTTTCATTCACATGTTTTGCCTAAAATTTCCATTATTCTAAGTTATCCTGACTTACATGTCCACTGAAAACAATGTCAACACCGTATGAGTAAAGTAATTCCTCCATCTCCACTCTCATACACTCTGCTTCTCTGTAATGAGCTATGTAAGAACTGTACCAAGGTGAATGCCAAGCAGCTATCGGCCATGGAGTTATAGATCTGTCAAAATTTGCCAAGTCTCTCTCTAGCCATTTGAATTGATCACCTGCAAAAGAAAAATACACAGGGATTTATATGGTATCTTCTTATATAGTTGGTCAAGTGAAGAGGGAAATAAAACTTGAATTGATTGATGGTTGGTCATATTATTGGATTTATTAAATGCAATGTAGGCTCCGAGCATGATAGTATTGTTTTATTTAACGTTACAAAGTTAAATATTGTTTTATTTAACGTTACAAAGTTAAATAAAACAATACTAAGAGAATCAAAATCCTATAATAAAACTTATAATCCTACGCCATCCTTCCAAGTGAATTTTCTTTATTGATGACATTGGCAGCCGGTAATGTTTTCAATTCTTGTTCAGACTATTAGCTATACAGGACATTTATGTAATTTAAGTTTCTGTTTTGTTAATTAACTGTTGTTGAGTTAGTTTTATTGCTGCTGTTTAGTTAGTTAACTCATAAGTTGACTATTGTATATAAAGAAACAGTAATGCATTAGTAAAGTGAGACTTCATTTTCCCAAAATACAATTCGTCTTCTTCTTCTTTCTTGCTTTATTAACATGGTATCAGAGCATTCTTAATCTGGGAAATGGGTCAAATCGAATCAACTCTCTATACTTCAGCTAAGCTTCTCTTTACTTCAGCCAAGCTCACTCAAGCTTAAAATCTGATTTTCTTCTTTCATTTCTAGTTCCAAATCTTGGATTTTAGGTTTTTTGTTTTAGCTCAAAATCTTGATTTAGGTTTGATTCAACCTGAATTCTTTGCTGATTTCTACTTGAATTTGATTTTGGAACAATAAATTTTGGTATTGGTTAACTGATATGGCAACATCGACAGAAGAAGTAACTATTCAGACGATTGATTCCAATTCGCCCTTGTATGTTCATCCATCGGATACACCAGGCTCTGTACTGGTCTCTGAGCAACTCATCGGAACTGATAATTACAACATTTGGAGTCGAGCCATGACAGTCTCTCTTTGTGCGAAAAACAAACTCGGATTTGTTAATGGTACTTGCACAAATCGACTGTATATTCTAGCTTGGTTCCACAATGGGAGAGATGCAACTCATTAGTACTTGCATGGATTTTTAATTCAGTTTCAAAAGAGATCTTTAATGGTATAGTTTACTCCACGAGTGCTGCACAAGTCTGGCAAGATTTGAAGGAGCAGTACAACAAAGTGAATGGGACTAGAGTTTTTGGATTACATCGGGAAATTTCTAATCTGACTCAAGGAACTAATACAGTAGCTAGCTACTACAGCAAGCTCAAGTCATTGTGGGATGAACTGGATTCTTTGGTCAGTCTCCCTACACCTGATAGTGTCTCAGCGAAGGCATATTTGGAGCACTTAAATCAGCAGAAGCTATTGCAGTTTTTAATGGGGTTAAACGAGTCTTATTCAATGGTTCGAAGCCAAATCTTGCTGATGAACCCTTAACCGAGTGTCAAACAGGCTTATTAAGTAGTCAATCAAGATGAAAGCCAGAAAATATTGGCAGGAATGAGTTTGAATCCAGAGATAAGTACTGCACTTTATGCCAATCATACTGGAAATGGAAAAAATCAGAGTTAGGGCCAAAAATATAAGGGAAAAAAACCTTATATTGAATGTGAATTTTTCCATATTCCTGGACACAAACGTGACAATTGTTACAAGCTACATGGTTATCCACCTGACTATCAATTTACTAAAGGAAAAGGAAACTCTAAGTCAAAAGCCACTGCTAATCAAGTGCACACTTCGGAACCATTGGATACTGGAAATTTGGGATCAAACACTGGGAATTCAGAGTCAATGGTTGGTCCTGTTTTGACTGTTGAGCAATACAACCATATCCTTCAATTGCTAGGAAAGGAGAATGTTTCTCCACCAGCTGCAAACCTAGCAGGTAATTCTGTTGCCCTGATGTATTATCTTGATAAAAGTTGCTGGATAATTGATACTGGAGCATCTGATCATATGACATTTGACCATTCTATCTTACAATCATCCACTACTATAGAACCTTCTACAAAATACCTTGTAGGGTTACCTAATGGAACAAAGAGTTATGTTAAACACGTAGGATCTGTAGTTCTGGACAGTACTTTACACTTGTCAAATGTCCTGCATGTTCCAGATTTCCATCACAATTTACTTTCAGTCTCTAACAATTGTTTTGTTACTTTTTATCCTAATTTTTGCCTCATTTAGGATCTTTGCAATGGCAAATTGAAGGGGATTGGTAAGCATAGGCAAGGTCTTTACTTTTTTGATTCAAAGTCAAAAATTTCTTCTTTTGTATCAGATTTAGGGCAGTTAAATAAGGCTGTTTGCCATACTGTAGAGTCATCACAGATTGTACCTCTTGAAATGAATTTGAATAAAATGCCTGTTTCTTTACTTTTGTTATCATCATCTAATCATTTTGAGTTATGGCATAAAAGGTTAGGGCATGCTTCTTATTCTGTTTTGCCCCTTATTCATCCTTGTCTGTCAAAGTCTAAAACAGATATACATTGTCCTATCTGCCCTCTAGCTAAACAAACTAGAATACCTTTTCCAAATAGTACATCTCAAACACAAAAAATTTTGATTTACTACACATGGATGTATGGGGTCCCTACAAAACACCTACACATGGCAACGCAAGATATTTTCTCACTATAGCAGATGATTTCTCTAGGGTTACTTGGTTATTTCTTATGCAATTCAAGTCAGACTCTTATTCTACTATTAAACATTTCCTTCGAATGGTCCATACACAATATAGTTTGACCCCAAAGTGTATTAGAACCGATAATGGTTTAGAGTTCTTTAACAAAACCTGTCATGATCTCCTAAGTAGTCAAGGCATCCTTCATCAAAGTTCATGTGCTTATTCTCCTCAACAAAATGGCATTGTTGAGAGAAAGCACAGGCACATCTTAGAGGTTGCTAGGGCTTTAAAATTTCAGTCCAACATTCCTACTCATTTTTGGGGATACTGTGTCCAAACTGCTGTATACATTATTAACAGACTGCCCACTGCAGTCCTTAAAGGTCAGTCACCGTTTGACAAGTTTTTTTGCCAAACCACCATCTTTGGATCATTTTAAGGTTTTTGGATGTTTAGCCTATGCTACAATCTTATCTTTTAAAGACAAATTGCATTCTAGAGCTGCACCTTCAGTATTCTTGGGGTATTCTCTTACACAAAAAGGGTATATTTTATACAATTTATCCACTCACATTATCTTTGCTACCCGGGATGTTTCTTTCCATGAGAATGTGTTCCCTTTTACTTTGCCAACACCTTCCTCAAATCTTTTTCCCATAGATTCAGATTTTCTTGTTCTAGAATCAGTTCAGTCTTCTTCTACAGATTCCACTCAAACTAATTCTTCTCCTTGTCTTGGTTCTCCATCTGTCTAGACTATAGACACTACTGTTTCACCTGGTTCTGTTCCAGTTTATTCAACTCCTCATGTGCCCAATAATCCTCAAATTTAAGCACCTCCTATTAAAAGATCTAGTAGACTTACCAATCCTCGCATTTGGACACAAGATTTTGTTTGCCCTACAATCCATAATAATCCTATAGCCAATGTTTCTCATTATCCATTACCAATTTTGTGTCCTATGCTAATGTGTCCCCTTCCTACAAAGCCTTCTTGTCCAATCTTTCTTTAGTAGAACCTAGCACTTTCACACAGGCCTCTAAGGATCAGAATTGGGTCAATGCTATGAAAAAAGAAATTCAACCATTAGAAACTAACCACATCTGGTCTTTAGTATCATTGCCCCCTGGAAAGGTTCCCATTGGTTGCAAATGGGTGTACAAACTTAAATACAAGGCTGATGTCACTCTAGATAGATACAAGACACGTTTGGTTGCTAAGGGGTATATGCAGCAGGTTGGGATTGATTATGCAGAGACTTTCTCTCCGGTGGTCAAAATGGTTACTGTTCGGACAGTTTTGGCTTTGGCTTCTATCAATAGTTGGCCACTTTATCAACTTGATGTGGACAATGCTTTCTTGCAAGGGGACTTGCAAGAAGATATTTACATGACCTTACCCCAAGGTTTTCCAAAACAAGGGGGGCAGAAACTTGTATGCAAGCTTCATAAATCTTTATATGGGTTGAAACATGCCTCTAGGGCCTGGAATTTTAAGTTGACTACAGCCCTTTTGGATGGTGGTTTCGAGCAGTCCAAGTCAGATTACTCCCTATTTATCAAGAGAAATCAGTCTCACATTGTCATGCTCCTTGTGTATGTAGATGACATTGTAATAACATGTAATGATCCAGCTTTGATCAGTCAAACTAAGCAACTGCTGCATAACAATTTCAAGCTGAAAGATTTAGGTGTATTGAGATATTTCCTAGGATTTGAAGTAGCTCGATCATCTAAAGGAATCAGCATCTGTCAACGTAAATATGCCGTGGAACTTATCTCAGAATCAGGTTTATCAAGTTTCAAACCATCCTTGGTTCCCATGGAGTCCAATATTAAGCTTACCTCAGCAGCTTATGACCATCAGTTTCCTTCTGACAGTGCACAACATGATCATCTCCTTGAGGATCCAACTGTTTATCAAAGATTGGTAGGTAAACTATTGTACCTCTGTATGACCAGGCCACATCTTAGCTACTCAGTTGGACTATTAAGTCAGTTTATGCATCAGCCCAAGCAATCCCACATGGCAGCAACTCTAAAGGTGGTCAGATATGTGAAATCAACTCATGGCCTTGGTTTATTTTTTCCTGCCCATACTACTCTATGTTTATCAGCATATAGTGACTCTGATTGGGGTTCTTGCTTAATGACACAGAAATCCGTTACTGGTTTTTGCCTCTTTCTTGGCTTTTCTCTCATTTCTTGGAAGTCTAAGCGCCAAACCACTATTTCAAAGTCTTCCTCTGAGGCCGAATATAGAGCTATGGCCTTTACTGTTTGTGAAATCATCTGGTTGGTCCAATTACTCAAAGAACTTGGCTTCTCAAATTTGGTTCCAGTCACCCTTCATTGTGACAATCAAGCTGCCCATCACATTGCCTCCAATCCTATGTTTCATGAGCGGACCAAACACATTGACATTGATTGTCATATTGTCCGTGAGCAGCTTAAGAATGGCCTTATCACTACTGCGCATATTTCCTCCTCTGAGCAGCCAGCTGATATTCTTACTAAGGCCCTTGGAAAGACTCCTCATCATCACCTATTACACAAGTTGGTGTGCTAGACCTCTATCACCCTCCAACTTGAGGGGGGTATTAGCCATACAGGACATTTATGTAATTTAAGTTTCTGTTTAGTTAATTAATTGTTGTTGAGTTAGTTTTATTGCTGCTGTTTAGTTAGTTAACTCATAAGTTGACTATTGTATATAAAGAAACAGTAATGCATTAGTAAAGTGAGACTTCATTTTCCCAAAATACAATTCATCTTCGTCTTCTTCTTTCTTGCTTTATTAACACAGACAACTGAAACATTGTTACTATTTTTGTTATTTCTTAAGGTCTAGGATCATTATTTTTGTGGTGGTGATTGGTGTATGACACATCCTGCTGTCAGCTGATCATTTTTAAACCTTTATTTAATATCTTTCGTAGGTGATTCAAAAAAATTATGGTAGACACACATGTAATGACATAAGATTAATATAGATACCCTAGAAGCTCTTTTAATGTGAAATTGAATTAATTTCATTGTTTGGTTATTCTTTCTCTTTTTTTCATTTTATTATCATTATTATTTTGGAGAATAATTTTTCTTGTGTTGAGTGCCACTAAAATTTTTAAGGCAATAAATTGTGTCTTATAGAAAGTTATTTTGGTTATTGGATTTGTGTGATGAATTACCTTGACTATGAGGATTATATTGTTGTGTTTACTCAATTTAATGGTAAATGATTTTGTTCTCATTAGTCTTTTCATCCCAAATAACCTTTTTTCAACCATGGTTTTTAAAATGACAGTGGATCTCTTTTTATTATGGTTCTGTTGCCTAAAATTCTACACATCCCCAATTTCTCTCTGTGGCGAAACTGAAGGCTTTGTTCAGTCAAGTTTTAGAAACAACTTTTTTCTATTAATAAAAATTGGAATCTGAATTTTGTTTATTCAATATCTGAGAATGTATCTTTTAATATAATTGAGAAATAAGTTATGAGTACAAAACACATTAAAAGCGTGGTCCTAGTATTTTAGACAAGTAAAAGAAATGATTTATGTGTTATCCCAAACTGTTTTCAATAGCATAGAAAATATCTTAAGTGGTTTATGAATTTAAGAATAGTACTTGGAGAAGGAATTTTTGTACCTTTGAGATGTGTTTTCAACTACAATAACCAATGTGTTTCTTTGTATCTGTTTTTTGACTTGTTGAACAGAAAGCATGTTTGTAAACAATTCTGAACAGATGCTATATTGTAACAATATTTTGGTTCATATTAGAATAGCATTTGACAGATTAGTCTTTCTGAAATTTTATTTGCTCAGTTTTGTTCTCTCTCTCCAATTTATTGTTTTCTTTACTGACTTATCTTATAGTCATACCCTTTGATCTACTTATCTTATGGTCATACCCTTTGATCTATCAGTATGACAGAAGTTAGTGATATTTTTTCTACTATTTGAATTGCCGTCAAATATTTTCATCTGTATTATTTGTTCATTTACTTTTGTAACACTTACTACATTCCACCTTTTTTAAGTATCATGACAATTTTTGCATATTGTTCATGGGAATTTTCCATTTCAGTATTCTTTTTAGTTTGTAGATTCATTCGATTTTTTTCTTGTTGACTGGTGTTATGTGATCTGTCAATTGGTATTTGGTTCCATATATCTGTTATTTTGTCAGGTTCTTTCTGAGATAATTCTTTTAATTTGCAAGCTATGTGTGTTCCACTAAAATTTGTTTCTGTGATCATGAAGTTTGTTTTTGGATTCACTTTATATGTTTATAAAAAATCTCCGATCAAACCGATATTTGTGTGTTGGTTTAGGTTTGACAGATTATGATGACGACTTTTTCATGTATACAGGTTTTTGAAGAAAGCAGAAAATGGTGAGGGCAAAAAATACAACCATTCCTCATGAAAGGACATCGTCATCTGCTATTCAATTTCGAGACTTGCAACATAAAAAACAATACGAGGATGTGTCGAAGAGAGATATTTGCCTTGGAAGAAGTTTGGATTTAGGACTTCTAACAAGTTTAGGTTTAGGTGATGAAATAAATGGTTGGATTAATAATTTGAAATGGGAGCGTTTGGTCAGTATGAGATATGATGGATATAAGCATTTGATATATGAGTTTTTTGGTAGTTTGGAAGTTGCAGAGACAGATAGTGATGAGTTTCAGGCATATACAATGTTTTTTAGATTAAATAATCAGAACTTTGTAGTGACACCACAAGATTTAGCAACTTGGATAGGATTTGATTGTGAAGGTTTGGAAAACGTATTTAGAACCTGGGATTCCAAACAAGCTTGGATTGATGTTTCTGGGATAGGGACTTACCATCCACATAGGTGTAAATCTACAAAGTTAAAAAATCATGCTATGAGAGTATTTCATAGATATCTAACTTTCACATTTAATGGTAGGAAAGAGACAAATGGAAATGTGACTGTTAAGGATTTAATGTTCATGGAAGCAGTAGTAGCAGGGAGGCAAGTTAATTTAGCGAAGTTATTGATTAAGAAGTTGTGAGAGATTCAAGCAGAAAAATGAGAAATATATTGGGGGATGCTTGTTACGTTAATATGTGATAAGTTGAATATTGAGATCACCCCTGATGATGCAACAAATAAGATTACTTTTTCTACAACTAATGTGTTGGGGGATGTGACATTGAATAAAATGGGTTTGATTAAAAAGAATATGGCAGGACAACGGTTTGTGATTAGGGATGAAATGGAGGGAGATGCAACGGTTCAGGAATGTGTCAGTATTCCAAAAGGGGTTAATGAAGGACAAGTCTATGTGTGTAAAAGAAGAAGAACGAGTACTGAACCTGAATAATCTAAGAATGTAAAAGATATGCCTTCTCATACTTTACAGGAAATAGAAGGCAGGTTTGAGCGGATGGAAAAGTTTCAAGAGGAGCGTTTTTCACGTATTAAGAGGCAAATGCAAGAACAACATGATCAATTGCAAAGTGTTTTCAACATGTTTGCATCAAGTATTGAAGAAACAGTTGACATTATTGGGGAACGCATGACAAAGATTTTTAGCATGATGAAGAACTTCTCAACAGCCTCCTCATCCTCCAGTCAACCTCCACCCCCTGTACCATGATGAAGAATTTTTGCCTTTTATTTATAAATAGATTGATTTGAGCGGATGTTGTTGATAAAGATTGTATTTTGTTTATAAATAAATTTGTCTTTTGTTTATAAATAGATTTGTCTTTTGTTTATACATATGTCAACAACTCTTTTCAATGTATATGTATATGTAATACTAGACATACCGAAAGACATAAAAATTCAAATCTCAAATGAAATGCATATCCAAAATTCCATGTACAAACAGAGTCTGCAATGTGACGATAATATATACTGAAAACATTCATAATAAGTTACATTAACGTCATTATAATGAATTCACTACCCTACATAACCAATGACGAAAATACTAAAAATAAAAGAACTGAATAAGCATACAACTCAACTGCATTCGATCGGTAAAAATTAACCAAAGCATGAAAAATTTCTACCAAATACAATTCTATATGCTTCAACCTGGCAACAATATCAAACATCTCCCAACGAGGCATGTTCATCATTTACAAACTCCTGTCCAGTATAGAAATTACTTTGTCCTACGAGATTTGGAACCGGACCAGTGGACATCTGTCATTGTTTAACAACCACAATTTAGCACACGTTATAAAAAACTTAAGGCAATTACAATTATATAAGATACATAACACATACCTGGGTAGTAACAACATCATTCGACAACACTTGAGTTTCCGCATCGGCCACGCAAGTATATGAAAGAAATTGTTCATGTTGTCGATGTACCGATGATCCTTTTCCTAAAAAGTATCATAATACATTAATAATCAAGTCGATATTATTCTAAACTTCAAATAAGTAAATAATGTTTCAAAAAAAGTACTCAAATAATGTATAAGTCATACCAATTCTTTGTTTTTGTAATTTTCTCTTTTTAACCCTACGTACAATTTATTCAATCTTCGATTGCTTTCTTCTACATGGAGGACGACCTTTGCTACGAGCTGCCTGTAGACTAATAATTAGACTAGTCCCCTCTTTTGGAAGACTGTGCCCATCTTGACTAGTCAAACCGGTTGTGGAAGAGATGTTCACTTTTGTACCAAGCCCACCTTCACTTTCCTTTTGCTCAAACTTTTTCCTCATCTCAATCATAAACTCCGTCATCATATTATAATCTTCCTCATTGTTTGATGCCATATCCGTTACTGTCAGCATTAAATTAGACAACTTATCAAAGCATTGTCCTTCAATATTGGTGCTCCACCTATTATAACTGACCTTAATTTTCATATGACATATGTTCACATTTTTCTTCCAACACCGTAAAATATACTTTTCCGGAACATGTGAAACCCTTTTATGAATCAACACCATAATGACATGTCTGCATAAAATCTCCCTGAATTCAAACAAATGACAAGTAGAACGAATATCACACGAACTTTCTTCAAAGTATACCGCATACGAAACACGGTGACTATTATCTCCAAACCAAACATCTGCCAAAACTTGATACTCCTCGTGTGAATCACATTTTTTTAGAAAAGATAACTCACAATAAATCTTCCCCACAATCTCTTCTTGAAACTCTTTAAACTTTGCAGTTGTGTATGCACTTTGAAATTGCTTCTCAATGGGGTAATTAGTTATGCATGGTATCCAAGATTTGAAAGATCTAAAATCAGCCTTCCTTTCTTTTTCCACTTTAGCTCGCAATGCATTATCATATTGTTCCACAAATTGTTTCAAAGTGGTTTTGGAATTTACATACCCATCAAAAAATGCATGCATACTTTCATTACATTGGGTAGTAGACATATCTGCCTAGAAAGTATCTTTAAGAAATGCAGGCACCCATCGTACTCTTTCTTTGTACAATCCACATAACCATGCATTCTCGTGAAGGTTGTGCACATCAACAAATTGGTTCCACTGCTCTTCGAACTCTTCACGCATAAAGGAATCATACACAACATTTTGTAACTTAAACTTTATAGTTTCATATTCTTTATACCCTTTTAACTTTTCAAGCAATTTCTTCATTATATGCCACAAACACCACCTATGTCTTGTACCAGGGAAAACAATCTCAATTGCATTTTGCATAGCCTTATCTTGATCAGTGATTATTCCATTAGGAGCAACATCCATGCATTCAAGCCATGAACGAAATAGCCATACAAATGTCTCAGTGTCCTCATGAGAAATTAACCCACAACCTAACAACGTCGAATGTCCATGATGATCAACCCCCACAAAAGCAGCAAATGGCATGTCATACTTGTTCGTCAGATACGTTGTGTCGAAGGTGATAACATCACCGAATTCTTTATATGCAGCCCTACATCTAGCATCAACCCATAGCACATTCTGTAATCGACTCTCTTCATCTACATCAATCATGTACCAGAAATTTGAATTCTCCTTTTGCATTTTCCTAAAATACTCAAGTATTGCCGAAGCATCTCCAACTCCAAATCGTAGCTTTCTCACTTTTTCAATGTAGTTCCTACAATCTTTTTGTAGAAACGTCAAATTCTCTACACCTCCTGCCTCAACTGAACATGATTGAAAATTTTTACATGGTCTAATCCCAGCCACATCATTAACTTTAAGTCGCCTTTTCACATAAGGCCGTATCGTTCAGTTAACCTTGAAATATCTTCTTTTTGTCGGACTTGTAAGATCATGGTTATGTTCAAGTACAACTGATTTAATTTCCCATTTGCATTCACCATTCAAAGCTACACTAATCCAACTCTTACAATCTGTTTTGACAACATGTTGTTTTTTCAAGGTATTTCTGGACTTACATCTCTCCTTCCCAGAACAAGAACATGCCACTGTCACATATCTCATCTCCCCATCTTCACCTTTCTTTGACGTACGTATCATTGCTTCAAATCCCATTTTGTTACCATACCGTTTGTAATACTTCACCAGACTATCAACTGAATCAAACACCATTCCAATATGAGGCTCTACTTTTTCCTCTGTACATCCCATATCTTCTAATTCACCACGTTCATTTTCCTGATCATTTAATAGTTTTATAATAGACAAAATTAGAATGTATTAATACAACGCATCAAAATAAACAATACGATACAATAAATTTAAAATCATGTTAACGAAAAAGTTAAGGTTTCGAGCATAATTTACCTCAACATCATTGAAATGAGGCAAACTGGACTCTTCCATATTCTGTAATTTAATGCAAAACCAATACTAGTGTTTGCGTTCACAAATCTGATTCATAATAATCACCAACAAATTTTCATGATCAGTTTTTTTTCTATTGTAACATATATTCAATCTAAAATATAATACAAAATTAAATAAATACATAAGTTAAATAGAAATCGGTTAACAACCTCAACAAATCTTCCTAATCTGGACAAATTTTGATCTTTTCATCTCCCTTTCCACTATAAAAAAATGTTTGATGAAAAGTTTATACTTTCTTTCTTGTCACGGTGGCTAGAAAATAAGGAAAAAACGGTTGTTCAGGAAGAAATGGTTGAGAAATGCAGACGCAATGCAGATGCCAAGAACAGATGGCAACGATGAAGCAGAAGGCGGTGAAGAATTTTGGCGTTGGTTTTCTTTCGCTCGAAGAATTTTGGCGCTGGTTTGTGGAGAAGCTAATGTTATTTCGCAAATAAAAAAAAAATTATTTAAAAAACATTTCATTAAAGTGTGGACGGGCCGACCGTCCTTTACGGCCATTCAACCCTTATGGACGGCCATCCATACATAGTGGATGGGCGTCCATTACTTACGGACGCCTGTCAACACTTAAGGGATGGCCATCCACAGGTTATGGACGGCCGTCTAAATGTTTTCTTTTATTTTAAAAAAACGTAAGTAATGGACGGGCATCCATTCCTTACAGACGCCCGTCCAAAAGTAAGGGACGACCATCCAAATTTTTTCTTTAGTTTTTAAAAACCAAAATAATGGACGGGCATCCATTTCTTACGGACGCCCGTCCAAAAGTAAGGGACGGCCGTCCACAATTCGTGGATAGGCGTCCCCAAAGTTTTTTTTTTAAATTTTCATATTTTGGTTAAGGACAAGCGTCCCTTATTTGCGGGCGCCCGTCCACACTAAAGGGACAGCCGTCCACAGGTTATGGACGACCGTCCAAATTTTTTCTTTAGTTTTTAAAAACCAAAATAATGGACGGGCGTCCATTTCTTACGGACGCCTATCCACAATTCGTGGACGGACGTCCCCAAAGTTTTTTTTTAAAATTTTCATATTTTGGTTAAGGACCGCCTGTCCAAAATGAATGGACGGCCGTCCATAACGGATGAACAGCCGTCCGTAAATTTTTTTAATTTTTTTAAAAAGAATTGTTAATGGATGGGCGTCCATTAAAATATGAACGCCCTTCCAATATTTAGGGACAGCCATCCATAACCTATTAACGGCCGTCCCAAATTTTTATAAAAAAATTTTAATCCATTTTACTTATGGACGGGCATCCTTTAAATGGGGACGTCCGTGCATAGCAAATAGACTCCCGTCCATATAATATGGAAGGGAGTCCATGTAAGTGAACGACCGTCCATATTTGATGGACGATCGTTCATTAGAAAAATATTTATTATTTAATAACGCGTCTTGATTGCTAACAACAGCTAGTATGAGTCAGGGATACACGTAGGCTAATACATATTTTCGGTGCAAAAGTGCTGGTGTCCGTAGCTTTGTTGGTGGTGAAACGTGAGTGTTACTCAAATTCGCTGTTCAGTGTTCACTACACTCATAGCTGACACAGGTTGTCAGTCAGTCCTTTTTCTGGGCCCAATTTTATTTTTAATGGGCTTTAAGGCCCATGGTTAAACATTGACAATTATTCATTTTGGAGCATCTAAAACCCTAGTTCATAAAACTCTATTTAATAGCCACCAGAGCACTCGTCTACCTCTCAATTTGTCGCCTCTTGGGGTTCTCAACTTATGTTTTGATCTCTTTTTTTTCTTTACTCTTCTTTTGTTGTTGTTTTTATAATTGTTCACAGATCAAATTTTACTGATTTGAATATAGCAAAAGAGAAAGATGGTTTTTTTTTGCATCTGTTTACCCTCTCCTTGTTAGGCAAAATTCAACGCTGAAGGAGATAAAACTGATGCAGATACTCAAAGGTTGGCTTACCAGCTCATTGCATATTTCTTAGTTGCTTTGGTGTCAAATGGACCTACCGATATCCATTTTATTTCAAATTTTTTTTTGGGCATATAATTGTAGTTATTTTTTCTTCTGAAATATGGCAAGTGATGAAGACTTTTCATTATGAACTGATGAACCGTGTAGACATACAACTCCGCTTATTATCTGATGCCATTTTGTCCAGTTTTTTATTCTTTACGTTGATGTTAGTCTTAGAAGAAAAAGTAATTTTGGTATTAGTATCTTTATAAGAGTGGAAGGCGAATGATGTGAATAAACAAAATCACTTATACTACACACTGAATTTAGTGTGAAGACAACAACTCTCTCAATTTATCTGATGCCTTCTTTATCTTAATTTGACTTGTTTTCTGTTTCTCGTGAATGGCTTGATGATCTAATTATATGGTCATAGTTTATTGTTGGTCAATGATGAGAAACAAGCAGACGGGCGGTCTGACACTGATGCCGTGTTGAATGTCTGCAATTTCCCACTTGTGGAAGCTCTCTGAGTCTGAATGTTTACTACGTGATTGTAGTTATCGATTTTTTCAACAATTGTTTTTACAGTTTTTTTTTTTTCTTTTATTCTGTGCTATGATGAAGTTGCTTTACTATACTATGTCTGGAAATATGAAGCGTTTTAATGATATGCTATGCACCTTCTGAGCTGAATTAATTTATGTTTTCTTTTTAAACTTTTTTTGGGCAATATGAGGTAAGAGGGCCTGAAGCTGTAAATCTGTAATTGCTTTACTGAACATTATGCCTGTTGACATTTGTTTTAAGGGCTTAGGTTAGTAATTTCTCTTGTTTTCTTTTGATTGAGTCGAGGGTTTTATGTTCAGTTGAGCAAGTTTGATTGAGTTGAGGGTTTTATGTTCAGTTGAGCATTTGAGAAGTTTAGGCACCCGGCTTTTTTTCCAAGAGTAGTTTGCTATTTATTTCTGTGCGGAAGAAAGCGAGGGAGACTTGGTATTCTTTTGATGCTTTAACATTGTGTTATTTTTCATCTACGTTAAAGCTTAAAGAACTATCTGTCAGTTTATTTATAGCCCTGGCTGGTGTTTGAATTTTGAGTAATTTTATGAAAAATGCTATTTTTATAACCCAATCCCATGAGTTTCTCTTGCAATTTTAACATGATAGTAGAAATTTGGTATCACATTACTTCTCAACACGCTAAGGCACTATTAGAAATGAATTGTAATTGTTCTTTTATAACGAAAGATTCTTCCTTCGTAAGGAACAATCAAAGAAATGGTTTTTCCTCGGGGATCAACGTTGTTCTTTGAGTGAACAACCATTCTTTATAATAATAAGGAATGATTATTTTTTAAGGAACAATGTTGTTCTCTTGAGAAACGACTATTCTTTCGTGAGAAACGGTTATTTCTTTATAAGGAACGCTCGTTTTTTTGGTTTAATTAAAATCATTTTGTACCTTTGATGTAATGGAGAGTTGATGCAATAGTGTTAATTAAATATCACGTCAAAATTATAAGAGAAGTTTGTAAGAATAAGTTGTTGGGGTTCTAAGAGAAATTTGTGAAAATAAGTTGTCGGCATTCTCTAATTTAGAACAAGATAACATGTGTTTGTAAAATGAGTTTCAAATAATCTGTCTTTATTTGTTATGAAAAACTAAAATAATTAAGTTTAGATTAAGTATGACTAAATTAAACTTATTTCAAGATTAATGTCTCCACATAACCTATTGGATGGTAAAATAATGTTTGATGATTATATCTTAAAATTGGGTTTTGTATTGATTTGTTTTTTGTATACTTCATAAAATTCTTTCGTCCTTTCTTGGCATTACCGTAAATGGGTAGGAGCATCAAATTTTTAATGCCATATAAAATCATGTTCAAATGTTGTAAGAGCATCTCTAATCCACGCTATTTTAATATTAACCTACGTCAAAGCGTTACGTCATTTTGGTGTGGCGCTAAAGTGCTGCGCCAAATTGCTATTTTGGTGTAAAATGGTGTCATATTGCTATTTTGGTGTAAATTGGCGTAGGTTAGAAATGCCCTTACAACATTTGAACATGATTTTATATGGCGCAGCTCAATAATTTTTTTTTTTGTTTTTTTTAATTTTGCTTTTTTTTTTTTGTTTTTTTATTTTATTTTGTTAAGTTAATTTGAGTATTAAATTTTACACCAAAAATCACATCAAATTTGATTATTTGTATTTAATTTAATTTGATTATTATTTATAATAATAAATTCATAATAATGATATATTTCAAAAAATGATGAAAAATTAAAAATAGAATTTTATTCAATACAAATATTAAACTACAATAACTCAAAATAAAAATTAATACTAATTTAAAAATACTAAAATTAAAAGAAAATACAACATAAATTAAAATAACAATTTAGTATTCTGGTAGATTAGTTCCAAATCTAGTAAGATTATCAAAATATTGAAAAAAAATAGAGTTATTTTGAGATTCTTGACCTTGTTGTTGAGCTCTTTTTTGCATAATTTTGATTGCTTATTTTGAAAAAACTTCACGTAGGCTTGGATCGGTTATAGAATTCAAATCCTTGAATAAAATTTTGTTATCTTCTTGATATTTTGCCAAAGCCAAATTTTTCATTTGGATTTCATAATTTTGTGCCCTAACTGAGTTGCCCCGATTGAAAATAGCAGCGAGCTGTCGATTTTCTTTTTGAATAGTTTCAAAACTGTTTAAAACTTCTTTATCATTTTTCTTTTTAAATTTTGCTTTCTTCACCCCAATGGGTCGTTGAGCTGAACTACCCCCAATATTTTCATCACTTATGTTTAGAGAATTTGACGACATGTCACAAGGTATCGATTGGGGAGACTTTGAAGTGGGAGTCTCTGATTCTTGTGATACAAACCTACCGGTTTGCCTTTGAAATACTTCTGCGGCGTTAACATTATCTGTAAATTTTTCAATATCCTTAAGTATAGGCCATACATGATCAAAATTGAAACCTTTCTTGTAACTTTTATCTTGTGCTAGTAACATTTTGGCTTGAATCATCTATAAAATAATATACATATAACGTTAAAATCAATTAGATAAAAAAAAATTAATTAAATGTAACAAATACTCACAATATCTTGCTTAGAAGCACCACTTGAATTCATATTTTAAATTTGACGTACGCATCCCCTCAATTTGCCAATAGCTTTAAAAATTAGTTATATTCGACATTGCAAAGATCTTTTGTTTCGAACCTGGGTGAGAAACACGGGTTTGAAACTATTGTAGTCAAGCTCAACTCGAGACCAGAATTGATCACTAGATTGGTTTATACCTAAAATCGGGTTTTGAGAAATATCAAGATAAATATGACATAGATGCATGTCTTCTTCATTTGTGTATGAAGAACTTCGTTGTGTAATCATTTTATAACACAAATGAAGAAGATATATATATATGCATTTTTTTTTCTAAGAAGAAATAGAAGAGATGTGTTCAAAACTAATGTGTTGTATGCTCTTTTATAACATAAGTTTGAATAAACAATACATCTTTTTGAGCTTGAATGAACAATACATTTTTTGAAATAAGCTACAAATCTTAAAAGCTTGAATGGATAATACATCTTTTTGAATAAGCCACAAATTTCAAAAGCTTGAATGGACAATACATTTTTTTTTAATTTTTTTTTTTGTACCATTTTATATTAGATGTAATGTTTTTCTATATTAAATGTAATATTTATTTTATTAAATAAATGCTTAATTTTATTAAATTAGTATAATTTTCAAAATAATTATTATTTAATAAAAAAACAATCCTAATATTTAATTAATATATACAAAAATAATGAATAAAATAGATTAATTGTTGATTATTAAAATAAAAAAAAAAAAGAAAAAGAATATTTTTTTTGATGTAATATTTGGTAA
The DNA here is from genome assembly GCF_008641045.1 of Pistacia vera. NCBI lineage: Eukaryota > Viridiplantae > Streptophyta > Magnoliopsida > Sapindales > Anacardiaceae > Pistacia > Pistacia vera. Next base: position 234,936 of record NW_022196435.1, read on the forward strand.
AATGAGTTAGAGATGAAATAGTATTTCACTCTAAAATTTATACTAATTTGGTCCAATGGGTTAGAGATGGCCTAAGAAGAGTTAAAAGGACAATTGAAATTTTCTTAAACTCGGAATTCTGCGAACGAAGGGAGCTTTGGGCTTCTGTGGTATTTGTTTCTCCAAGTTTAATCTTTGGGCCTCTGAAACTGGATGGGTGACTTGTTGGAATGTATCAGATTGTAAAGCTTAACAATTTGTACTTGAAAGTTTAGAATGTAATATACATACAATTACAGATTAAAGTTTTTCCTCTTGTTTAAGTAACTGTAGTTTCGCTGTTATTGGGTGAATGAGTTAAATGTTGGCATGACAGTTAAAGAAAGTTTGTTTTTTTATACTTTTTTTTGTTCGAATTTTGATATTATCTATCACATTTATAGCATATCTTGGAATATTAAGTTTGTAAAAGCATCTCCAAATGACTTTTTATATAACCTAAACTCTTTATTATAAACAGTCTATTCATAAAAATAAGAGTCCAACGGATTCTTTATTTATAAAATATAAATTAGAAAGTGGGTTTGACTCTCTACATTTAAGGAGTCAAATTTCACTCTCTATCCTAATTTTAATTAATAAACTACAAGTTCTTATGCATTTTATTTATTAATTATCTCTCACATTAAGTCTCTTTCTTAAAAATAAAGAGTATCTTCATTAAATTTAAAGAGTCTATTGGATATGAATAAAAATTGTGTTTTTTATATTTAAAAATTAATGAAGATACTGTTTATTTATATGAAAGATGTTTTTTAAAATAAAGAACACCGTCGAATATGCTTTAAATGTTTATCCACTTAGGGATTAGTCAGGTGTAATAAGTTGGATTGGTTAACTTCATCATAAAAAATAAAAAAATAAAAGTGGTTTTGACTTGTCATAGTGTTTTGTTGACAAATTGTAGAGGATTTCATCAAAAAAAAAAAAGCACAAATGTCAAATTTACCTAAATTGTGTTTACCTAATCTATTGCTAATAACATAGTAAGTTTCAGTTAACAGTGCGAAATTTTTTTAGTGAAGGTACCAATCTGATGGAGGTTGGTAACATATCCACCCTTCTTTGAGTTCTTGTCTGCCTAATTTAGTTGTTGACTAAGGCAGTTCTGCCATATATGTAACTGGAAATCTTTTTTAAATATTCTATATGAAAATTAAGTAGGTCTTTGACTATGATGCCGAGCCGATGCCATGAAGCTGCAATANGCTGATTGCTCTAAGTATTTTCTTTACTTGCTTAGTGAATAGAATTAGCTAAAATTGATTGAAATTTGTGTGAGTAAAGGTATGGCTACGAGGCATTCATGAAACGTTAATAGGAGGGGCGAGGAGAATGTCAATAAAGAGGGCACTAGTGAGCCAGTAGCATTGATTATCAATGCGCCCCCTAATAGTGGACCACCTACATCTACCCAAAATGCTTCTGTTTTGGATGAGGATAGCCATTACTGAGGCCTTTAGGAGGGTTATCCCGGAGAGTATAAGTAACCAAGTGAACACAAATCCCTCATCTCCAGTAGTTAAACCTTAGATCCAAATACCAGTTCTACCTCCAGTAATCAGACCAGTTATGTCGATGGGTGCTACACCTTCTGGACAAGTGGAACCAATCTATAATCTTTCTCAAAAGCACCAACCTCCGAAGTTTAGTTGTTCAAACGATCCGATGGTGAAAGAGGAGTGGTTAGAGACTGTCGAACGGGCAATGGCCTTGTTTCCCATGAGTGACCAGGAAAAAGTTTGCTATGCTTCCTATTTATTGAGAGGAGATGCCCAGGCATGGTGGAAGCTAATGGAGCATACCTATGTGATGAATGCTCTTTCTTGGAATGAATTCAAAAGGCTATTTGAAGTAGAATACCGGTCGGCAAACATGTTATCCGTGAAGACTCAAGAGTTCACAGAATTGAAGCAAGGTAATATGACTGTTAGCGAGTATGCTACAATGTTTAACTCCTTAGCTCGTTTTGCTCCTACTATGGTGAGTACTGAACAGTGCCGGTTAGAGAGATTTGTTAATGGATTGGACCAAAAAATTGCCCAGATTGTTATAGCGGGTGATCAGCCTCCCCAGACTTATAGTGAGGCCTGAGAACGAGCATTAAGAGCATAGATTTATGCAAATAAGGAGAGGCGGATGAAAAACCCCAAGTTGGTGATTGGTAGCTCTAGTTCGGTCCAGAAAGCAGTTCAAAAAGTGGAAGTAGGAAATTCCACTCAGGTCTCGGAGGACAAAGGTAAAAGAAAGTTTTAGCAAGGATTTCAAAAGAAGAGTGGCAAGAATAAGAGGACTCCACAGCAACAACAGAGAAGGAATAATCTTCCCCATTGTCAAAAATGTAGGAGGCAGCATAAAAGGAATTATCTATTTGGGACCAATGTGTGTTTCAAATGTAAACAATCGGGACACATGGCAAAGGACTGTAAAGTTACTCAGGCTACTTCCCCTCAGACTGTTAGAGGTTCGACTGTAAACAACCGGGACACATGGCAAAGGATTGTAAATTAATTGTTGATTATTACCATAAAAGAGAGAGAAAAAGAACATTCTAAAGAATATTTATTAGAAATATCATTCCCAATATTTAATTAATATATACAAAAATAATGAGTGAAATAAATTAATTGTTGATTATTACCATAAAAAAATTATTACCATAAAAGAAAGAGAAAGAGAATATTCTAAGGAATATATATATATTATGTGTAATGTTTCATGATCAAAATAAGAGAATGGTTTTATGGAAAGTGTATTCTAAAAACAAGTTTTGTAGGTTTTACGGATTTTCACATGCATGTCTCGGTCACCTAGGTCTAACGGGAGCGCCTGGATTCCATGGGATAAGGAGGGTTAGGATGGGTTGTGTCATGGGTATGTTGTTTGCTCCGACAGGACAAGATGCACTAGCCACTCTAGATGTTGTCATGGGTATCTTGTTTAACTGTACACCCGGCGTTATTACTCTGATGCCCTAAGGTATGAAATTTACCTTTTCAAGTAATTTTTTTTTTTTTTGAATGGAACTGTAAAATGGTCAATTTACATGTATTTTGAGATGTGGCCATTATAAAGTGTAAGGGGTGATGTCATTGAAGCGAAATGAGGGTAGAATGGTCATAAAGTTGATTGATATGGTTAAAAGGCGTAAACGGTAACCAAGGGTATAATGGTCTTTTTATACAAATCCATATGATTTAAGTATCCATAAAAGCCACTAATCCAAGCATTTTTATTCTCAAATTTTCATTGGATTTCAAGTTGATTTTCGAAGGAGATCACCATCCACACTTAAAGAACATCAATTTCAGGGTTTTAGGTGAGTTTCAAAACCCTAGTTGTTCTGATCTTTTAGTTAAAAGAGAAATTTATAAGTGGTTATATGTATAAGGTAGAAAGGGTGAACCTTTGGAGCTAAGGAGGAGTGTCTTTGTGCTTTGAGACTGAGAACACCTAGGGTTTTGAAACATATTTTTTTGACTTGTACAATGAACTTATTATAGTTTAGAAATTAAATTAAAAAAATATTTTTTAAACTCAGGTTTTATTTAAAAGGATTTTAAAATAAACTTCTTTCCTAGGCTGCGTTTTCTAGGTTCTCAATGGCCAAGGGATACTTGGAAATACCCTAGGGAGGGTTTTACAGTTGGTATTAGAGCCGCTTTGGGTGTTCAATGATGTTTTGATTGATTGTTATAGTTATTTTATATTTAATGATGTTGGTATTGGTGTGTAAGTAATGGAAGTATCATTCCACGTCAAGATACTCTCTCCAGCTGAGCTCTAAGTTTTTCTTACTTGCTTAGTGAATAGAATTAGCTAAATTGATTGAAATTTGTGGAGTAAAGGGTATGGCTACGAGGCATTCAGAAAGTTAATAGGAGGGGCGAGGAGAATGTCAATAAGAGGGCACTAGTGAGCCAGTAGCAGATATCAATGCGCCCCCTAATAGTGACCACCACATCTACCCAAAATGCTTCGTTTTGGATGAGTGATAGCCATTACTGAGGCCTTTAGGAGGGTTATCCCGGAGAGTATAAGAACCAAGTGAACACAAATCCCTCACTCCAGTAGTTACTTAGCCAAATACCAGTTCCCCTCCAGTAACAGACATATGCGATGGGTGCTAACCTTCTGGACAAGTGGAACCAATCTATAATCTTTCTCAAAAGCACCAACCTCCGAGTTAGTTGTTCAAACGATCGAGGTGAAAGAGAGTGGTTAGAGACTGTCGAACGGGCAATGGCCTTGTTTCCCAGAGTGACCAGGAAAAAGTTGCTATGCTTCCTATTTGAGAGGAGATGCCCAGGATGGTGGAAGCTAATGGAGCATACCTATGTGTGAGATGCTCTTTCTTGGAATGAATTCAAAAGGCTATTTGAAGCAGAATACCGGTCGGCACATGTTATCCGTGAAGACTCAGAGTTCACAGAATTGAAGCAGGTAATATGACTGTTAGAGTATGCTACAATGTTTAACTCCTTAGCCGTTTTGCTCCTACTAGGTGAGTACTAACAGTGCCGGTTAGAGAGATTTGTTAATGGATTGCACCAAAAATTGCCCAGATTGTTATAGAGGGGTGTCAGCCTCCCAGACTTATAGTGAGGCCTGGAACGGCATTAAGAGCAGAGATTTATGAATAAGGAGAGGCGATGAAAACCCCAAGTTGGTGATTGGTAGTCTAGTTCGGGCCAGAGAAGCAGTTCAAAAGGAAGAGGAATTCCACTCAGTCCGGAGACAAAGGTAAAAGAAAGTTTCACAAGGATTTCAAAAGAAGGTGGCAAGAATAAGAGGACTCACAGCAACACAGAGAAGGAATAATCTTCCCCATTGTCAAATGTGGAGGCAGCATAAAGGAATATCTATTTGGGACCAATGTGTGTTTCAAATGTAAACAATCGGGACACATGGCAAAGGACTGTAAAGTTACTCAGGCTACTTCCTCAGACTGTTGAGGTCGACTGTAACAAACGGGACACATGGAAAGGATGTAAATTAATTGTTGATTATTACCATAAAGAGAGAGAAAGAAATTCTAAAGAATATTTATAAATATCATTCCAATATTTAATTAATATATACAAAAATAATGAGTGAAAAATAATTTTTGATATTACCATAAAAGAAATTATTACATAAAAGTAATATTATTTAATAAAAATATCATTCCATATTTAATTAATATATAACAAATATAAGATAAATTAATGTTGATTATTACCATAAAGTAATTTTATTTTGATAAAAAAATCATTCCCAATATACTAAATATACAAAAATAATAAGTGAAATAAATTAATTGTGATTTGCCATAAATGTAATTATACCATAAAGAAAGAAAAGAAGAGATATTCTAAGGAATATATATAATAGTGTATACTTTCATGATGAAAATAAGAAAGGTTTTAGAAAGTGTATTAAAATAGGTTTTGCAGGTTTTACGGATTTTCACGTGGCACGTCTCGGTCACCTGAGTCTAACGGGAGGCTGGATTCCATGGGATAAGGAGGGTTAGGATGGTTGTGTCATGGTATGTTGTTTGCTCCGACAGACAAGATGCGTAGCCACTAGATGTTGTCATGGTATGTTGTTTTACTTTGAGCGTGAAGCTTTTAACTAATTAGGCAAGGCAGATGGTTGTAACTGCTATCGGCATATAATGATTAAATTCCTAAAATATATCGAATTCAGATGTACTATCCTTCCCCTTTTCATTTATGTTCCTATAGAGCCAAATTTTAATAAAAAAATTTCTCCTTGCATAAAGTTCATATTTAATCAATATTTCCTCTTCCTGTGAAATTAACTTTTGAGTTTCATCATTATATACCTAAAGCAGCATAAGTGAATCAATTATAAAAATTTACATAAACACATTTGAATTTTTAAGTCCTAGACACGACATGTGAGCTTATGAGAAACTGGACTTATGAACTCAGTTTAAAATCTTTTTAATCTCTCTAGGTGACACTCAGCAGGGTCGCAACAAAAAATTTCCAAGCAACAAGTAAGTGTTCAGATTTGCTTTCTATTAATGAATGGGCATCTCCGATTCTTTCTTTTGATTTGTTTTTTTCAAGCTTCACTTACAAACTCAATTTAAGTACTCTTTTTTAATCTCTATAGGTGACACGCAACAAGATAGACAACAATAACAGTTTCCTGCACCAAGTGAATCAAGTAATTTACAATAGTTGTTTTCCGTGTATGTGAACAGGCATCTCCTGATTATTTCTTTTGTTTATTTTCTCCTGTCTCTCTAGATGGATCGTCTGCAGGAATTAGGCAGCATCCACGGTCCTCTGACCGTGCAGTGCCAAAACATTTACTTATTATGAACTAAAGGAGGCTGCAAATAATTTCTCCAAAGACAAAGTACTTGGTAAAGGTGCTTTTGGCATTGTCTATAAAGCAGTCCTTCGAGATGGGAACTTGTTGCTATCAAAAAGCAAAGAGCTAAATGGAGACTGAAGGAGCAAGAATTTTGGAAAGAGATAGAAATCACTAGTGGTATCCACCACGAATATCTTGTACATCTTGTCGGATAGTGCATTCGGGAGACTAAGAGAATGCTTGTGTATGAGTTCGTTTCAAACAAAATCCTGCACTTCCATTTACATAGCATGTCCATATGTGATTAGATGTCAGTTATGGTTAAAAAATTAAAATTAGAGAAATTGGTGATTAATATTTCTGAATTCATTTGCTTCTGAATAATAATCATATGTATTATATGCGAATTATTGGATTTATTAATGTGGATTTAAAAAGTGTCATAGCATTTTGTGCATTTTTAAGTGTGACCATTTTGGTTCACTGTGATCTAGCCATGGGCCTAATATATGTTTCATTATAACTCTTTATAATCGAAACTCCCACTGATTATGGTAGACGTCTAGCAATATTTCATAACCCCTAAACCATAATGAAGTGTAAACTCCAATGAACCATTTCTAATCGTACGTATCATGTAGTAAAATCCCTCCGTCATCTAATCCCAATTAAGAATGTTTCATGGTACGTCAAAACCCTTAACTTAATCTTTAATCGAATTGTCAATCGATACAATGGAACTCGTCAACATGAAACTACCTTTCATCTGACGAGTTCCATCATACAAAATTGGTGTACTGCAGTGAATTCTACAATTGATGCTAAGTATATCGCATTATTTAATGCAGTCGTGTAGGCGGTTTGGACCAAGAAGTTCATTACTAAACTTGATGTGGTTCCAAGCATTTTTGATCCAGTATAGTTCTACTGCGATAACAATGGAGCCATTGTTGTGGCTGACGAATCACAGTCTCACCAGTAATCCAAACACTTACTTAGTCGATTCAATCTGATCTGAGAGATCGATCAGAAAGGGAATGTGTAGATTTGCAGAATACGTACTAACCTACTATTGAAGTTTCTGTTGCAGTAGAATCATGATGGGCACTTGGGTCATTCAATGTTGAGAGCATAAATGATTGGCTATAGTACATGCATTTGGGTCATTCAATGTTGAGTGCATGAATGACTGGCTATAGTGCAAGTGGAAGATTGTTAGAGTAGGCTCCCTAGAGCCAATCAATTATTTTAGAATTGACTATTGTAATAATATTCATTGATCAATAAAAATGCATTTTATTCTATATCGCGTAAATCATTATTATTGCAATATGTATTAATATATGTCTTTAGAATGGTAGAACCGTGACGAGGGTATCAAGTGTTTCAAATCTTGATAGTGAGAACCCTATGAGCACATATAGTGGCCATTCTAGAAACGTCCGTAGCCCCAGTATTATTCTGAAGTAAGGGAACAGATAATACGGTAAGGCTATCATAGTGTTGAACAACCTTGTCAAAAGGCAGTGACTGATCTCACCTGTCAAGGTTGTTTGGTGACAACCTAGTGCAACACATGGGTGCTTGCTGTAGGCAAATACACTGCAACAAGTTCACTGGACTGACCCACTAGAGGATTCCATGTGGATGGTAACCCCAATGTCTATGGAACAAATCCTCTAACGAATGGTGGTGCATGTGATCCTTAGACTTGAGATCACCAAAGCGCCTTGTGCACCGATTAGTGCAGTTTGACACTAGCCTAATGCATTTCTATTCAGTATTGTCAATACGGTAGTGATTGGCAACATCAAGGAGTGTATCAAGACTATGGTGGATAGACAGAGGATTCATCACTCCCGGGTACGGGAGAAGTTATCTCACGGCGCAATTCAGTAAATGGCAATGACACTAAAACTGTGGCCACAGTGGGATTGAGTTGTTGCTCTATCCAGTTTATAATACGGGTCATTGGTCCAGAAACTGAATAAATAATATCGAGAGTAACCGAAGGTTGACACTATTTCTATGCCTTCGTGTGTAGAGATAATGGATGATGAAGGATCAAATTGTACGAACCATATTATTGAAGGTAGCTACTTTGCTGAATCGAATCTATCGGGTGGCCATGATCCTTGTAGGGGCCAATCTTGGTCTGTGTGTAGTGAGACGATTAATTGTGTTAATCGGATACTACCACATGTCGGTATGATGAGGAGCCTATGGGTCACACACTAGAAGATAATTTAAGAGCAGGAAGAAAGAAAGGGCGTTTTCGTCTTTTGGGGCAAAGGGATTTTGGTAATTTCACGTGCAATTAATTTGCTGAGGTCGTAGCTTTATTTAATTGTTAGAAAATTAAATAAGTGAAATTACGTTTAAATAGTGTTCGCATATTTAAATAAATATTATTATGTTAAATGTTAATATTATATATAATTGATTAAATGAGATAATGATGAAATTAAAATAAATATCTAATTGGGAGTGTTTGGAAACAAGGGGTGTTTGGGTTGGAGCCCAAGCCTATTCCATATGGGAATAGGCAATTAACTTTACTATAAAAGAAAAGTTTAATTGTAAAAGAGTAGAGATTTTTCATTTCATTCTTTTCATGGAAAAGAGAAAACACAGCAGCCCTCTCTCTACTCTCTCACAGTTTGCTTTCAAAGAATCAAATTTTTTTTGATTTTCTTCTTTGTTCTTAAGGCTAAAGGATCTAGCAAATCCTCTTTAGTTCCTTGCGTTGTCTTTGTGTGGACTTCATCGTTCGATCTACACTTGGTCGGAGCAAAATACGTTCAGAGACAACTTGGAGGAGCCTCCAAAGTGGTATGGTTCTAAACTTCAAACTGATTTTTCTGCAGATTCTTATGTGATAAACTGTAATTTCTGTGCCCGATTTTGGGTTCTAAGGAACGATCCGTTGTTGTAATTTTGTTTTTTTGCTGCGTAACTGGATCGCTTCAACAAATAATCCTTTTGAATTATTATTTTTTATCTAGAATAGTATTTTCTTCAACTATAAATCATACCAAATCAACTTCCAAATCATTCAACTAATATATGATTAAATAAATGCTTAATTTTTATAAATAGTATAATTTTCAAAGTAATTTATTTAATAAAAAAATAATTCCCAATATTAATTAATATATACAAAAATAATGAGTGAAATAAATGAATTGTTGATTATTACCATAAAAAAAATTATCACCATAAAAGAAAAAGAAAGAGATATTTCTACTGAGTGAAATAAATTAATTGTTGATTATTACCATAAAAGTAATATATTTAATAAAAATATCATTCCTAATATTAATTAATATATCAAAAATAATAAGTAAATAAATTAATTGTTGATATTACCATAAAAGAAAGAGAAAGAGAATATTCTAAGGATATAATATAGGAGGGACGAGGAGATGTCAATGAGTAAAGGGTATGGCTACGATGGTTCACGAAAGGAAGAGGAGGGGAGAGGAGATATCAATGAAGAGGGCACTAGTGAGCCAGTAGCACAACTATCAATGCGCCCTAATAGTGGACCACCTACGTCTACCCAAAATGCTTGTTTTGGATGAGGCTGCAATAACAGGATGATTCAGGCAGCCATTACTAAGGCCTTTAGGGGAATGTGAAAGGGAAAGGACTGAGGATGTCTTTGCCGCCTCACCAGAGGCCAATAAAAGGCCCAAAAAGCAACCAAAGAAAGGTCCAAAAGTTGGACCAAGAATAAGAGCTTCAAAAGCCAGCGGCGAAGGCAGAGAAGGCCAATGCAAAGGAAAATTTTCCACTGTGGAGAAGATGGACACTGAAGAGGAACTGTCCTCAATACCTGAAAGTTTGAGGAAAGGCAAAGGAAAACAGGTCGAACCAATGTTTATGATTGAAATTAAAGTGTTAATCAGATAGTCATTCCTATCCGGAGAGTATAAGTAACAAGTGACACAAATCCCTACCGCTCAATACAACAACGGATTGTTCCTTAGAACCCAAAATAGCACAGAAATTAAGTTTATACATTATAAGAATCTGCAAAAAATCAGTTTGAAGTTAGAAACCATACCCAGTTTGGAGGTCCTCCAAGTTGTCTCGAACAGTATTTGCTAGACCCAAGTGTAGGATCGAACGATGAAGTCCACCAAAGACAATCGCAAGGAACTAAAGAGGGATTTGCTAGAACTCTTTAGCCTTAAGAACAAAGAAGAAAATCAAAGAAAATTTGATTCTTTGCAAAAGCAAAAATGGCGTGAGAGTGAGAGGGAGGGGCTGTTGTTTTTTCTCTTTTCCAATGAAAAGAATGAAATGAAAAATCTCTACTCTTTACAATTAAACTTTTCTTTTATAGTAAAGTTTAATTGCCCTATTCCCATATGGAATAGGTGGGCTCAACAAAACCCCTTGTTTCCAAACACTCCCAATTAGATATTATTTAATTTATCATTATCTCAATTAAAACAATATTATAATTTAATATAATTAACATTTACAATAATGATAATTTATTTAAATATATGCGAACACATATTAAAGTAATTTCACTTATTTAATTTTTCTAAAAAATTAAATAAGGCTACGACCAGAAATTTAATGCACTGTGAAATTACCAAAATACCTTTCCCAAAAAGACAAAACCCTTCTTTCTTCCTGCTCTTAAATTATCTTTTATGTGTTGACCCATAGTCCTCATATCGGCAATGTTAGTACGCGATTAACACCAATTAATGTCTCACTACACAGACCAAGATTGGCCCCTAGCAAGGCATGCCACCCGATAGATTCGATTCAGCAAAGTAGCTACCTGTCAACGATATGGTTACGTACAATTCGATCCTTTCATCATCGTTATCTCTACGAGACGAAGGCATAGAAATAGTGTCAACCTTCGGTTACTCTCGTATTATGTATTCAGTTTTGGACCAGACCTGTATTATAAACTGGATAGAGCAACAACTCAATCCCACTTGGCCACAGTTTTAGTGTCATTGCCATTTACTGAATTGCGCCGTGAGAACATTCTCCGTACCGGGAGTGTGAATCCTGTCTATCCACCATAGTCTTGATCACTCCTTGATGCAGCCAATCACTATGTATTGACAGCTCTGAATAGAAATGCGTAGGCTAGTGTCCAACTGCACCAATCGGTGCACAAGGCGCTCTGTGATCTCAAGTCTAAGGATCACAGCACCAACTTCGTTAGAGGATTTGTTCCATAGACATGGGGTACCATCCATATGGAATCCTCTTGGGGTCGTCCAGTGAAATTCTGCGGTGTATTCGCCATCAGCAAAAACCATGTGTTGCACCAGGTTGTCACCAAACAACCTTGACAAGTGAGATCAGTCACTGCCTTTCGACAGGGTCGTTCAACACTATGATAGCCTTACTGTATTATCTGTGCCCTTACTTCAAAATAATACTGGGGCTACGGACGTTCCTAGAATGGCCGCCATATGTGCTCATAGGGTTCTCACTATCAAGATTTGAAACACTTGATACCCTTGTGACGGTTCTACCATTCTAAGGACATATATCAATACATATTGCAATAATAATGATTTATGCGATATAGAATAAAGTGAATTTTTATTGATCAATGAACATTATTACAAAGAGTCAATTCTACAATAATTGTTGGCTCTAGGGAACCTACTCTAACAATCTCCCACTTGCACTATAGCCAATCATTCATACACTAAACATTGAATGACCCAAGTGCCTGCACTATAGCCAATCATTCATGCACTCAACATTGAATGACCTAAGTGCCCATCATGCTTCTGCTACAACAGAAACTTCAATTGTGGGTTAGTAGGTATTCTGCAAATCTACACATTCCTTTTCTGATCGATCTCTCAGATTAGATTGAATCAACTAAGTAAGTGTTTGGATTACTGGTGAGACCGTGATTCCTCAGCCACAACAATGGCTCCATTGTTATTGCAGTAGAACTATATTGGATCAACAATGCTTGTAACCATATCAAGTTTAGTAATGAACTTCTTGGTCCAAACTGCCTACACGGCTGCATTAAATAATGCGATATACTTAGCATCAATTGTAGAATTCACTGCAGTACACCAATTTGAGCTCTCACAGCTCACTGCAGCTATATTGAGACAAAATATTCAATCCTTGATTGCGATCGACAATCATCTTTGTCCGTTTGGAAACTAGCATCACTGTATTCACTTACAGTGAGCTCATTTTCCCCTCCATAAACCAAGAACATATCCTTAGTCCTTTTTAGGTAATTAAGAATATTCTTGACAGCCATCTAGTGACGCTCACCTGGATTTGATTAATATATACTACAAGTGCTTAAAGCACATGAGACATCAATCCAAGTACATAGCATGGCATACATGATGGATCCAATTGCTGATGCATATGGGATCTTTTTCATTCTATCTCTCTCATCTTGTGTTCTAAGACACAATTTCTTAGATAGATAAACACCATGTGACATTAGAAGAAATCCCTTCTTGGATTCTTCCATACTGAATCTTTTCAGTACCTTGTCAATATATGCACTCTGACTTAGGCCAAGCAACCTATGCTATCTATCACGATAGATCTTTATACCAAGGATGTAGGTTGCTTCCCCTAAGTCCTTCATGGAGAAGCACTTGGATAACCAAGTCTTTACTGACTGTAAGTTCGGTATATCATTCCCGATCAGAAGTATGTCATCGACATACAACACTAGGAATACTACTGCGCTCCCACTCACTTTCTTGTAAACACAGGGCTCATCTTTGTTCTTGATAAAACTAAATTCTTTTACGGCTTCGTCAAAACGAATGTTCCAGCTCCTTGAAGCTTGCTTGAGTCCATATATGGATCTTTGTAACTTGCATACCCTATCAGCTTACCTGTCAAGAACGAAACCATTGGGTTATGTCATGTACACATCCTCCTTAAGGTTTCCATTCAGGAAAGCTGTTTTTGACATCCATTTGCCGAATCTCATAGTCATGATATGCAGCAATCGCAAGCATAATTCGGATGGATTTAATCATGGCAACTGGCAAAAAGGTTTCTTCATAGTCAATGTCATGAATATGTTTGAAACCTTTGGCAACTAGTTGTGCTTTGTAAGTATGCACCTTGCCATCCGTGTCAGTCTTCTTCTTGAAGACCCATTTACACCCTATGGGTTTTACCCCTTTAGGTGGTTCCACTAGAGACCACACTTGGTTCTGGTACATAGAGTCCATCTCTGATTTCATGGCTTCAAGCCATTTAACGAAATTTGGATCCGATATAATGTCTTCGTAGGTTCTGGGTTCATCGTCTTGGTAGACTAGTACATCACCATGTTGAGTCACGAGACAACCGTGTCTCTCGGGCTCATGGCATACTCTCCCAGATCTACGTAGCTCATGTGCTACTTAAGGTGGTTCACTTTGATCCACAAGTTGTGGAGTTACCTCCTCTTGATGCTTAACCACTTCCTATGGCACATCATCCCGTCCTTCGTCTAGTATATCTTGTGGTTCTAGAACTTCATCAAGTTCTACTTTTCTCCCATTAGTACTTCTTAAAAAATATTCCTTTTCTAGGAAGACACTAGATTGAGCAACAAAAATTTTGCGCTCTTCTAGGTGGTAGAAGTAGTATCCTTTGGTCTCCTTTGGATACCCCACAAATACACATTTACAGGATTTTGGGCTCAGCGTGTTTGAAGTCAATTTCTTAACATAAGCTTCGCAACCCCAAATCCTTAGATAAGACAAGTTGGGCTTTCGCCCATTCCATAGCTCATATGGAGTCTTATCTACAGACTTTGATGGCACACGGTTCAAAACGTGAGTCGCAGTCTCTGGGCATAACCCAAGAATGATACAAGTAAATCACTAAAACTCATCATGGACCTAACCATATCGAGTAAGGTCCTGTTCCTCCTTTCTGACACTCCATTGTGTTGGGGTGTATAAGAAGGGGTGAGTTATGATACTATCCCACATTCCTTCAGATATGTTTAGCTCAACTTGCCAAAGTTGGCATAGTTGTCATTTTGAGATTATCCTTATTGTATTTCTTAAAGAACATATTATTATGAAACAGTTCCATAAAGAATATTATTTACACTCAAGGACAATAATCCATTAGCAAACTAATATTCTTATTTGTCATAAGTGGACACAGAAATATAATTTCTATAAAATGAAGAAAGACCATAATAATCCACAAGTTCCAAGAAACAAGCCAATCGGCTAAATCAGACGATAAGATCCTACAGTAAATGCAGCAGCACGTGCTTCATTTCCAACTGGTAGGTCCACCTTTCCCTCGGCTAGCAATCTACTCTACCGTAGTCCCTACACATCAATCAAATGTGAGAACCACATCTTGTATTAATAACCCAAGATGTTAACGGGATAAGTTGATCTCAAAAACATACTTGATGAAGAAGTAACATTCTTCTTCCCTCTTGCTAGGAAAACCTTGCAATGTTTCCTCCAGTGGCTGGGATTCCCACAGTGAGGACAACCGCTTTCCTCTCAGCAACAGTTCTTTCCATTGACTTCTGAGCCCTTGCCTTCTCACTTGAGCTGACTTCAACCAACGTCAATGTTTCTCACATTTTCATGCCTGACTCAGTAGCCTTCAACAAATCCAGAAGCTTGGAAAGGGTGTTCTTCTTATCTTCCTCAATAAAGTCATAGACAAATTGAGAATAAGAATCTGGCAAAGACTGTAATATGAGGTCTATCGCTAAACCCTCATCAAGTCCATATCCCGAAATCTCAAGCTTGTTCATATACTCGGTCAACTTGAGTATATGATAGCCAATTTTGGTACCCTCTTCCATCCTACATCTGAATAACGACCAAGACACCATATGCTTCTCATTTCTTCGAAGAAAATGAAGAATAGAAGCTAAATCCATTTTTTGGCACTGTTGTCGCAGTAATGGTGCCATTGATGCAAGCACAATGTATCTAGTCATTTCTGCTTTCGCATTATGTGTATGCTTCACATATACATACCCAGTCTCATGGATAGAACCATTAGTAGGCTCTGGTGATAGAGCTTGCTCAATGGTGTATAATATATCGCTTGTTGAAGTATATTGCTCATACTTCTATACCAGTCAACGAAATTTTCACCATTCCATTTCTCTCCCAGTTTGATGATTTGTCGCAGTGATGTTGGGATCATTTCGCTCAATTTTAAGTGAATCTACAAGTGCAGAATAGGTAATCGTCATTACCATATTCATTATTATTTAATATAGTCTTTTATTAAACGATGCTCCCACTATTTTACTTAAGTCAATAGCCCTTACTATTAACTTAGGAAAGCCCGTTGACTTTCCTAGTGGACTGAGATCCTAACCGACCCATTTCAAACCTTCGTTTTGGTGAACAAGTCAAAATGAGTTGATTAGGTAGGCCAACAAACTTAGTCCACACCAGTTGATAGCTTCTACTATCAACCTCAAATGTGATGAAGCCAACAAGCCAATCACACAATCCAATCGCGCCAACCATCTTCCTCAAGTGTGATTCTTAGTATCAGTAGAGTGGATACTACATGTCACCATGTACACACAATATGTGCATTTCTCTACTATGCCTATGACGCGTTTATCAACCTTCGCTTTGGTAAACAAGCAAAACCGTCATTTTAAGTCGACCCATCACCATTAAGGAAAACTCCAATGCATTTTAACCTCCCACTGGTAGAAGTGTACCCTTCGCTTTGGTGAAAAGGTTTCGACAAATAGTGGTTTGATTAAAACCATAGTGATGGAAGGCTTACGTGACTTAATATACTTTAATTGAGGGTTTTTTATTTAATGTCTCACCAGATTATTATCTTTGTTAGAATGACATTGTTTGGCATGTTATAGAACATTCAACCTTAGCATGCATTCTAAACAAAATATTAAAATGTGCCGGTACATGGCCCAACTAAAAACTGATTTCCTCGAGCCTAGAGGAATCGATAGGTCACCTAAGGGTCCTGTAATAAAAACTTGAGTCTTCAAGTATGATCGTCTCTTCCTTTGCTCTGCCTGAAGTACATTACAAAAACATCATACTAAATTTACAATAAAATTAATCTTAAAGTAATTTTACATCAATAAATTTAGAAACCTCGATTTACATTCGAGGGGAATTAGATGAGAAGAGAATGTACATCAAGAAGGGGAAGGAAGGCAGGACACGCAGGCCCTATTATTAAAACTTACAACCATACATACCTAAAATAATTTAAAACATTCACCATAGGTCATAGAGCTCATGTACCGGGCACCATGCAATATACAAACGAGTACATAGCATACACTTCAAAAGCAATCAATTTTTGAATTGGGTGGGTTAATACTTAATTGCCCTCTTAAATGTGCAAAATGATTATTGGCTTTATAGGTTATTAAAACTGCAGTTCGATCCCTTTGCAAAAAACACAAAATTGGGGTAGCAGACACGTAGCCGTGGTGAAGTTTTTATCTTCGCTGCGGCGACAAATTCCAGGGAGCACGTCGCCGCTGCGAAACCTGGAAATCCCCAATATGAACAGTTAGCGTTTTTTTGCAGTTTTGTGTACTTACACGAATCCAAATCAAATCGAACGCACACACGTTCAACCAGGATATCAACCAACCAATATAACATTCATCAACACATTATTAACCCAATTTAACAATTGATTCATTCATTCAACAGCAGATTTTCAGATAACAAAATAACATGCTTTCATAGCAGATTTTGTGCAAATTCATCAAGGCAACATGTTATCAATCAAATACAACCATTCATAAAAACTGTAAAATCTGGTACCCTAGGCTCTGATACCACTGTTAGGAAGCGAACCAGTTACGCATTGGAAAACAAAAATTTACAACAACAGATCATTCCTTAGAACCTAAAATCGGGGCACATAAATTACAGTTTATACATTATAAGAATCTACAAAAAAATCAGTTTGAAGTTTAGAAACCATACCCACGTTTGGAGTCTCCTCCAAGTTGCCTCTGAACGTATTTTGCTACCGACCCAAGTGTAGGATTGAACTGATGAAGTCCACACGAAGACAATCGCAAGGAACTAAATAGGGATTTGCCAGATCCTTTTTAGCCTTAAGAACAAAGAAGAAAATCAAAGAAAATTTTAATTCTTTGGAAAAGCAAAAACTGGCGTGAGAGTGAGAGAGAGGGGCTACTGTGTTTTTCTCTTTTCCAATGAAAAGAATGAAATGAAAAATCTCTACTCTTTTACAATTAAACTTTTTCTTTTATAGTAAAGTTTAATTGCCCTATTCCCATATGGAATAGGCTTGGGCTCCAACCCAAACACCCCTTGTTTCCAAACACTCCCAATTAGATATTTATTTTAATTTCATCATTATCTCAATTAAAATCAATTAATATATATTAACATTTAACAATATAACATTTAACAATAATGATAATTTATTTAAATATATGCGAACACATATTTAAACGTAATTTCACTTATTTAATTTTTCTAACATATTAAATAAAGGCTACGACCTCAGCAATTTTAATTGCACTGTAAAATTACCAAAATACCCTTTCACCCAGAAAGACGAAAACACCCTTCTTTCTTCCTGGCTCTTAAATTATCTTTTATGTGTGTAACTCATAGGCTCCTCATTGTATTGGCAATGTGTAGTATCGCGATTAACACCAATTAATCGTCTCACTACAAACAGACCAAGATTGGCCCCTAGCAAGGCATCATGGCCACCCGATAGATTTGGATTCAGCAAAGTTGCTACCTGTCAATGATATGGTTACTGTACAATTAGATCATTTCATCATCCGTTATCTATATGAGACAAAGGCATAGAAATAGTGTTAACCTTCGGTTACTCTCGATATTATGTATTCAGTTATTGGACCAATGACTTGTATTATAAACTGGATAGAGCAACAACTCAATTCCATTGCAGCCACAGTTTTAGTGTCATTGCCATTTACTAAATTGCACTGTGAGATAACTTCTTCCGTACCCAGGAGTGATGAATCCTATGTCTATCCACCATAGTCTTGATACACTCCTTGATGCAGCCAATCACTACCGTATTGACAGCTCTAAATAGAATTGTGTTAGGCTAGTGTCAAACTGCACCAATCGATGCACAAGGTGCTCCGGTGATCTCAAGTCTAAGGATCACATGCTCCACCATTCGTTAGAGGATTTGTTCCATAGACACTGGGGTTACCATCCATATGGAATCCTTTGATGGGTCAGTCCAGTGAACTTGCTGTGGTGTATTTGCCTACAGCAAGCACCCATGTGTTGCACTAGGTTGTTACCAAACAACCTTGACAAGTGAGATCAGTCACTGCCTTTCGATAAGGTCGTTCAACATTATGATAGCCTTACTGTATTATCTATGCCCTTACTTTAGAATAATACCGGGGCTACGGACGTTTTTAGATTGGCCACCATATGTGCTCATAGGGTTCTCACTATCAAGATTTCAAACACTTGATACCCTCATCACGGTTCTACCATTCTAAGGACATATATCAATACATATTGCAATAATAAAGATTTACGCGATATAGAATAAAATGCATTTTTATTGATCTTTGAACATTATTACAAAGAGCCAATTCTATAAGAATTGATTGGCTCTAGGGCACCTACTCTAACAGTATTGTCCATTCAGGCTTTTGAGATCTCTGGCTTATTACAAAAAGATGTATTGTCCATTCAAGCTATTGAGATTTGTGGATTATTCAAAAAGATGTATGGTGCATTCAAGCTTTTGAGATTTATGACTTATTTCAAAAAGATGTATTGTCAATTAAAACTTTTAAGATTTGTGGTTTATTTCAAAAAGATGTATTGTCCATTCAAGCTTTTGAGATTTGTGGCTTATTCAAAAAGATATATTGTCCATTCAAGCTTTTTAGATTTGTGGATTATTCAAAAGCCGTATTGTCCATTCAAGCTTTTGAGATTTGTGGATTATTCAAACAGATGTATTGTCCATTCAAGCTTTAGAGATTTGTGGCTTATCATAACCCCTACCACCGACCTAGCCAACGATACTAGAGCAGACCCGTCTGAGTCAATCCATTCTTTGGAGTTCTCGCCGCCCGCATTTAGATCACGAAGGCACCAAAACAATACACTTAATGGGAGGAGATGGTGGCAGCAGGAAGTTGTGCCAGTTGTGGAGGGGGCAGAGTTGGCTGGAAGAAATCATGTGTAAATTCTTTTAATTTATGAACACAAGGTTAGTCATTTCTTCGTATTGTCACTGTAGCGGTGGAATTTTGGATGATGGAACTCATAAGATGAAAGGTAGTTTCATGTTGGCGAGTTCCATTGTATCGATTGACAATTCGATTAAAGATTAAGTTAGGGGTTTTGACATACCATGAACCATTCTTAATTGGGATTAGATGACGGAGGTATTTTACTACACGATACGTACGATTAGAAATGGTTTATTGGAGTTTACACTTCATTATGGTTTAGGGGTTATGGAACATTGCTAGATGTCTACCATAATCAGTGGGAGTTTCGATTATAAAGAGTTACTACGAAACATATATTAGGCCCATGGCTAGATCACAGTGAACCAAAATGGTCACACTAAAAAATGCACAAAATGTTGTGACACTTTCTAAATTCCCATATAATATATACGATTATTATTCAGAAGCGAATGAATTCAGAAATATCAATCACCAACTTCTTTAATTTTAATTTTTTAACCATAAGTGACATCTAATCACAGAAGGAAATGCTATGTAAATGGAAGTGCAGGATTTTGTTTGAAACGAACTCAAACACAAGCATTCTCTTAGTCTCCCGAATGAACTATCCGACAAGATGTACAAGACATTCATGATGGATACCACTAACGATTTCTATCTCTTTTCGAAATTCTTGCTCCTTCAGTCTCCATTAAGGTCTTTGCTTTTTTATAGCAACAAGTTCCCATCTCGAAGGACTCCTTTATAGACAATGCCAAAAGCACCTTTACCAAGTACTTTGTCTTTGCAGAAATTATTTGTAGCCTCCTTTAGTTCATAATAAGTAAATGTTTTGGCACTGCACGGTCAGAGGGCCGTGGATGCTGCCTAATTCCTGCAGACGATCCATCTAGAGAAACAGGAGAAAAAAAAAACAAAAGAAATAATCAGGAGATGCCCGTTCACATACACGGAAAACAACTATTGTAAATTAGTTGATTCACTTGCTATAGGAAACTATTATTGTTGCCTATCTTGTTGCGTGTCACCTACAGAGATTAAAAAGGAGTATTTAAATTGAGTTCGTAAGTGAATCTTAAAAAAACCAAATGAAAAGAAATAATCAGGAGATGCCCATTCATATATATAGAAAGCAAATTTGAACGCTTACTTGTTGCTTGGAAATTTTTTATTGCCGACCCTGCTGAGTGTCACCTGGAGAGATTAAAAAAGAGTATTTAAACTGAGTTCATAAGTCCAGTTTCTCATAAGCTCAGAAGTTCATGTCTTAAAACATTCAAATGTGTTTATGTAAAATTGTTATAATTGATTCACTTATGCTTGCTTCAGGTATATAATGATATGAAACTCAAAAGTTAATTTCACAGGGAAGGAGAAATATTGATTGAATATGAAACATTGATTGCAAGAAGAAATTTTTTTATTAAAAAATTTGGCTCTATAGGGAACACATAAATGAAAAGGGGAGAGGATAGTACATCTGAATTTGATGTATTTTAGGAATTTAATCATTATATGCCGACAGTAGGTACTACCAATCTGCCTTGCCTAATTAAGTTAAAAGCTTCACGCTCAAAGTTAAACAACATACCCATGACACCATCTAGAGTGGCTAGCACATCTTGTCGTGTCTGAGCAAACAACATACCCATGCCATAACCCATCCTAACCCTCCTTATCCCATGGAATCCAGGCGTTCCCGTTAGACTCAGGTGACTGAGATGTGCCACATGAAAATCCGTAAAACCTACAAAACCTGTTTTTAGAATATACTTTCTATAAAACCATTCTCTTATTTTCATCATGAAACGTATACACATAATATATATATATATATATTCCTTAGAATATTCTCTTTCTCTTTCTTTTGTGGTAATAATTTCATTTATGGCAATAATCAACAATTAATTTATTTCACTTATTATTTTTGTATATATTAGTTAAATATTGGGAATGATATTTTTATAAAATAATAATTACTTTTATGGTAATAATTTATTTTATGGTAATAATCAACAATTAATTTATTTCACTCATTATTTTTGTATATATTAATTAAATATTGGGAATGATATTTTTCTTAAATATTCTTTAGAATATTCTCTTTCTCTTTCCTTTATGGTAACAATTTCTTTTATGGTAATAATCAACAAATAATTTGTAACACCCCACTTGAGGTACGTAGTTATTGTTTCTTCTTTTGCTCTTATTTGAGTTGGTTTCTTGGTAATATTGTTTGGTTGACCTTTGATTGAGTGTTATGTTGAATATTTGCACTGAAATTGGTGGAAAATAGAAGAAGTTTAGTGTTTCAGTCTTCGCCGGGGCGAAGAAGAATCTTCGCCGCAGCGAAGAGGTGTTGAAGCCACGGGGAAACTTGCTGGACAGTTTCGCCGCGGCGACAGAAGTTTCCTCGCTGCGGCGACGGGCCGACCAAAATATTTATTAAGTTTTAGATATTTTCTTCCCTAAGGGCAATTTGACCATTCTACCCCTAATTAGTAGGAAAAGTGGGGAGTAAATTGAAAGGATTTTTCATGGAGAATATGTTACTGTGGGGGTGTGTTTGTAATGAATCAAAGGATATAGATGGAATTCCCAAAGAAGAGTAAGAGCAAAATGGGAATGCTTGTGTATAAATTTCATTAAAAAGGAATTAAGACATTGCAAACCCCTCATTCTTCTTCTCCAACGCCACTCTCTTCTCTTGCTTCCTCTCAAACTCTCTTTCTTTTGATCAAGGAGTTTTAAGGGCTTTTGGAGTGATTAAGGGTAGAAAATCAACCTAAGGCATCCTAAGGTAAGGATTCTTGCTTTGGTTGTGAAGTCTTGTGAGTTTTGTGTATTTATTGATTATTGAGGGTTTTTGTTCATTTGTTTAAGAGTAGAGAAAAAAAAGCCAAACTTAGCAAGTAAAAGGAAGAGCTAGTGAAATCTCTCCATAACAAGGTAAGTAAACCCCAACCCAAGTTGAGATTTAAGAAATTTCTTGATTAGGGTTTTGATAGCACTTATGTATGTGTGTTATATGCCATGTTATTGAGGCTTAAATAGAGATTTCTAATGCTTTGTGATTGTTTATGCCTTTCAAATATAAGAAGTGAATTGTGGGTTGGAAAGGTAGTTTGAGATTGAATTAAAGGATATTGAGAAATCCTTTTTGGAAGTGTCCTTCTTTGGCAGGTTATGTGGCTATGTGAGGGGGTTCCTCCCCATTTTGGATGGTTAGAGAAAGATTTAGAATCATTGCTATAGTAGAGTTTTATAATGCACTTGAGTTGTTTGATGAAATGCCTAATAGAGGTTTAAGTATGAGTAGTGAACCTTAATTCTTGTAACATTGCATGTTGGCATTTCATAAGTGCATTAATGGAGATACAACATCCATAGGCTTTAATTGGGCATTGAGAAGTGACCTAAGAAAGAGTAGGAAACTTTGTGTATGCACTTGCTCTATGAGTAGAGAACTTTGTGGATGCATCTACTCTAAGGGTAGAGAGAAGAGAAGTGCTAAAGTGGAGTGAATGAGAAGAGTATTAGAGATGGGTTGATACTTTGTGATCATCACCCGACAGTTATGAGAATCGGGTTGATGCTTTGTGACCATCACCCGACTAGCCATTAGAAAAGGGTTGATGCTTTGTGATCATCACCCGATGGGTAGTAGAAACGGGTGGATGCTTTGTGGTCATCGCCCAATTAGTTAGTAGAAAAAGGGGTTGATGCTTTGTGATCATCACCCGACAGTGATTAGAGACGGGTTAATGCTTGGTGATCGTTACCCGAAAGTTATAAGGAACGGGTGGGTGCTAGGTGGTCTCCACCCGATAGTTATGGAAACCGGGTAGGTGCTTCGTGATCCCCACTCGGTAGTCACTAAGAACGGGTTGGTACTGTGTGAATTCCACCCGATAGTCATGGAGAGTGAGATGGTGCTGTGTGAACGCCATCCGGCCATACCTCCGATAAGATGAGGCTATGACGTTTAGTAGAGACAGAAATAGAAACAGGAATAGTGTAAGGAAAGAATTAAGAGTAATACATACGGGGACAGACAGATAGAGGGTTGTACTTACTGAGCATTATTTGTGCTCACCCCGTTATTTTTCCTTTGTGGATGTAGGATCTAGGTGATGATGCAGTCGAGGGGACGTCGGCAAGCGAAGAGCAATAGCTACACTGTTTCCCCTGTTTTGTCTTTTAAAATGACTTTTGTAAACAATATTCTTTGTGTATAAAAGACATATGACTTATAATGAAAAGAAAGTTTTTGGGCCCAATTTTCTGTTGTTATTATCCATGCATTGTACTAGTTTACAGCAGTTGTTACATAATTTACAGTCCTTTGCCATGTGTCCTCGTTGTTTACAGTAAAACCTCCAAGAGTCTGAAGGGAAGTAGCCTGAGTAACTTTACAGTCCTTTGCCATGTGTCCCGGTTGTTTACATTTGAAACATATATTGGTCCTTATTAGACCATTCCCTTTATGCTGCCTCCCACATTTTTTACAATGGGGAAGATTATTCCTTCTCTGTTGTTCCTGTGGAGTCCTCTTATTCTTGCCACCCTTCTTTTGAAATCCTTGGTGAAACTTTCTTTTACCTTTTTCCTCCAAGACC
Source organism: Pistacia vera (assembly GCF_008641045.1). Taxonomy (NCBI): domain Eukaryota; kingdom Viridiplantae; phylum Streptophyta; class Magnoliopsida; order Sapindales; family Anacardiaceae; genus Pistacia; species Pistacia vera. Next base: position 259,146 of record NW_022196435.1, read on the forward strand.
TGAGTGGAATTCCTTACTTCAACTTTCTGAACTGCTGTCTAGCCTGAACTAGAACTACCAATCACCAACTTGGGGTTCTTCATCCCCCTCTCCTTATTCACATAAATATCTGCTCTTAATGCCCATTCCCAGGCCTCACTATAAGTCTAGGGAGGCTGACCACCCGCTATAACAATCCGGGCAATTTTTGGGTGCACTCCATTAACAAATCTCTCTAACCGGCACTGTTGAGTACTCACCATAGTAGGAGCAAAACGGGCTAAGGAGTTAAACATTGTAGCATACTCTCTAACAATCATATTACCCTGCTTCAATTCTGTGAACTCTTGAGTCTTCATGGATGACATGTCCGCCGACCGATATTTTGCTTCAAATATCCTTTTGAATTCATTCCAAGAAAGAGCACTCATCACATAGGTATGCTCCATTAGCTTCCACTATACCTGGGCATCTCCTCCCAACAAATAGGAAGCATAACAGACTTTTTCCTGGTCACTGATGGGAAACAAGGTCATTGCCCTTTCGACTATCTCTAACCACTCCTCTGTCACCTTCGGATTGTTTGAACTACTGAAAACCGGAGATTGGTGCTTTTGATAAAGATTATAGATTGGTTCCACTTGTCCAGAAGGTGTAGCACCCATTGGCATGACTGGTCTGGTTACTGGAGGTGTAACTGGTATATAGAGCTGAGGCTAAACTACTAGAGCTGAGGGATTTGTGTCCACTTGGTTACTTATACTCTCTGGGATAACCCACCTAAAGGCCTCAATAATGGCTGCCTGAATCATCCTATTGATTGCAGCCTCATCCAAAATAGAAGCATTTTGGGGAGACGTAGGTGGTCCACTATTAGGGGGCGTATTGATAGTCGATGCTACTGGCTCACTAGTACCCTCTTCATTGACATTCTCCTCGCCCCTCCTATTAACCTTTTGTGAATGGCTTGTAGCCATACCCTTTACTCACACAAATTTCAATCAATGTTAGTGGCGTGCTGTCGTAGGCACCTAGAATTAAAACCTTCCGAACCTAACTACTGAACTGTAAGTAGGGTAAGCAAGGGTCGATCCCACGAAGAGTGTCTAGCCGAATTTTCTTTGATGTGAAAAAGGCTGCGGGGTTTGTGTAAAAACAGAAAACAATCTCAACAAAAACAAAAACAATTTAATTCGAATTCAATCAAAATGACGAACTTGGTCTCTGTCAACATCCACCATCGGANCTTGTCAACATGAAACTACCTTTCATCTGACATTCATTATACTCTGGCAATAGATTTCCCTTTTCCAATGTTTATTGACATTGGTCTGGGAACTCGAGATTGGACTATTTTGAAGTAACGGATCCCACCTTGACCATCACTTGTCCTCGCACATGAATAACATATGAACAATCTGGCTTATTACACAAGACGTGACTAGTCTCGTTCTTATACTCCATATGAACCATAAGCAAACTATGTTGAATTCAACTGTGATGTCTCAGGTCTAAGGATCAGTGGTACACTAGCACGATCCTACGATGCATCATTAACCATGTCCATGTGATTCGTTATCGTAATCTGTCATTTTTGATAAATAGTTCACTAACCATTTATCCATGCTAATGTCTTAGTGACACATCTCTTATGATCACCCACACTAATACCATCACATGATATTCAATAGAGACATTCAGCATGCCTACTATGCAATGTTATTGCCCAATTAACATTACTTGCGTAGGGAATTCTTTGATGATCTGATCTTCTCATTGGATGATCCACCAGATCGTCTTTTTTGACAACCTTTGAATTGTTAGCACCGCTGGAGTCTACGATTCGGAGTGGGGTTAGGTTTTCCTCTTCTTTATGAATATCAGCCACGGTTTTGTGTAAGGAAGATTTAGGACCAATTTGGTGCGGTTGAACAGCGCCACGCTAAATTTTTTGCAGCACTGTTCATCCACACCAAATTGGCGTGGTACGGTTCATACAGATCTTTTTTTTTTGTTATTTGTTTTCAAGTTAATTTGATTATTATTCATATTTATATTTATAATAATAAATTCATAATAATGATATAATTCAAAAAATGACGAAAAATTAAAAACAAACTTTATTCAATGCAAATATTAAACTATAATAACTCAAAATAAAAATTAACACTAATTTAAAAACACTAAAATTAAAAGAAATTACAGCATAAACTAAAATAACTAAAGTATTCTAATAGATTAGTTCCGAATCCTATAAGATCATCAAAATATTGGAAAGAATTAGAGTTATTTTGAGGTCCTTGACCTTGTTGTTGAGCTCTTTTTTGCATAATTCTTGATTTCTCATTTTGAAAAAACTCACGTACACTTAGATCTGTTATAGATTTCAAATCCTTGGATAAAATTTTATCATCTTATTGGTATTCAGCCAAAGCCAATTTTTTCACTTGGATTTCATAATTTTGTGCCCTAGCTAAGTTGCCCTGATTGAAAATAACAATGAGCTGTCAATTTTCTTCTTGAATAGTTTCAAAACTATTTAAAACTTCTTTATCATTTTTATTTTTAATTTTTGCTTTCTTCACCCCAATGGGTCGTTGAGCTTAACTACCCTCAATATTTTCATCATTTATGTTTAGAGAATTTGACGATATGTCACAAGGCATCAATTGGGGAGACTTTGAAGTGGGAGTCTCTGATTCTTGTGATACAAATCTCTAAAGCTTGAATGGACAATACATCTTTTTGAATAATCCACAAATCTAAAAAGCTTGAATGGACAATATATCATTTTGAATAAGCCACAAATCTCACAAGCTTGAATGGGCAATACATCTTTTTGAAATAAGCCACAAATCTCAAAAGTTTGAATTGACAATACATCTTTTTGAAATAAGCCACAGATCTCAAAAGCTTGAATGGACAATACATCTTTTTGAATTATTATTTTTTATCTAGAATAGTATTTTCTTCAACTATAAAAGCTCATATGAAATCAACTTCCAAATCATTCAACTAATATATGATTAAATAAATCCTTAATTTCATTAAATTAGTATAATTTTCAAAGTAATTATTATTTAATAAATATATAATTCCCAATATTTAACTAATATATACAAAAATAATGAGTGAAAAAAATGAATTGTTGATTATTACCATAAAAGAAATTATCACCATAAAAGAAAAAGAAAGAGAATATTCTAAAGAATATTCTACTGAGTGAAATAAATTAATTGTTGTTTATTACCATAAAAGAAAGAGAAAGAGAATATTCTAAGAATATTTAATAAAAATATCATTCCCAATATTTAATTAATATGTGCAAAATAATGAGTGAAATAAATTAATTGTTGATTATTACCATAAAATTAATTATTATTTAATAAAAATATCATTCCTAATATTTAATTAATATATACTAAAATAATAAGTGAAATAAATTAATTGTTGATTATTACCATAAAATTAATTATTATTTAATAAAAATATCATTCCTAATATTTAATTAATATATACAAAAATAATAAGTGAAATAAATTAATTGTTGATTATTAACATAAAAGAAAGAGAAAGAGAATATTCTAAGGAATATATTTATAGATTATGCGTATATGTTTCATGATGAAAATAAGAAAATGGTTTTGTAGAAAGTGTATTATAAAAACAGGTTTTGCAAGTTTTATGGATTTTCACGTGGCACGTCTCGGTCACCTAAGTCTAACCGGAGCGCCTGGATTCCATGGGATAAGGAGGGTCAGGACGGGTTATGTCATGGGTATGTTGTTTGCTCCAACACGACAAGATAACTGACTAGTAACTGCTGATTGTAACTGACCAGTAACTGCAGATTGTAACTGACCAATTTCACTCTACCTTCTTTTGAAATCCTTGCTGAACTACTAGAGCTGAGGGATTTGTGTTCACTTGGTTACTTATACTCTCCAGGATAGGAATGACTATCTGAATTAACACTTAATTCATGTTCAATCATAAGACATTGATTCGTACCTGGTTTTCCTTTGCCTTTCCTCAGACTGTTTAGGTATTGAGGACAGTTCTCTCTAGTGTCCATCTTCTCCACAGTGGAAACATTTTCCCTTTGCATTGGCCTTCTCTGCCTTCGCCGCTGGCTTTTTGGAGCTCTTATTCTTGGGTCAAACTTTTGGACCTTTCTTTGGTTGCTTTTTGGGCCTTTTATTGGCCCTGCTGGTGAAGGTGGTAAAGACATGCTCATGTCCTTTCCCTTTCACATTCCTCCTAAAGGCCTTAGTAATGGCTGCCTGAATCATCCTATTGATTGCAGCCTCATCCAAAACATAAGCATTTTGGGTAGACGTAGGTGGTCCACTATTAGGGGGTGCATTGATAGTCAGTGCTATTGGCTCACTAGTGCCTTCTTCACTGACATTTTCCTCACCCCTCCTATATATATATATTCCTTAGAACATTCTCTTTCTCTTTCTTTTATGGTAATAATCAACAATTAATTTATTTCACTTATTATTTTTGTATATATTAATTAAATATTAGGAATTATATTTTTCTTAAATAATAATTACTTTTATGGTTATAATTTCTTTTTTGGTAATAATCAACAATTAATTTATTTCACTTATTATTTTTGTATATATTAATTAAATATTAAGAATGATATTTTTATTAAATAATAATTACTTTTATGGTAATAATCAACAATTAATTTATTTTACTCATTGTTTTTGTATATATTAATTAAATATTGGGAATGATATTTTTATTAAATAATAATTACTTTTATGGTAATAATCAAAAATTAATTTATTTCCACTATCCACACATTGATATTCAATAGAGACATTCGCATGCCTACTATGCAATGTTATTGCCAATTAACTTACTTGTGGAATTCTTCGATGATCTGATCTTTCATTGGATGATCCACCAGAGTCTTCTTGACAACCTTTGAATTGCTGGCCGCCGGAGTCTAGATTCGAGTGGGGTTAGGTTTTCCTCTTCTTTAGAATACACCATGGTTTTGTGTAAGAAGCTTTAGGATGAATATTTGTCAGAATTAGGCACTGTCTGCACAAATCGAGAGAAAAATATGTTGTCTCTTTTTTGGGTATAGGCTCGATTAAGTGATTTTGAAGTGGGCCCGTTTTCAAATTTCAAATTTAACAAACGTTAATTATATTTTACCCATGTGTTTAAATCTTATGTTTAACCTTTTACATGTTATGAATCTAAGGCATCTCAACCACCTATTTTGGTGTGAAACACCAAAATAGCGTGAAACTGCTGCTCCAAGTGCAGGCCATTTGCTGCACCAATTGGTGCGTGAACAGCGCCACCATTTGGTGCAGCACTGTTTCATCCAACCAAATTGTGGTACGTTTCATACTTTTTTTTTTTTATTGTATTTAAGTTATTTGATTATTCATATTAATATTTATAATAATAATTCATATATGATATATTCAAAAAAGATGAAAAATAAAAACAAAACTTTATTCAATGCAAATATTAAACTACAATAACTAAAATAAAAATTAACACTAATTTAAAAACACTAAAATTAAAAGAAATACAAACTAAACTAAATACTAAAGTATTCCGATAGTAGTTCCGAATCCTGTAAGATCACAAATATTGGAAAGAAGAGTTATTTTGAGGTCCTTGACCTTGTTGTTGCGCTCCCTCCGTCATCTAATCCCAATTAAGAATGGTTCATGGTATGTCAAAACCCTTAACTTAATCTTTAATCAAATTGTCAATCGATACAATGGAACTTGTCAACATGAAACTACGTTTCATCTGACATTCATTATACTCTGGCCAAAGATTTCCCTTTTCCAATGTTATTGACATTCATCTAGGAACTCGAGATTGGACTATTTTGAGTTAACGGATCCCATCTTGACCATCACTAGTCCTCGCATATGAATAACATATGAACAAATTAGCTTCTTACACAAGACGTGACTAGTCTTGTGCTTATACTCCATATGAACTCTATGCATCCTATTTTGATTTCAATCGTGATGTCTCAGTTCTAAGGATCAGTGGTACACTAGCACGATCCTACGATGCATCATTGACCATGTCCATGTGATTCATCGTAATCTGTCATTTTCGATAAATAGTTCACTAACCATTTATCCATGCTAATGTCTTAGTGACACACCTCTTATAATCACCGACACTAATACCATAAAAGCCCTGTGAAACTTGCACCAATTTGGTGCAATGGGTTGAAGATGATCTAAGTGTGCCTCTTTTCTAAATTAAAAAAAAAATAAAAAATAATTTTAGGATATTTTTTTTAAATGTAAAATTGGGAGGTCTGGCCATTTAAATAACGATTAAATCCCTACACCTCTATCATCCAAAATTCCACCGCTATAGCGATAATACGAAGAAATGACTAACCTCGTGTTCATAATTTAATAGAATTTACACATGATTTCTTCCGGCCATCTCCGCCACCTCCACTACCGGCACAGCTTCCTGCTGCCGCCATCTTCTCCCATCAAGTGTACTGTTTTGGTGCCTCCGCAATCTAAATACGAGCGGTGGGAACTCCAAAGAACAAATCAACTCAGGCAGGTCTGCTCCAGTATCGTCGGCCAGTTGCCTGCCGCTGGGCAGGTCGGTGGTAGGGGTTGTGATAAGCCACAAATCTTTAAAGCTTGAATGGACAATACATCTTTTTGAATAATCCACAAATCTCAGAAGCTTGAATGGACAATACATCTTTTTGAATAATCCACAAATCTAAAAAGATTGAATGGACAATATATCTTTTTGAATAAGCCACAAATCTAAAAAGCTTGAATGGACAATATATCTTTTTGAATAAGCCACAAATCTCAAAAGCTTGAATGGACAATACATCTTTTTTAAATAAGCCACAAATCTCAAAAGTTTGAATTGACAATACATCTTTTTGAAATAAGCCACAAATCTCAAAAGCTTGAATGCACGATACATCTTTTTTAATAATCTATAAATCTCAAAAGCTTGAATGGACATTACATCTTTTTGAAATAAGCCACAGATCTCAAAAGCTTGAATGGACAATATTGTTAGAGTAGGTGCCCTAGAGCCAACCAATTATTGTAGAATTGACTCTTTGTAATAATGTTCATTGATCAATAAAAAGGCATTTTATTCTATATCGCGTAAATCATTATTATTGCAATATGTATTGATGTACTTAGAATGGTAGAACCATGACGAGGTATCAAGTGTTTCAAATCTTGATAGTGAGAACCCTATGAGCACATATGGTGGCTATTCTAGAAACGTTAGTAGCCCCAGTATTATTCTAAAGTAAGGGCACATGTAATACGGTAAGGCTATCATAGTATTGAATGACCCTCTCGAAAGGCAGTGACTGATCTCACTTGTCAAGGTTGTTTGCTGACAACCTGGTGCAACACATGGGTGCTTGCTGTAGGCGGATACACTAGAGTAAGTTCACTGGACTGACCCACCAGAGGATTCCATATGGATGGTAACCCAAGTGTCTATGGAACAAATCTTCTAACGAATGGTGGTGCATGTGATCCTTAGACTTGAGATCACCAGAGCACCTTGTGTACCGATTGGTGCAGTTTGACACTAGCCTAACGCAGTTCTATTCAGAGCTATCAATACGGTAGTGATTGGCTGCATCAAGTAGTATATCAAGACTATGGCGGATAGACAGTGATTCATCACTCCCGAGTATGGGAGAAGTTATCTCACAGCACAATTCAGTAAATGGCAATGACAATAAAACTGTGGCCACAGTGGGATTGAGTTCTTGCTCTATCCAGTTTATAATATAGGTCATTGGTCCAGTAACTGAATACATAATATCGAGAGTAACCAAAGGTTGACACTATTTCTATGCCTTCGCCTCGTAGAGATAACGAATGATGAAAGGATTGAATTGTATGGTAACCATATCGTTGACAGACAGCTACTTTGCTGAATCCGAATCTATTGGGTGGCCATGATGCCTTGCTATGGGCCAATCTTGGCCTATGTGTAGTGAGAGGATTAATTGGTGTTAATCGCGATACTACACACTGCCGGTATGATGAAAAGCCTATGAGTCACACACATAGAAGATAATTTAAGAGCAAAGAAGAAAGAAGGGCGTTTTCATCTTTTTGGGCGAAAGGGTATTTTGGTAATTTCACAGTGCAATTAAATTTGCTAAGATCGTAGCCTTTATTTAATTTGTTAGAAAAATTAAATAACTGAAATTACGTTTAAATATGTGTTCGCATATATTTAAATAAATTATCATTATTGTTAAATGTTAATATATATATTAAATATATGTCAATTGATTTTAATTGAGATAATTATGAAATTAAAATAAATATCTAATTGGGAGTGTTTGGAAACAAGGGGTGTTTTGGTTGGAGCCCAAGCCGATTCCATATGGGAATAAGGCAATTAAACTTTACTATAAAAGAAAAAGTTTAATTGTAAAAGAGTAGAGATTTTTCAATTCATTCTTTTCATTGAAAAAGAGAAAAACACAGCAGCCCGTCTCTCTCACTCTCACGCCAGTTTTTGCTTTTGCAAAGAATCAAAATTTTCTTTGATTTTCTTCTTTGTTCTTAAGGCTAAAGAGGATCTAGCAAATCCCTCTTTAGTTCCTTGCGATTGTCTTCTTTTGGACTTTATTGGTTCGATCCTACACTTGGGTTGGTAGCAAAATACGTTCAGAGACAACTTGGAGGAGCCTCCAAACGTGGGTATGGTTTCTAAACTTCAAACTGATTTTTCTGCAGATTCTTATAATGTATAAACTGTAATTTCTATGCCCTAATTTTGGGTTCTANAAATAATCAGGAGATGCCCGTTCACATACACGGAAAACAACTATTGTAAATTACTTGATTCACTTGCTGTAGGAAACTGTTATTGTTGCCTATCTTGTTGCGTGTCACCTACAGAGATTAAAAAAGAGTATTTAAATTGAGTTCGTAAGTGAAGCTTAAAAAAACCAAATCAAAAGAAATAATCAGGAGATGCCCATTCATATATATAGAAAGCAAATCTGAACACTTGTTGCTTGGAAATTTTTTGCTGCCAACCCTACTTAGTGTCGCCTAGAGAGATTAAAAAAGAGTATTTAAACTGAGTTCATAAGTTTTGTTTCTCATTAGCTCACAAGTTCATGTCTAGGACTTAAAACATTCAAATGTGTTTATGTATAATTGATTCACTTNTGAAAAAATTGGCTTTGGCAGAATACCGAGAAGATAACAAAATTTTATTCAAGGATTTGAAATCCATAACCGACCCCCAAGAACCATTCTTAATTGTGATTAGATTACAGAGGAATTTTACTACACGATACGTACGATCAGAAATGGTTCATTGGAGTTTACACTTTATTATGGTTTAGGGGTTATGGAACATTGCTAGACGCCTATCATAATCCGTGGGAGTTTCAATTATAAGGAGTTATAACGAAACATATATTAGGCCCATGGCTAGATCACAGTAAACCAAAATGGTCACACTTAAAAATGCTCAAAATGCTGTGACACTTTCTAAATCCACATTAATAAATCCAGTAATTCCCATATAATTTATATGATTATTATTCAGAGGCGAATGAATTCAGAAATATTAATCGTCAATTTCTCTAATTTTAATTTTTTAACCATCAGTGACATCTAATCACAGAAGGACATACTATGTAAATGGAAGTGCAAGATTTTGTTTGAAACAAACTCATACACAAGAATTCTCTTAGTCTCCCGAATGCACTACCCAACAAGATGTACAAGATATTCGTGGTGGATACCACTAATGATTTCTATCTCTTTCCGAAATTCTTGCTCCTCCAGTCTCCATTCAGCTCTTTGCTTTTTTATAGCAACAAGTTCCCATCTCGAAGGACTCCTTTATAGACAATGCCAAAAGCACCTTCACCAAGTACTTTGTCTTTGGAGAAATTATTTGCTGCCTCCTTTAGTTCATAATAAGTAAATGTTCTGGCATTGCACGGTCAGAGGGTCGTGGATGCTGCCTAATTCCTGCGGACGATCCTCTAGAGAGATAGGAAAAAAAAAAAAACAAAAGAAATAATCAGGATATGCCCGTTCACATACACGGAAAACAACTATTGTAAATTACTTGATTCACATGCTGCAGGAAAATGTTATTGTTGCCGATCTTGTTACGTGTCACCTACGGAGATTAAAAAAGAGTATTTAAATTGAGTTCGTAAGTGAAGCTTAAAAAAAAAAAAATCAAAAGAAATAATCAGGAGATGCCCATTCATATGTATAGAAAGCAAATCTGAACACTTACTTGTTGCTTGGAAATATTTGGTTGTCGACCCTGTTGAGTGTCACCTAGAGAGATTAAAAAAGAGTATTTAAACTGAGTTCGTAAATCCAATTTCTCATAAGCTCACAAGTTCGTGTCTAGGACTTAAAACATTCAAATGTGCTTATGTAAAATCGTTATAATTGATTCACTTATGCTTGCTTTAGGTATATTGTGATATGAAACTCAAAAGTTAATTTCACAGTGAAGGAGAAATATTGATTAAATACGAATCGTTTATTGCAAGGAGAAATTTTTTTATTAAAAAATTTGGCTTTACAGGGAACACATAAATGAAAAGGGGAGAGGATAGTAAATCTGAATTCGATATATTTTAGGAATTTAATCATCATATGTTGATAGCAGTTACAACCAATCTGCCTTGCCTAATTAAGTTAAAAGCTTCACGCTCAAAGCTAACATAAAACTCCTCCCTAGCCTTCACTGCACTTATCATCAGGCTGTGTAGTTGACCTACCCCAAAGGTGAAACTGCCTCCAGCATCTAAGTTAAACCTAGCCTTCTTCTTCCTACAATCTATCAATACTCCATATTTGCTTAGGAAGTCCATTCCCAAAATCATATCAAAATCAAGCATATCAAAAACAATCAAATCAACATTCAATTCATGCCCATCAATCACTATAGTTTCCCCTGTCAACAACTTATCAGCAAAATAATTCTCCCCATTAGGCATCTCGATTTTAACAGCATGCTCCACTTTACTAGGCTTTAAACCTAATCTTTTTATAATACCATATGAGATAAAAGAATGGGTAGCCCCAGAATCAATTAGTACATATAAAGAGGTAGAATGGAATTGTAACTGACCAATAACTGCAAATGGATTGGCTTTGGCTTCTTTCTGAGCCACTAAGTAAACTTTGGCAGTCGAACCTCCAGGAGCTGACAGATTTGTGTTCACTTGGTTACTTATACTCTCTGGGATAGGAATGACTATCTGAATTAACACTTAATTCATATTCAATCATAAGACATTAGTTCGTACCTGGTTTTCCTTTGCTTTTCCTCAGATTGTTCAAGTATTGAGGACAGTTCCTCTTCAAATGTCCATCTTCTCCACGATGGAAATATTTTCCCTTTCCATTGGCTTTCTTTGCCTTCGCCACTAGCATTTTGAGCTCTTATTCCTGGGTCCAACTTTTGGACCTTTCTTTGGTTGATTTTTGCGCCTTTTATTGGCCCTGCTGGTGAAGGCGGCAAAGACATCCTCATGTCCTTTCCCTTTCACATTCCTCCTAAAAGCCTTAGTAATGGCTGCCTGAATCATCCTGTTAACCTTTCGTGAANTTTTCTTCTTGATTTCTTAAGGCCAAGGAGGATCTAGCAAATCCCTCCTTGGTTCTTGGTGGTTGTCTTCGTGTGGACTTCTTGGTTCGATCCTATACTTGGATCGGTAGCAAACACGTTCAGAGACAATATTGGTGGAGCCTCCAACGTGGATATGAATCTAAACCTTTGGATTTATTTTTCTGCAGATTCTTATAAAATATAAACTGTAATTTTCTATACCCTGATTTTTGCGTTCTAAGGAACGACCCATGGTTGTAAATTTTTTGTTTTCTGTTGCGCAACCGGGTCGTTTCCTAACAATAGACAATTCCCTTTATACTGCCTCCCACATTTTTGACAATGGGGAAGATTATTCCTTCTTTGTTGTTGTTGTGGAGTCCTCTTATTCTTGCCACCCTTCTTTTGAAATCCTTGCTCAAACTTTCTTTTACCTTTGTCCTCCGAGATCTGAGTGGAATTCGCCATTTCAACTTTCTAAACTACTATCTAGCCCGAACTAGAACTACCAATCACCAACTTGGGGTTCTTCATCCACCTCTCCTTATTCACATAAATCTTTGCTCTTAATGCCTGTTCCCAGGCCTCAATATAAGTCTGGGGAGGCTAACCACCCGCTATAACAATCTTGGCAATTTTTGGGTGCAATCCATTAACAAATGTCTCTAACCAACACTGTTGAGTACTCATTATAGTAGGAGCAAAACAGGCTAAGGAGTTAAACATTGTAGCATACTCTTTAACAGTGATATTACCCTGTTTCAATTCCATGAACTCTTGAGTCTTCATGAATAACATGTCTGTCGACCGGTATTCAACTTCAAATAGCCTTTTGAATTCATTCCAAGAAAGAGCACTCATCACATAGGTATGGTCCATTAGCTTCCACCATACCCGGGCATCTCCTCTCAAGAAATAGGAAACATAACGGACTTTTTCTTGGTTACTCATGGGAAACAAAGCCATTGCCCGTTCGACAGTCTCTAACCACTCCTCTGTAACCGCCGGATCATTTGAACCATTGAACTACGGAGGTTAGTGCTTTTGAGAAAGATTATAGATTGGTTCCACTTGTCTAGAATGTGTAGCACCCATCGGCATAACTGGTCTGGTTACTGGAGGTGGAACTGGTATTTGGAGTTGAGGTTGAACTACTGGAGCTGAGGGACATGTGTTCACTTGATTACTTATACTCTCTGGGATAACCCTCCTAAAGGCCTCAGTAATGGCTGCCTGAATCATCCTGTTGATTGTAGCCTCATCCAAAACAGAAGCATTTTGGGTAGACGTAGGTGGTCCACTATTAGGGGGCGCATTGTTAGTCGGTGCTATTGGCTTACTAGTACGCTCTTCATTGACATTCGTCTCGCCCCTCCTATTAACCTTTCGTGAATTCTCGCTCCTCTAGTCTCCATTTAGGTCTTTGCTTTTTTATAGAACAAATTCCCATCTCGAAGGACTCATTTACACACAATGCCAAAAGCACCTTCACCAAGTACTTTGTCTTTGGAGAAATTATTTGCAACCTCATTTAGTTCATAATAAGTAAATGTTTTGGCACTGCATGGTCAGAGGGCTGTGGATGCTGCCTAATTCCTATAGACGATCCATCTAGGGAGACAAGAGAAAAAAACAAAAGAAATAATCAGGAGATGCCCGTTCACATACATGGAAAACAACTATTGTAAATTACTTGATTCACTTGCTGCAGGAAACTATTATTGTTGCCTATCTTGTTGCGTGTCACCTACTGAGATTAAAAAAGAGTATTTAAATTGAGTTCATAAGTGAAGCTTGAAAAAACCAAATCAAAAGAAATAATCATGAGATGCTCATTCATATATATAGAAAATCTGAACACTTACTTGTTGCTTGGAAATTTTTTGTTGCCGACCCTGCTGAGTGTCAGCTAGAGAGATTAAAAAAGAGTATTTAAACTGAGTTCATAAGTCTAGTTTCTCATAAGCTCACAAGTTCGTGTCTAGGACTTAAAACATTCAAATATGTTTATGTAAAATTGTTATAATTGATTCACTTATGCTTGCTTTAGTTATATAATGATATGAAACTCAAAAGTTAATTTCACAGGGAAGGAGAAATATTGATTAAATATGAAACGTTTATTGCAAGGAGAAATTTTTTTATTAAAAAATTTGGCTCTATAGGGAACACATAAATGAAAAGGGGAGAGGATAGTACATCTGAATTCAATATATTTTAGGAATTTAATCATTATATGCCGATAGCAGGTACAACCAATCTGCCTTGCCTAATTAAGTTAAAAGCTTCACGCTCAAAGTTAAACAACATACCCATGACAACATCTAGAGTGGCTAGCGCATCTTGTCGTGTCGGAGCAAACAACATACCCATGACACAACCCATCCTAACCCTCCTTATCCCATGGAATCCAGGCGCTCCCGTCTTAGAGCAGGAACCGAGTACGTGCACGTGAAAATCGTAAAAACCTGCAACCTAGTTTTTAGGATACACTTTCTATAAACACTCTTATTCATCATGAAAACGTATACAACATATATATATAATATATTCCTTAGAATATTCTCTTTCTCTTTTTCTATGGTAATAATTTCATTTTGGCAATAATCAACAATATATTTATTTCACCTTATTATTTTTTATAATTAGTAAATATTGCGGAATGATATTTTATTAATAATAATTACTTTTTGGTAATAATTCTTTTATGGTAATAATCAACAATATATTTATTTCACTCATATTTGTATATTAAATAAAATATTGGGAATGATATTTTATTAAATATTCTTGAATATTCTCTTTTTTTCTTTTATGGTATAATAAAAAATTAATTTACAGTCCTTTGCCCTGGGTCCCAGTTGTTTACAATCGAACCTCCAACAGTCTGAAAGGAGTAGCTTGAGTAACTTTACTGTCTTTCCCATGGTCCGATTATTTACATTTGAAACACACATTGGTCCCTATTAGACAATTCCTTTATGTGCCTCCCACATTTTTGACAAGGGGAAGTTATTCCTTCTCTTGTTTCTTTGTGGAGTCTCTTATTCTGCCACCCTTCTTTGAATCCTTGCTGGAACTTCATTTACGTCTCCGAGACCTGAGTGGAATTCCTTACGTCAACTTTCTAACCGCTGTCTGGCCGATTAGAGTATCAATCACCAAATTGGGGTTCTTCATCCGCCTCTCTTATTCACATAAATCTCTACTCTTAAGGCCATTCCCAGGCCTCACTATAAGTTGGAGAGGCTGACCACCTACTATAACAATCTGGGCATTTTTGGGGGAATCATTAACCAATCCTCTAACGACACTGTTGAGTACTCACCATAGTAGGAGCAAAAGTGAAGGCTAAGGTTAAACAGTAGATACTCTCTAACAGTCATATACCCTGCTTCATTCCATGAACACTTGAGTTCAGGATAAAAAGTTCGCCGACCGGTATTCTCTTCAAATAGCCTTTGAATTCATTCCAAGAAAGTGCACTCGTCACATAGGTATGCTCCATTAGCCCTACCATACCCAGGCACTTCCTCTCAAAAATAGGAAACATAGTGGACTTTTTCTTGGTCACTTATGGGAAACAAGGCCATTGCCCGTTCGACAGTCTCTAACACTCCTATGTCACCGCTGGATTGTTTGAACCACTGAAATCGGAGGGTGGTGCTTTCGACAAAGATTATAGATTGGTTCCACTTGTCCAGAAGGTGTAGCACCCATGGCTAAATGGTCTGGTTACTAGAGGTGGAATTGGTATTTGGAGCTGAGGCGAACTATTGGAGTGAGGGATTTGTGTTCACTTGGTTACTTATACTCTCGGGATAACTCTTAAAAGCTTAGTAATGGCTGCCGAATAAATCCTGGTGATTGCAGCCTTATCCAAAACAGAAGCATTTTGGGTAGACATAGGTGGTCCACTATTAGGGGGCGATTGATAGTCGGTGCTAATGGCTCACTAGTGCCCTCTTCATTGACATTTTCTGCCCCTCCTTATTAACCTTTTGTGAACACCTCGTGGTGTGCTGTCGTAGGCAACCAAGATTTAAAAACCTTTAACCTAACTACAAAATGTTAATAGGGTAGGAGCAGGTCGATCCCACGACGAGTGTCTAGCGAATTTCGATGATGTGAATAAGGCTAGGGGGGTTTTGAGTAAAACAGAAAACATCTTAGACAAAAACAAAACAAGAACAATTCAATTCGAAATCAATTAATAGAACGAAAACTTGGTCTCCGTAAACATCCACCATCAGAATCTTACAACTGATCTTAGCAAATAAATCAAATCTACTTTGAATATTACCGTTGGAACTATTTTCTATCTCTCCTAATTGAATTAATAGAAACAAGCGATCTTAATTAATCTTACCATTAAACAACCCCAGACAAGCGCTCAAGATTTAATCTAATGGCAGCCTTAGAATTAGAGAAATCATGAAGCTAAACAACACAAACACAAGCGGTTGTATTAATTTAGTTGAATGTTCTTAAGATTACTACTCTGACGCAGCAAATTTTAACCCTAATTGCTCACAAGTTAGAGGACAAACAAAATACGGATTTGATATCAAACTTAGTAGTAGATTGCAACAAAATAATACACTGTAGGCCTCCTAGTAATTAAATGCATCAATCATGAAGATATGCACAGAATAACATTCAATATCAACACGAAAAATTGAAACTAAAATAAAATAGATTAGATCTCACCGTGTGATTCGAGGTTCTCCGTTTCCTTCGACCAAGTTACCAAAAATCAACACCTCATGGCCATCACGAAAATCCAAGGAAAAACGAAAATCCAACACCAAGAAGAAGAGAGAGGCGTGATTCCCTACCCTAATCTGATTCCCTTTAAAAATCCATTCGAATTCTAATTCACTCAATCTAATCTCCTAAAAATTGTAAAATCCCAAAATAAACTTTATCCTAATCTAGTAATTGAAAATAAAATAAAGTCCTTAATACAAATAGGAAAGTGGTGATTTGAGCTGTAACTTGCGTGCCACATGTCTCAAAATTCTTAATAATTGCCATTTGAATGCATGGCAAGGCGGAATATTCCAGGAATGTCGCCGTGCAGGTGCGTCAAATTCAAGCTCCATTACAACCTTGATGCAGCGAGTATTCTCCAAAACTCAAAACAGAAAGTTGTAGATATCTTCTAGACGTTCCACACATTTTGAATCATCTCAATCGAGCTCGGATGAGAGATTATGCCAGTTACGAAAACAATGTCGAAACTGTCCGAATTCAATTAATTAGTTCCGTTTTGCAATTAACGCCTCCATTGATCCTAAACCAAAAAGATAATAATGAGTACATTTAGGAAACAATATGTATAAAAGACTAACATTAAGGGGGGTAAATATGACATTTTGCATCCCATCAAATTCCCCCACTTAGCTTTTGCACGTCCTCGGGCAAACTAATTCAAACAAACACTCCTAAGTCATATCCAGAACACCATCATATCAAGTCATATCCAGCACACCATCATGATGCATAAGCAACAATATTTAACCATGCATTCATACCTAACTTAGGAAGCAACAAAATAAAATAACGAGTTAATGACATTCATCTCTCTTCATCATTTCCACAATTACTCCAAAGTCAATGGAAAACAAGGAAACTAATCACACCAATCATGTACAACTCCTCTCCAACTTTTTCTCTAAGTTTTCTTTACTACTACAAACTGGTAGCAAACTAGGGATATTTTTTTTTTCTTTTTCTGTTTTGAAAAAGAATAGTGCATTTTATGCTCCATCTCATTTCATGGTTTGTGTTATGAGTGAGTGCTTTACGCTCCCTCACTCACCACATACCTTTCTTCTTTCCTATTTGCTAAACCCAAATTTAGGACTAGCTTAGGAGAAATAATTTTTTTTCTTTTAAGGGTGTTTTAACATCCTCAATCATGCTTCGTCCCAAGTCACACAACTTCTCAAGACATATTTCAAACTACAAAGATTCAAATATGATTAACTCTATTTATGAAAGATTGCTAACATCTAAGTCAAGGAATATGCTAACACAAAGTCAAGTTCTATTTCATGCATCACTAGACGTTCAAAGACATGACTTAAAGCATAAACCTTCCTAAAAAAACAACAACTATATTTTTTTTTTTTCTTTTTTTTTTTGAACATAAATTAAAACACAAAACCCTAAATCCCCTCCCCCACACTTTAAACTGACATGTCCCCAATGTAAGATGAAATGCAAAGAAAAGGCAAACAATAACCAAAATTAAAATGGAGAAAAAAAAACAAACTCCCTTGGTTGCCTCCCAAGCAACCCTGTGTTATTGTCGTTGGCTCGACTAAGGCTTTTTTCTTGCGGCACAAAGTAACTTATTCGTCTCCAGGAACACGTACTTGAGGGTAACTAGGGAGAGGCTTCAAATCTGGAATGGGGCCTGCAAAACAGAGGTAAAGGCCTCTCGTTAGAATTGGTAATGCAATAAAGGAAGTTACTGACTGTTGTGTAACTTGAGAACAATCATGCATGTGCAACCGTTTCCTGTAAATCAGTACTAAGCTAACTCCTCATTCTCTTCCTCAATATGCTACTAATGCAACTCCAATCCATCTTTTCCATAGTTCAAAAACTTCGGTGCTAAAGAATCAACCACATCAATAGAATAAAAATGAAATCATCATCATCATAGGATGTTTCATGGCATCATAAATATTAAACTTGACAAGTTCACCATCAAATTCCATGGTAAGTATGCCACTATGAACATCTATCTTAGTGTTAGATGTTTTTAAGAAAGGTCTTCCTAACAAAATAGGAGCAGATTGATCTCTATTTTCCATATCAAGCACATAGAAATCAGTAGGGAAAACTAAGTTATTAACTTGTACCAAAACATCCTCAACTACACCCTTAGGATAAGCATTAGATCCATCAGCTAATTGAATTACAACACTAGTTTTATTCAAAGGTCCAAGTTTCAAAGAAGCATATATGGAATATGGCATGACATTTATAGAAGCTCCTAAGTCTATCATGGCCTTCTCAAACCTAGTGTTACGTATCGTACAAGGGATAGTAAACATACCTAGATCCTTGCACTTCGCTGGAAGTTTTCTCTGAATCACTGCAGAAACATTTTCTCCTACTCTCACCTTTTCACACCCCTTTAGTTTCTGTTTCCTCTTAAGTGTACACAATTCTTTCAAGAATTTAGCATAACGAGGTACTTGTTTAATAGCATATAAAAGTGGAATATTTACCTCGCATCTATGAAAAGTCTCATATAAATCTCTGTTCTACTCTTCTTTTCTAGATTCTGCCAAAGCTTGAGGAAAAGGGGGTATTGGTTTATAATCGGATAAAGGTGGAAACTTACGCTTAGGAACGCCATCGTCGTTGGGAACGTTCTTGTCTACAATGACTTCTTTCTCCTTTTCTCCCTTCGACGATGCAGGGGCTACCTTTGTTGGAATCTCAACCTCTTTACCACTTCTTAAAACGATCGCACTTACATTTTCTCTTGGATTTACCATCGTTTGAGAAGGTAATTTCCCTGAACTTTGCACCTCCAGCTTACTGATTGTGGTTGCCATCTGCCCTATCTGATTCTCCAAACTTTGAACACTGGCCCTCGTCTCCTGTTGAAACTGCAAAGTATTAGTGGCAAGAGACTTAACAATATCTTCTAAAGACATACCAGAATTAGCAGTTTGGTCTGGTTGTTGTTTAGGGGGGTATGGCTACTGGTACTACTGGTAATTTGGGCGGTTTTGAGGGTGGTACTGATTCACTTGTGGATTCCCATAGCCAAGATTAGGGTGATCCCTCCATCTCGAGTTATACGTGCTCGAATAGGGATCATACTTCCTTTGCGGTTGTCTAGGAAAACCACCTGCTACATTCACTTGCTCAACTGGCTCCTCTTGAAGAGTTGGGCACATATTAGTCGGATGCCCTACTACCGAACAAATTCCACAAGCCTTCACTATTTTCATGTTACCTACAGCCATTTGACGAACAAGAGAAGTTAGACTCGAGATTTGTTGTTTTAGGGAAGAAATATTTACCTCATTATCACGCCTAGATGGAAGGTCAAGCCTACTGCCAAACTGTTGAGAATTGGCCGCCATATTTGCAATTAAGTTTCTCGCGGCCTCAGGAGTCTTATCCACCAAAGCTCCTCCACTTGTAGCATCAATCATGCTCCTATCAGTGTATGTAAGGCCCTCATAGAAATACTGGATAAGTAGCTACTCACTAATCTGATGATGGGGGCAGCTTGCACACAATTTCTTAAAGCGTTCCTAGTATTCATGTAGGGACTCTCCGTTATGCTGCCTTACACCACAAATTTCTTTTCAGATGTTGGCTGCCCTCGAAGCTAGGAAATATTTCTCTAGAAATAGCCTCTTCATCTCGTTCCATGTGGTTATAGTTCCGGAGGGTAGATAATAAAGCCAATCCTTAGCCGAATCCTTCAAAGAAAACGGGAAATCTCTTAATTTAATTTGCTCCTCGGTCACCCTCGTAGGTTTCATACTCGTGCAAACCACATGAAGCTCTTTTGGATGCTTGTGAGGATCTTCACCTGCAAGGCCATGAAAAGTGGGCAGGAGATGTATTAGGCCAGATTTTAATTCAAAAGTAGTGGCAGCATCTAAAACAGGAAACGTTATGCATAAAGGTGCTTGATTCAAATTAGGGGCAACAAGCTCTTTCAAAGTTTGATTTCCAGCCATGACGTCCTCCTCTTCTAAATCAGAGTTGCTAGCAAATTGGGAATCAAGAGCCAAATTGCTTTCTTCATAATTTCTCCGAGCTTCCTTCCTTAACCTGCGCAAAGTGCTCTCAATTTCTAGATCGAATGTTAAATCACCAAGATGAGAGGACTTGGTCATACAACAAAAAACCTCATAAAAGAATTAGAATAAATGACAAAAAATGAAAACTAACTAGAAAATTAAAAAACAAATGGCCAGAAACACGAATATGGCCAAAAACCCTATCAAAACATTCAAATTTGGCCTCAAGAGGGTGGGGCTAGAAATTCTAGTGTTGCTCAGAATTTCGTTTTCTTCAAAACGGGTACTCACAGCACTCCTAACTCAACCAAAATTTTCCTTATGAATAGTACTATTGTTCACAGTTTTTTTTTTCTGCAAAATAAAAAAAATAACAAAAACGCAATAAAAAAAATCACAAAAACAAAAAAAATCAACTAGAATCACTCCCCGACAACGGCTCCAAAATCTGGCGTGCTGTCGTAGGCAACCAAGATTAAAAACCTTCCTAACCTAACTACTGAACTGTAAATAGGGTAAGCAAGGGTCGATCCCACGAAGAGTGTCTAGCCGAATTTTCGATGATGTGAATAAGGCTGGGGGGTTTTGAGTAAAACAGAAAACAATCTTAGCCAAAAACAAAAACAAAAACAATTCAATTCGAAATCAATTAATATAACGAAACTTGGTCTCCATCAACATCCACCATCGGAATCTTACAACTGATCATTGATGCAAAAGTAAATCAATTCTTACTTTGAATATTCACCGTTGGAACTATTTTCCTATCTCTCCTTAATTGTAATTAATTAGGAAACAAGCGATCTTAATTAATCTTACCATTAAACAACCCTAGACAAGCGCTAAAGATTTAATCTAATGGCAGCCTTAAGAATTAGAGAAATCGATGAAGCTAAACAACACAAACACAAACGGTTGTATTTAATTTAGTTGAATGTTCTTCTTAAGATTACTAATTCCTGACGCAGCAAATTATTAACCCTAATTGCTTCACAAGTTAGAGGGTTCAAACAATTACGGATTTGATATCAAACTCAGCAGTAGATTGCAACAAATAATACACTAGTAGGCCTCCTGGTAATTAAATGCATCAACCATGAAGATATGCACAGAATAACATTCAATATTCAAACACGAAAATTGAACACTAAAATAATAGATTAGATCTCACAGTTGGTTGATTCTGAGGTCTCCGTTTCCTTTGACCAAGTTACCAAAAATCAGCCACCCATGGCCATCACGAAAATTCTAAGGAAAAACGAAAATCCACCCCCACAGAGAAGAGAGAGGCGTGTGTGATATCCCTTATCCCTAATCTGATCTCCCTTTAAAAATATCCCATTCGAATTCTAATTCTACTCAATCTAAATCTCCTAAAAATTTTGTAAAATCCCAAAATAACCTTTATCCTAATCTGAGTAATTGAAAATAAAATAAAGTCTTAAAATAAAATAGGAAAGTGGTGATTCTGAGCTGTAACTTGCGTGCCACATGTCCTCAAAACTTCTTGTAATAATCTGCCTATTTGAATTGCATGGCAGGGCGGAATATTCCAGAACGTCGGCAGTACAGGTGCGTCAAATTCAAGCCCGATTACAACCCTGATGAAGCGAGTATCTCTCCAAACTCAAAACATGAAAGTTGTAGATATCTTTCTTAGCGTTCCACAGAATTTTGAATCATCTCAATCGAAGCTCGGATGAGAGATTTATGCCCAGATTACAAAACAATGTTGAAACTGTCCGAATTCAATTAATTAGTTCCATTTTGCAATTAACGCCTCCATTTGCATCCTAAACCAAAATAGAATAATAATGAGTACATTTAGGAAACAAATATGTATAAAAGACTAAACATTAAGGAGGGTAAATATGACATTTTGCATTCCCATCACCTCGTAGCCATACCCTTTACTCACATAAATTTCAATCAATGTTAGCTAATTCTATTTACTAAGCAAGTAAAGAAAATACTTAGAGCAATCGGCTGGAGAGAGTATCTTGGGGACGCGTAAGGAATGATACTTCCCTTACTTACAAACACCATTATCAACATCAATTAAATATAAATTAACTATAACAATTCAATCAAAACATTATTTCGAACACCCAAAATCGCACTCTGATACCAACTGTAAAACCCCTCCCTAGCCGGGTATTTCCTAAGTATCCCTTGGCCATTGAGAACCTAGAAAACGCATGCCTATGAAAGAAGTTTATTTTAAAATCCTATTTAAATAATAAACCTGTAGTTTAAAAATATTTTTTTAAATTTAATTTCTAAACTATAANACCGGGAAGGAGAAATATTGATTAAATATGAAACGTTTATTGCAAGGAGAAATTTTTTTATTAAAAAATTTGGCTTTATAGGGAACACATAAACGAAAAGGGGAGAGGAGGACAGTACATCTGAATTCGATATATTTTAGGAATTTAATCATTATATGCCGATAGCAGGTACAACCAATCTGCCTTGCCTAATCAAGTTAAAAGCTCACGCTCAAAGTTAAACGACATACCCATGACAACATCTAGAGTGGCTAGCGCATCTTGTTGTGTCGGAGCAAACAACATACCCATGACACAACCCATCCCAACCCTCCTTATCCCATGGAATCCGGGTGCTCCCGTTAGACTCAGGTTATCGAGGCGTGCCACGTGAAAATCTATAAAACTTGCATAACCTGTTTTTAGAATACACTTTCTATAAAACCATTCTCTTATTATTTTCATCATGAAACGTATACACATAATATATATATATTCCTTAGAATATTCTCTTTCTCTTTCTTTTATGGTAATAATTTCATTTATTGCAATAATCAACAATTAATTTATTTCACTTATTATTTTTGTATATATTAGTTATATATTGGGAATGATATTTTTATTAAATAATAATTACTTTTATGGTAATAATCAAAAATTAATTTATTTCACTCATTATTTTTGTATATATTAATTAAATATTGGGAATGATATTTTTATTAAATATTCTTTAGAATATTCTCTTTCTCTTTCTTTTATGGTAATAATTTCTTTTATGTAATAATCAACAATTAATTTACAGTCCTTTGCCATGTGTCCCGGTTGTTTACAGCCGAACCTCCAATAGTCTGAAGGGAAGTAGCCTAAGTAACTTTACAGTCCTTTGCCATGTGTCCCAATTGTTTACATTTGGAACATACATTAGTCCCTATTAGACAATTCCCTTTATGCTACCTCCATTAGCTTCCACCATGCCCGGGCATCTCCTCTCAACAAATAGGAAGCATAGCGGACTTTTTCTTGGTCACTCATGGGAAACAAGGCCATTGCCTGTTCGACAGTCTCTAACCACTCCTCTGACACCACCGGATCGTTTGAACCACTGAACTCCGGAGGTTGGTGCTTTTGAGAAAGATCATAGATTGGTTCCACTTGTTCAGAACATGTAGCACCCATCAGCATAAGTAGTCAGCTTACTGGATGTGGAACTGGTTATTGGAGCTGAGGCTGAACAACTGGAGCTGAGGGATTTGGGTTAACTTGGTTAATTATACTCTCCAGGATAACCCTCCTAAAGGCCTCAATAATGGCTGCCTGAGTCATCCTGTTGATTGCAGCCTCATCCAAAATAGAAGCATTTTGGGTATACATAGGAGGTCCACTATTAGGGTGCTCATTGATAGTCGGTGCTATTGGCTCACTAGTGCCCTCTTCATTGACATTCTCCTCGCCCATCCTATTAACTTTTCATGAATGCCTCGTAGCCATACCCTTTACTCACACAAATTTCAATCAATGTTAGCTAATTATATTCACTAAGCAAGTAAAGAAAATACTTAGACCAATCGGCTGGAGAGAGTATCTTGGGGACGCGTAAGGAATGATACATCTATTACTTACAAACACCATTACCAACTATCCTTTTGGCGTGTCACCTGACAGAGATTAAAAAAGTGATTAAATGAGTTCTAAGTGAAGCTTGAAAAACCAACAATCAAAAGAAATATCAGGAGATGCCTATTCATTATATAGAAGCAAATCTAAACACTTACTTGTTGCTTGGGAAATTTGTTGTTGCCAACCCTGCTGAGGTCACCTAGAGAGTATTAAAAAGAGTATTTAAACTGATTCAAATTCAGTTTCTCATAAGCTCACAAGTTCATGTCTAGGACTTAAACATTCAAATGTGTTTATGTAAAATTGTTATAATTGATTCACTTATCTTGCTTTAGGTATATAATGATATGAAACTCAAAAGTTAATTTCATAGGGAAGGAGAAATGTTGATTAATATGAAACGTTTATTGAAAGAAAGTTTTTTATTAAAAATTTGGCTCTATAGGGAACACATAAAATGAAAGGGGAGGGATAGTAATCTGATTCGATATATTTTAGGAATTTAATATTATATGCCGATAGCAGTACAAACCAATCTGCCTTACCTATTAAGTAACAGCTGCTCTTATCCGTGATGGTATTAGTGTGGGTGATTATAAGAGGTGTGTCACTAAGACATTAGCATGGATAAATGGTTAGTGAACTATTTATCAAAAATCACAGATTACGATGAATCACATGGACGTGGTCAATGATGCATCGTAGGATCATGCTAGTGTACCACTGATCCTTAGACCTAAGATGTCACGGTTGAATTCAACATAGGATGCATATGGTTCATATGGAGTACAAGCACGAGACTAGTCATGTCTTGTGTAATAAGCCAGTTTGTTCATATGTTATTCATGTGCGAGAACAAGTGATGGTCAAGATGGGATCCGTTAACTCAAAATAGTCCAATCTCGAGTTCCCAGACGAATGTCAACAAACATTGGAAAAGGGAAATATCTGGCCATAGTATAATGAATGTTAGATGAAAGGTAGTTTCATGTGGACGAGTTCCATTGTATCAATTGACAATTCGATTAAAGATTAAGTTAAGGGTTTTGACATACCATGAACCATTCTTAATTAGGATTAGATGACATAGGGATTTTACTACATAATACGTATGATCAGATATGGTTCATTAGAGTTTACACTTCATTGTGGTTTAGAGGTCATGGAACATTTCTAGATGTCTACCATAATTAGTGGAGTTTTGATTATAAAGAGTTATAATGAAACATATATTAGGCCCATGGCTAGATCACAGTGAACCAAAATGGTCACACTAAAAAATGCACAAAATGCCATGACACTTTCTAAATCCACATTAATAAATCCAGTAATTCCCATATAATATATACGATTATTATTCAGAAGCAAATGAATTCAGAAATATTAATCACCAATTTCTCTAATTTTAATTTTGTAACCATAAGTGACATCTAATCACAGAAGGACATACTATGTAAATGGAACTGCAGGATTTTGTTTGAAATGAACTCATACACAAGCATTCTCTTAGTCTCCCGAATGCACTATCAGACAAGATGTACAAGATATTCGTGGTGGATACCACTAATGATTTCTATCTCTTTCTGAAATTATTGCTCCTCCAGTCTCCATTCAGCTCTTTGCTTTTTTATAGTAGCAAGTTCCCATCTCGAAGGACTCCTTTATAGACAATGCCAAAATCACCTTCACCAAGTACTTTGTCTTTGAAGAAATTATTTGCAGCCTCATTTAGTTCATAATATGTAAATGTTTCAGCACTGCACGGTTAGACGGTCGTGGATGCTGCCTAATTCCTACAGACGATCCATCTAGAGAGACAAGAGAAAAAAAACAAAAGAAACAATCAGGAGATGCCTGTTCACCTATATAGAAAACAACTATTGTAAATTACTTAATTCACTTGTTGTAGGAAACTGTTATTGTTGCGTGTCACCTATAGAGTTGTTTTTTGTGTATGTGAACGAGCATCTTCTGATTATTTCTTCTGTTTTTTTTTCTCGAGTCTCTCTAGATGGATAGTCTGCAGGAATTAGGCAGCATCCACAGACCTCTGACCGTGCAGTGCCAGAACATTTACTTATTATGAACTAAAGGAGGCTGCGAATAATTTCTCCAAAGACAAAGTACTTGGTGAAGGTACTTTTGGCATTGTCTATAAATGGGTCCTTCAAGATGGGAACTTGTTGCTATAAAAAAGCAAAGAGCTGAATGGAAACTAGAGGAGAAAGAATTTCATAAAGAGATAGAAATCATTAGTGGTATCCACCACGAATATCTTGTACATCTTGTCAAATAGTGCATTCGGGAGACTAAGAGAATGCTTGTGTATGAGTTCGTTTCAAACAAAATCCTTCACTTCCATTTACATAGTATGTCCTTCTGTGATTAGATGTCACTTATGGTTAAAAAATTAAAATTAGAGAAATTGGTGATTAATATTTCTAAATTCATTCGCTTCTGAATAATAATTGTATATATTATATGGGAATTACTGGATTTATTAATGTGGATTTAGAAAGTGTCACAGCATTTTGTGCATTTTTTAGTGTGACCATTTTGGTTCACTGTGATCTAGCCATGGGNCCACAAATCTCAAAAGCTTGAATGGACAATACATCTTTTTGAATTATTATTTTTTATCTAGAATAGTATTTTCTTCAACTATAAAAGCTCATACCAAATCAACTTCCAAATCATTCAACTAATATATGATTAAATAAATGCTTAATTTTATTAAATTAGTATAATTTTCAAAGTAATTATTATTTAATAAAAATATAATTCCCAATATTTAATTAATATAGACAAAAATAATGGGTGAAATAAATGAATTGTTGATTATTACCATAAAAGAAATTATCACTATAAAAGAAAAAGAAAGAGAATATTCTACTGAGTGAAATAAATTAATTGTTGATTATTACTATAAAAGAAAAATAAATTAATTGTTGATTTTTACCATAAAAGAAAGAGAAAGAGAATATTCTAAGGAATATTTAATAAAAATATCATTCCCAATATTGAATTAATATATACAAAAATAATGAGTGAAATAATTTAATTTTTGATTATTACCATAAAAGTAATTATTATTTAATAAAAATATCATTCCTAATATTTAATTAATAGATACAAAAATAATAAGTGAAATAAATTAATTGTTGATTATTACCATAAAAGAAAGAGAAAGAGAAAATTCTAAGGAATATATATATAGGAGGAGCGAGGAGAATGTTAATGAGTAAAGGGTATGGCTACGAGGCGTTCACGAAATGTTAATAGGAGGGGCGAGGAGAATGTCAATGAAGAGGGCACTAGTGAGCCAGTAGCATTGACTATCAATGCGCCCCCTAATAGTGGACCACCTACATCTACCCAAAATGCTTCTCTTTTGGATGAGGCTGCAATCAACAGGATGATTCAGGCAGCAATTACTGAGGCCTTTAGGAGGGTTATCCTGTAGAGTATAAGTAACCAAGTGAACATAAATCCCTCAGCTCCAGTAGTTCAGCAGGGATTTCAAAAGAAGCGTGGCAAGAATAAGAGCACTCCACAGCAACAACAGAGAAGGAATAATCTTCCCATTGTCAAAAATGTGGGAGGCAACATAAAGGGAATTGTCTATTAGGGACCAATGTGTGTTTCAAATGTAAACAACCAGGACACATGGCAAAGGACTATAAAGCTACTCAGGCTACTTCCCTTCAGACTATTGGAGGTTCGACTGCCAGAGTTTACTCAGTGGCTCAGAGAGAAGCCGAAGCCAATCCATTTGCAATTACTCGTCAGTTACAATTCCACTCTACCTCTTTATATGTACTAATTGATTATGGGGCTACCCATTCTTTTATCTCATATGGTATTATAAAAAGATTGGGTTCGGAGCCTAGTAAAGTGGAACATGTTGTTAAAATCTGGATGCCTAATGGGGAGAATTATTTTACTGATAAGTTGTTGATGGGGGAAACTATAGTGATTGATGGGCATGAATTGAATGTTGATTTGATTATTTTTTATATGTCTGATTTTGATATGATTTTAGGAATGGACTTCTTGAGCAAATATGGAGTATTGATAGATTGTCAGAAGAAGAAGGCCAGGTTTAACTTAGATGTTGGAGATAGTTTCTCCTTTGGGGAAGGTCATCTACACAGCCTGATGATAAGTGCAGTGAAGGCTAGGGAGCGGTTTTACATTAACTTTGAGCATGAAGCTTTTAACTTAATTAGGCAAGGCAGATTGGTTGTAACTACTATCAGCATATAATGATTAAATTCCTAAAATTTATCGAATTTAGATTTACTATCCTCTCCCCTTTTCATTTATGTGTTCCTTGTAAAGCCAAATTTTTTAATAAAAAAATTTCTCCTTGCAATAAACGTTTCATATTTAATCAATATTTTTCCTTCCCTGTGAAATTAACTTTTGAGTTTCATATCATTATATACCTAAAGCAAGCTTAAGTGAATCAATTATAACAATTTTACATCGAGGAATGGAAATAAATCGTTTTCTGTGACTATTTTATTAGTGGACGTATATATCTCTGGTGACCAAAATTTAGTGGTTAATTCTAATCATTTTAGACGCTGAACAACTCAATTCTGGAAATAACTTTCACAAGTAAACAAATAACTAACATAGATATATAAGAAAATAAAACTATAAAAGGCTTTCATATTTATTCAATTGCATTAGCAGAGAACAATGGATTGAAATTTTTGAATTTCAAGACACCTTATTAGTTATAGTATCATCAAAATGTCAAGAATTTATACAATTGAACAGATTTAAGGATATAGATAAAAAGAAAAGGCTATGCCATTACACGTGCTCAGAAGCACAATGTATTTGTTCAACAGCTCAGGCCCTTTCACCGATATAAATATAAAAACACAGCAGCAGCAGCATAGCGCACCAAAAATGTGAGTTTTGCCGCAACAGGAGGACCATATAGAGAACATTTGACCTTAAACGTAAAGGAGCTTGATGGAACCAACCCAAGTAACTCAGTTACTTATGCATTCAATCACTCATTTATGACTAAAATCAACCAAGAACAGAAAAGAGGCAGTGATTGTCTTGCTTAAATGGATATTTGGATTGATATTCAGTAACTCATTACAATGAATTAAGCAAAAAGGAAAATATGGCTAAAACAGAAAAGAGAAAGAATCCAGGCTGATCTTCGAGGGTCGCGCCTCCCCACCAATTCCCAACAATATTCTCTATGCTCTCCTCTGTGGTTCTCCTTTTATTCCCTATTTGTCATGCTAGCTGTGTTGTTGTTCCACCTGTCAAACAAACTATTCACGCTTGTTGTGCTGCTGCCTTACTTGTTATGCTGTGCTCCAGCTGTCCTGTGTGACTCTTCCTTCTTGCCCCTTACGGTTATACCACTTGACTATTGGTGGTCATCATTACCCTCCCCAAGGAGTGCCACTGTCTCAAGGTGGAAAGAAGGGAATTGGTGGCATATGGCAGCATAATCCTCCCGTATTGTCACAGGGAAAGTGACTTCCACTTGATAGGATTTCATAATTACCATTCAGTAGGCGCCGTTTACGTAGTGCCGTTCAGGTTGGACTTATAGGACCAGGTCACCTATGAGTACGAGGGAAGGGGTGGGTAGTCAGGGGGGTGGTGGCTCGTTCAGTTGCAAGACATGAAAGACATCATTATCGGGCTGTGGGGGGTAAGTCGAGGCGATACACAACCTGTCCCACTTTGGTCGTAATGGAGAAAGGCATAGTAACGGGGGCTGAGCTTCTCGTTGACTCGCCTTGTGAGGGATCGAAGACGGTAAGGCTGAAAGTTTCAGGTAGACGAAGCCCCTATGGCAAAGTGAACTTCGACGTTTGCCATTAGCATATTTTTTCATGGTTTTGGGCCCAGTGAGGTTTAGCTTTAAGTCCTCTAAGATGGAATTGCGGGCTGCTAATTGCTGGTCTACGGCATCCACCACAGAAGAGTTCTCACTATATTTGAAAAGAATGGGAGGGTCGCGACCATATAGAGCCTTGAACGGAGTCATTCCTGAAGAGTGGTTGTAAGTGTGTGTTAAACCAGTATTCTGCCCAGGCTACCCATTTGGCACTGATGCGGCTAATGCCCTGCAAAACAACAGAGATAGGTTTCGACACAACGGTTGACAACCTCCGTTTGACCATCCGTTTGAGGATGGTAGGCGGTACTCATGTGGAGTTGAGTTCCTGACTGTTTAAACAATTCCCCCCGAATAAACTCATGAAAATTCTATCACGGTCAGAGACAATAGTACGGGGAAAGCCATGCAAATAGACAATTTTGTAAGGAACAGGTTGGCACTTCCGAGCTGTAAAAGGGGGCACAAGGGAAGAAAGTGGCTATACTTCGTAAGGCGATCCACCACAACCAGGATGGGTGTCCAGCCTATGACTTTAGGAAGCCCCCCAATAAAATCCATGGACACCTCTCCCAAACCTGAGAGGGAATGGGTAGAGTTGTAGGAGGCCCGCTGGTTGTAGTGCATCATATTGTTCTATTGGCAAATGGAGCAGGCCTTTACAAGCCGGATATCCTGCCTCATTCCCTCCCAATAAACCACTTGCACCAGCCGCTTGTAAGTACGAAAATAACCAGAATGACCACCTACGAGGGAAGAGTGAAATTCCCACGAAGTTGCTACACTTGGGGACAGGATTTGGGCAACACCAAATGATCATCATAGTAAAGTAAGGGACCCACTAACCTGAATTGCGAATGGCTAGACGAATCGACGATCGATCTTGATAAATTTTCTACAGCTTACTGTCACGTTGAATGGCCTCTACCCACTTTTTGTTTTTTTGCGAAATAACAGATTGAAATGGCGATACACTCAACCGTCCATCACGTCCGGATAAGGCATCCGCAGCTTTATTTTCTAACCCAGGTTTATACTGTATTTCATAGTTCAATCCGAGCAGCCTGATTATCCATTTGTGTTGTTCTTCTCGCTTGTAACCGTGCTTATTCAGATAGTGGAGGCTTCG
Source organism: Pistacia vera (assembly GCF_008641045.1). Taxonomy (NCBI): domain Eukaryota; kingdom Viridiplantae; phylum Streptophyta; class Magnoliopsida; order Sapindales; family Anacardiaceae; genus Pistacia; species Pistacia vera. Next base: position 290,451 of record NW_022196435.1, read on the forward strand.
CTGATCGGTTCTAATAATGAAACGGCGACCCAACAAGTATTGGCACCATTTCTGAATAGCAAGGACCACGGCCATCAGTTCTCTCTCGTAAACCGAACGAATCCGCGAGCGAGTGGAAAGACCTTGACTTAAGAAGGCCAAGGTTGCCTTCCTGCATTAGGACAGCCCCGATACTGTATCCTGAAGCATCTGTCCAATGACGAATGTTTTTGAAAAGTCTAGCATGGCGAGGACCGGGACAGTAGTCATTACCTGTTGCAAGTCTTCAAATGCCTTTTGTGCTACCTCAGGCACACAAAAGAATCCTTACGGAGTAGATTTGTTAAAGGTAAGGCAATTGCCCAATAACCATTGATGAACTTCCGATAATATCCTGTAAACCTAGAAACCCACGAAGCGCCTTCACCTCCTTCGGAACAGGCCATTTTAATAGCAATCTAGCTTGGAAGGGTCAACAGCAATTCCTTGACCTGAAATGATGTGGCCTAAGTATTCCAACTTACATTGCCCGAAAGTGCATTTTTTCTTCTTACCACCAACTGGTAGTCGAGTAGAACCTGAAATGTGAGTCTTAAGGTGCGGTGTGCCTCTGAGTTAGTACTGTAAACCAATATGTCATCAAAAAAAACCAAGAGACTTACATAAGTATGGTTTGAAAATGCTGTTCATGAGAGCTTGGAAGGTGGAAGGTGCATTCGATATCCGAAGGGCATTACTAGAAAATCGTAGTGCCCTCATGTTGTGGAAAGGCTGTCTTATGAGTATCTTCCTCGGACACGAATTGGTGATATCCCGACTTAAGGTCGAGTTTCAGAATATCGGGCCCCGCCTAACTCATCAAATAACTCGTCCACTGTCGGTATCGGAAACTTATAGTATGGTGACTTTGTTGAGTGCTCGGTAGTCAACGCAGAACACGCATCCTTCGTCTTTCTTTTTAACCAAAAGTACTGGGCTGGAAAAGGGACTGATACTCGGCTTGATAATTCCGTAAACCAACATTTCCTGTACAATCCCTCTCTATCTCATCTTCTGAAATATGGGTACTGATAGGGTCTGACATTGGGGAATGGAGCTGCCTGTTCGAGCCTGATAGTGTGATCACAATGTCTTGTCGGTGGCAGTCCGGGTAGCATTTCAAATAAGACTTGGTATTCCCTTAAAAGTGCACCCCAAAACCCTCATTCGTTACTCTTCATGCTCGTGCACCTGCAAATTATTAATTTCCAACAAGTAGCCTGGCCCTTCATACTGGATCATTTTAAAATCCTTTTCAATGACAACTTGGTTCTGCTCAGAGAGGGGTCCCCAATCAACATGATAATTCTTCCGGACTGGTTAAATTTCATCACGATTTTTTCCAGTTCGTGGTAATTTCTCCCAGTGTCTCTAACCATGCAACCCCAAAATCACATCAGCACTAGTCATACGAAGGGGTAGAAGTGTTGGACTACTGAAATATCTTGCAGCTGTACTTCATCACGCGACATTCCCCTTGACAGCTTACCTGTACCCCCTCACCAACTCTGACTCCAAACATTTTAGTAGAGGTATGGAGTTTGAGCTCATCCACTACCTGTCGGCTGATGAAATTTTGAGACGCCCCGCTGTCAATTAAAACCACCACATTTCTCTGCAATCTCCCCTTTGAGCTTCAAGGTTTTTGCCCACTGATACCTTTCAACGAACTGAGGGAAAGCTCCATTGTTCCTTTGCATCTTTTCCCTTTGAGTTCCTTACAGATAGCTCATTCACCTCCTCAGGATCTTCATCTTCCAACAATAGAACTTGTACCTGCTTATCCCCACATCTATGACCCGGAGAATACTCGTGTCACAATGATAGCACAATCCCTCTCGTTTGCGTTGGATCTCGGCCTCTATCATTCGCCTGAAGGGGAACTCGTGTTGGACTGAATCTGGGGAAAATTGACTGACGATGGCAAGTTGGGGCTGGAGGGGGTTTCGTTTAGGTTGCGTCGAACAGGTGGTTGTGGGGTTGAGTGGGTTGATGGTGTGGCTTGGGTCAATAGCATGTTGGGTTTGTAGCTTCCATCGGGTCGAGTTGACGGGTGTAAGTTTTGCACCAAAAGGGATGAATTCCATTTAGTTACACGCGCAGATCCAAATTTGAATTCCTCCACAGTTCTATTCCTTTCCTCCACACGCTAGGCCAATTGGGCCATACTAACTAATGAATTGGGCTGTGGTGGATTGGGCTATTGGAGTTTGATTTCAGCTACTTCAGCCTAAGCCCATTCAGAAATGCAGCAGTGAGCACCTCTTCCTTCTCATTGTCATAACGCTGCGACTTCTTCAAATTTTCTGCGATAATCCAGAATCAGTGTTTCTGGTGGCTATCAGCAGCTCCAAGGGACTACTTCTTGGGTCCCGCTAAACCTTTGGGAGAGAGCTATTTTAAACTCTGCCAATTACTTATCATTAACCTGGTTTCCATCCATTGATACCAATTGAGAGCTTCTCCCTCCATGCATAGTGCAGTGGCGCTGCTACCTGATGTCTTCAACTATCAGTTGAAAGTGAAGTAACGTTCCACCTTGAATATCCATCCATACGGGTCTTCACCGGAAAAGATAGGTAACTCCAATTTTCTCCCTTCCATTCACGATGGTGCCACACTTCACCCCCGGTTCCAAGTTTCTCGGATGGGCCACCCTGCCTATTCCCCGGTGTCTTGCCTTCAAAGTTTTCCCCTCCCGTAGGCACTCCTTGATTTCCTACATTCTCATGTTCATTGTGCTCAACCCTGCCACGACTCGAGTTCCCGAAATTCCTCCTTCGTTCCTCCTCTTTTCATCCCTTTTTCGCATCCAATTTGCATATCGATTAAAATCTCCTCATTGTTTCACCGTTTCAGTCACTTAGCTACATCTTTCTCAACGTTATCTATTCTATTATCCATCTGTGCCAACCATGCCCTGAATCAAGCTGGCTCTGATACCAATTTGATGGAACCAACCCAAGTAACTCAGTTACTTATGCATTCAATACTCATTTTAGACTAAAATCAACCAAGAACAGAAAAGAGGCAGTGATTGTTGCTTAAAATGGATATTGGATTGATATTCAGTAGCTCATTACAATGAATTGAGCAAAAAGGAAAATATGGCTAAAACCGAAAAGAGAAAGAATCCAGGCTGATCTTCGCGGGTCAGCTCCCCAAAATTCCAAAATATTCTATGTCTCCCCTCTGTTGTTCTCCTTTTATTCCTTTATTTGTCATGCTAGCTGTGTTGTTGTCCACCTGTCAAACAACTCATTCACGTTGTTGTGCTGCTGCCTTACTTGTTATGCTGCTGCTCAGCGTCTGTGTGACTCTTCCTTCTTACCCCCTACGGTTATACCACTTGACTATGGTTGTCCATCAGAGCTTTGGCAAAGATATTTGGAAACTTGAAGGCAATTCAATCATCTGAAATAAATATAGAATTAGCAACAGATATATGATACAAATAGACAAATGGATTTGTTTTTTCTTTTTATAATCCAAAAACCCCTTGGCATGAGCACCAAGTTCAGAACCCAAACTATTTACAAACCTTAGTTGTTAGAAAACCTAACAGATATAATCTTAAATAGTGGTTCCAAGAGGATTTAAACCAGTGACATCTTATAGATAAAAGTAGGACTATTGAACCAACTTGCGTCTAGCACGTTTTTAGAATAGTTGCTCATTCAACTGGGAAGCTAGAAGCATCTAGCTCTGACATTTTGCACTTACACAAGGACACACTAAAAAATTAACTCCAAAAACAGGAACTTTATTAGTTAAACTTTTAGATGTTAAAAGAGACTGAATGCATTGTTTATCATCAAAGATTTTCAATGAGTATTCAACTTTGATGAACTGATTTTGAAGCTTAAAATCTAAAGCGTACAAATGTACACTCCAATAGGGTTCCTACTTCAAAGGTCCAATAAGCTACAACTCAAGGAAGCAATAAAAATCAAAAGTTTGAGTTCAAAGGAGTTCTCTAGCTTGCATTTCTAAGAAGATCAGACGTAAAGAAATAATACCTCTTTGATCGCATTCCGAATGTCATTAAGACCACCAACATCTCCAACCGGAGCGACCTTCAGGAGAAGGTTTACTAGGGCTCGCATAGCAACTGGAAGGAATCAGATAGCTTGAGTAAAGTATCCCTAATAGTGGGATGAATGTTCTTTTCACCACCAGAACGGAAGGCAGAAAATGGCCAACAGCAGCATGAAAGCTCTATCAACCAATATTTCCTGAAAATGTTATTCCTTTATTAAAAATGCAGTAGAAAACAAAGGTCAAGAAATTCATTAAAGAAGAGGGAACAGTAAATGTAATCTCTTATCTTAAACATGATAACAACTAATTTAACAATCAGTGGTAACACCAAAGACAGTTGCATCACTAGAACAAAGTGACTATGGTAGAAGAATTATGTATTGAAAATAAAAAGGATTTGAGTAGAACTTCTAAAAAACACAGAAGGATTGAGTAGATTTGCATCATTATCAAGAGAGTTGATCGGTAGTGTAAAAAGAGACATATCAAAATCCATTATTGATATATTTCAATCTCCATTAAAAACAATTTAATAGTTAACTGATTGGAGTTCGGGTATAACAAAGGATTCTGAAAACTATTAACAATAAGTTGTGAAATGTACATTAGGGATTCACGTAGATCACCAGGGAGGTTATTCTATATCAAGATAAAAGGTTAGATATAGTTAAATTGTAGCTATAAGAAAAATTACCTTTTGAAGAACATAACCATCATGTACTGTGGCACTATAGTTGATCCTCCATACTGAAAAAGTTTGTGATTATGAAAAATAACATTCATCATGTTAAAATAAATGTAGTTTGTACGAGGAAAAAATAAAAGATGGCAAGTAGATGAAATACTGAAAAACTTAATATAGCATACCTTGCGGTATATCATGTAAATGAAACTCTTTTAAAGCAACATTCAAGTACAATGAATTCATGGAATTTCGCAACCAATATTGGATACTGATTAGCAAAAGCAGCCCTATAAAGAAACTGAATCTTTATCCTATAAATAGTAAAAATTAAACTCCTAAAGAATCATCAACATTTAAACAGCCACTGAAACAGGTAAATAACAAAAGGAAAAAGTTTTTTATCAGTTTGCAAGGATGAGTGGAGGTGGATATCAAAATAGTGAAATAGATAGTGGACATTCTTTTAAATAAGATATATATACCCTAAACTAAAACTTGGCTAAATCAACTTTTCAATCCTTTTTTTTTCCCCCACAATCCAGGTATAGGATAAACGAGAAACTGTAATTACCAAGAATGTAGGTACACAAAAAGGCCTAACTGAAGGCTTGAAATCTAATTCCAAAGCAGCCCCCAAACAAGAATCCCGAAGAAACGAACACTACCATTATCTGAGTCCATTCAAATTATTTGCCGTTAAAAACTATAAAATACAACATATAAAGAAAAACTAAAAACAATATTAATAGAGTGCATAAGCTGCCAAGAAGGTAGCATTTATCTTAAATTTGGCTACATCTCTAACACATGATCCTATATAGTGCCATCATAGACAACTGTGGAGCCATATAGGTAACAATTTCTGGCAAACTGCAAGGATGTTGAAATAGTAGAAAATTATGCTTTTACCATAAAACCCAGTAACAGAAAATTCAGAGTGGGCAGATCACCTTTCCCTCTGTTGTTAAGTGTTTGAAGATGGGTCGGCAAATAGCATTGGATGCTCTTGGGATCAACTAACAAACATCCCTAAAACAGTTATAACATTCAGCATCAGTGAATATCAAAATAATTGACAGGAAATATAATGACACCCACAGACCACCAATCCATTGTTGTGTTTGAAATAATTTTATAAACAAAAACTCCTTAACATTATTTACAAGTAAGCATCACATGATGAAAAAGCATCAGCTAATTAGATATATACTCAAAAGCAAGTAGTCAGGGGCCAATATGTTTTTAAAATTGCAAAATTTCATTGTTCGCAATAATGTAATAGCTAAATGAAAAACATTTTAACCCACGATTAAATCATATGCATATAACACCCATGAGGATTAAATCATATGCACGTAACAGTGCAAGAATATTTCTTGGCATCCTTGGCCAGTGAACGAAGAAGAAAAGCTTTACAAGCCAGTATTCGTTCTATATATATCATCCTAAAAAAAGAAAGAAGTTGCAGAATTATAAAGGAGAAGTATGGAAAATTCACAGAAGAATTTCCGCAAACAGTGAAGGCAAAAGGAGAAGCATGGCAAAAGGATTTTTGCTTTAGTATATATTATATAAAAGGACCACAAATCACAAAATGGCAAAAGGCTATTAAAGAAAGGAATTCATCACAAACTAAAGTATAACAAATACACATTAAAAATCATATCATAAGACATCAACAGTCAAATAGTAAAAAAACAACATGAGCAGGAAGGCACATCAAACAATCCAAATGAAAGAAATAACAAGAGAAAAATCCGCAAATATGAAGAAAATTCGAACCAAAAAACACTACGGTATTGCTTCGAACGTTACCAATCAGCCACCCTAAAATGAAGAAAAAAAAGTACCTTCTTACAGGTGCTTAACCCAAAACGCAATATAATCTCCACAAATTACACCCCAAACCATTCTTGTCGGACAGTTAACTATGATAACAATGGAGTCACCTGGTCTCGGCTTGACGTATTACTACAACATCTTATACAATATCCCATTCTGAACTCTGTTTTTTCACCTCATTATAAGAAAAAGATAAAAACTTACTGCAAACCTAGAGGGTATCTTGGCTTTCTCTTTCTTTTGTGGCATGATTTTTCTTGTGTTTAGTTGAATCACAAGTTGGAGATTCTGTTGAAAGAAAAGTGGACAGAAACAAACATTAAGTCAGAAAGAAAGAGTAAGGCAGAGAGAATGAAAAAATGGGTGGAAAACTTTGTCTAAGTGAAAATTTTGATAGGTGGGAAACTTTTGTCTTAGTAAAAAAGTCAGGTTCTACAGTTCAGAAATTCAGGCAACAGCGATTAAGATGGACACGTCAGATCGAAGAGATAAGATGCATGGGAAAAGATGAAATCAGGTTCTGCAGTTCAGAATAATGGGAAACAGCGAGGGCAAACATGCGTGGAGAAGAGATGAAATTTGGGTGTGTGGTTTGGGAAATTTGGGGAAAACGTAGGGCAAACATGCATGGAGAAGAGATGAAATTGACAAAAATGCTTGCTTATATAGGTTAGGGTATTCTGTAAATAACTTAAAAGTAAGGGTTCTAATTAGTTATTTAATTTTGAATATAATTCTATTATGGAAATAAGTCAATTGTAACTAAAAATTTAGTCAATAAAGAATTAGTGTAGTTGACCTAATTGAGGTTTTGGCATGAACAATAATTTTGGGGGGAATATGAATTTTTTAAGTTAAATTAGCAACTAAATCAAATTTAGTTGCTGTAATACTTTGCGGCCCTTGTAATTACTGTCCAAATATGGGTATTTTGGTAATTTTATTTTTCTACAAATAATCATAATAGTTACTAATAAATCCTAATTATTTGCAACTAATTTAGCAACTAAATGTAGTTGCAAAAAAGTTGTTTTTGTAACAAAAAAGTAGATGCAAAATTATATTTTAGATGCAAACTATCAAATTTTGGAGGGAAAAATCACCCGGAACAAATTGTAACTAAATTATTAGGCACTAAAGCAACCGGTTTTGACTAACAAAATAGTCGCAAAAAATTAACTTTAGATGCCAAATGTTGGAAATGTGGACCCCAAAATTTTAATCCTCTTGTTCGTTGACTATGTCAATTTAGTTGGTAATGTAGCCTTTTTGCAACGAATTCTGGTTAGGTTGCAAAAAATTGGTTGCAAAATGTCAGTTTTCTTGTAGTGGATGAAAGTGTTTCATGTTGACGAGTTCCATTGTAATCGTTGACAATTCGATTAAAGATTAAGTTAAGGGTTTTGACATACCATAAACCATTTTTAATTGGGATTAGATGACAGAGGGATTTTACTACACGATACGTATGATGAGAAATGGTTCATTGGAGGTTACACTTATTATGGTTTAGGGGTTATGGAACATTGCTAGACAATACCATAATCAGTAGGAGTTTCGATTATAAAGAGTTATAACGAAACATATATTAGGCCCATGGCTAGATCCCAGTGAACCAAAATAGTCACACTAAAATGCACAAATGCTTTGTGACACTTTCTAAATCCACATTAATAAATCCACTAATTCCCATAAATATATACGATTATTATTCAGAAGCAAATGAATTCAAAAATACTCATCACCCATTTTTCTAATTTTTTTTTTAACATAAGTGACATCATCTAGAAGGACATGCTATGTAAATGGAAGTGCAGGATTTTGTTTGAACGAACTCTACACAAGCATTCTCTTAGTTCCCGAATGCACTATTGGACAAGATGTGCAAGATATTCGTGGTTGATACCGCAATGATTTCTATCTTTCCGAAATTCTGCTCCTTCAGTCTTCATCAGCTCTTTGCTTTTTTTATTTAGAAAAGAGGCATACTTAGATCATCTTTAACCCATTGCACCAAATGGTGCAAGTTCACACTAAATTGGTGTGATTTGTGCTGTAAAACACTATTGTATCTCCAACCTACTGCATCAAATATACACTAAAAAGAATATTCTTAGAATATTCTTTAAAATATTCTTTAGAATATTCTCTTCTCTTTCATATGGTAATAATTTCTTTATGGTAATAATCAACAATAATTATTTCACTCATAGAATATTCTTTAAATATTCTTTCGAGTATTCCCTTTTTTTTTTTTTATGGTAAATCAACAATTAATTTATTTCACTCATTATTTTTTATATATTAATTAAATATTAGGAATGATATTTTTATTAAATAATAATTACTTTATGGTAATAATAAAAAATAATTTTATTTACTCATTATTTTTGTTATATTAATTAAATATTGGGAATGAAATTTTTATTAAATATTCTTTAGAATACCTCTTCTTCTTTCTTTGGTAATAATCAACAATTAATTATTCACTTATAGAATATTCTCTTCCTTTTTCTTTATGGTAATAATTCTTTTATGGTTATAATCAAAATTAATTATTCACTCATATTTTGATATATTAATTAAATATTGGGATTGATATTTTTATTAAATAATATATTTTATTAAATAATACTTACTTTGAAAATTATACTAATTTAATAAAAATTAAGCATTTATTTAATCAAATATTAGTTGAATGATTTGGTATGAGCTATAGGTTGAAGAAAATACTATTCTAGATAAAAAAATAATTCAAAATATGTATTGCTCATTTAAGCTTGAGATTGTGGGCTTATTCAAACAGAGTTATTATCCATTCAAGCTTTTGAGATTTGGGATTATTCAAAAGATGTATTGTCATTCAAAGCTTTTGAGATTTGTGCTATTTTAAAAAGATGTATTGTCAATTCAAACTTTTTAGATTTGTGGCTATTTCAAAAAGATGTATTGTCCATTCAAGCTTTTGAGATTTGTGGCATTCAAAAAGTTGTATTGTCCATTCAAATTTTTGAGATTGTGGCTATTCAAAAAGATGTATTGTCCATTCAAGCTTTTTAGATTTGTAGTATTTCAAAAGATGGATTGTCCATTCAAGCTCAAAAAGACGTGTGTCCATTCAAGCTTTAATTCAACCTTATGTTATAAAAGAGCATACGAACATTAGTTTCATACCATCTCTTCTATTTCCTCTCAAAAAAAAAAAAAAATCATAATCTTCTTCATTTGTGTTACAAATGACTACACAACGAAGCTCTTCGTACACAAATGAAGAAGACATGCATCTAGTCATATTTATCTTGAGTTTCTCAAAACCCGATTTTAGGTATAAACCAATAGTGATCAATTCTGGTCTCGAGTTGAGCTTGACTACAATAGTTCCAAACCCGTGTTTCTTACTCAGGTTCAAAACAAAGATTTACATTGCGAATGCATCTGATCTTGAAGCTATTGGCAAAGTGAGGGGATGCGTACATCAAATGAAAAAAAGAATCCAAGTGGTGCTTCTGAGCAAGATATTGTGAGTATTGATCATTTAAGCACTAATTTAATCATATATTAGTTGAATGATTTGGAAGTTGATTTGGTATGAGCTTTTTAGTTGAAGAAAATAATCTTTAGATAAAAAATAATAATCAAAAGATGTATTATCCATTCAAGCTCTTGAGATCGTGACTTATTTTAAAAAGAGTTACTGGTCCATTCAAGCTTTGAGATTTGTGGATTATTCAAAAAGATGTATGTGCATTCAACTTTTGAGATTTTGTGCTTATTTCAAAAAGATGTATGTCAATTCAAACTTTTGAGATTGTGGCTTATATCAAAAAGATGTATTGTCATTCAAGCTTTGAGATGTGGTTTATCAAAATGATATATTGTCCATTCAAGCTTTAGATTTGTGGATATTCAAAAAGATGTATTGTCCATTCAAGCTTTTTAGATGGGGGATTATTCAAAAAGATGTATTGTCCATTCAAGCTTTAGAGATGTATGCAAGAATCAGAGACTCCCATTCAAAGTCTCCCTATCGTGCATTGTGACATGCGTCACATTCTCTAAAAATAAATGATGAAAATAGGGGTAGTTCAGCTCAACATCCATTCGGGGGAAGAAAGCAAAATTTAAAAGGAAAAAGATAAAGAAGTTTTAAACAGTTTTGAAACTATCAAGAAGAAAATTGACAGCCACTGCTATTTCAATCAGGGCAACTCAGCTAGGGCACAAAATTATGAAATCCAAATGAAAAAATTGCTTTGGCATAATATCAAGAGATAACAAAATTTTATTCAAGGATTTGAAATCCATAACCGAACCAATGTACGTGGGTTTCAAATGAACAATCAAGAATTATGCAAAAAGAGCTTAACAACAAGGTCAAGGACCTCAAAATACTCTAGTTCTTTCCATTATTTGATGATTATAAGATTCAGAACTAATCTCGGAATCTTAGTTATTTTAGTTTATGTTGTTTTTTTAATTTTAGTGTTTTTAAATTAGTGTTAATTTTTCTTTTGGTTATTGTAGTTTAATATTTGCATTGAATAAAGTTTTGTTTTAATTTTTCATCATTTTTTGAATTATATCTTATTATGAATTTATTATTAAATATATATGAAGAATAATCAAATTAACTTAAATACAAAAAACCAAAAAAAAAAAAAAATATATGTATGAACAGTACCACGCCAATTTGGGTGGATGAACGTGCTGCACCAAATTTGGCATGGCGCTGTTCAACCTCACCAAATTGGAGTAGCAGTTCATGCTATTTTGGGTGTTTTCACACCAAATAGCATGGGTGGAGGGGCCTTAGGATTCATTAAACATGATAAAACGGGTTAAACTATTAGATTTAAACACATGTGGGTAAAATATAATTAATGTTTGTTAAATTTTGAATTTGAAAACGAGCCCCACCCTTCAAAATCGCTTAATCGAGCCATATACCCAAAAAAACGACAGAACACATTCGTTTCTCTGATTTTTGGCAACGACAGTGCCCTATTCGACAAATATTCGATCCTAAAACTTCCTTAAACAAACCATGGCTGATTCATAAAGAGAGGAAAACCTAACCCCACTTGATCTAGACTGGTGGCGCCAGCAATTCAAAGGTTGTCAAAAAAGATGCTTGGTGGATCATCGAAGAATCCATAGAAGTAATGCAAGGGCAATAACATTGCATAGTAGGCATGCTGAGTCTCCATTGAATATCATGTGATGGTATTAGTGTGGGTGATTATAAGAGGTGTGTCACTAAGACATTAGCATGGATAAATTGTTAGTGAACTATTTACGAAAATGAAGATTACGACAAACACATGGACGGTCAATGATGCATCGTAGGATCGTGCTATGTACCACTGATCCTTAGACCCGAGACATCACGGTTGAATTCAACATAGCATGATATGGTTCATATGGAGTATAAGCACAGACTAGTCACGTCTTGTGAATAAGCTGTTTGTACATATGTTATTCATGTGTGAGGACAGTGAGTCAAGATAGGATCCGTTAACTCAAAATAGTCCAATCTCGAGTCCCATACGAATGTCAATAAACATTGGAAAAGGAAATCTTTGCCAGAGTATAATGAATGGAGTGAAAGGTAGTTTCATGTTGATGAGTTTCATATATCGATGACAATTCGATTAAAGATTAAGTTAGAGTTTTGCATACCATGAACCATTCTTAATTGGGATTAGATGACAGGGGATTTACTACACAATCGTACGATCAGAAATGGTTATGGAGTTTACACTTCATTGTGGTTTAGGGGTATGGAACATTGCTAGACGTCTACCATAATCAGTGGGGGTTTCGATTATAAGATTTATATGAAACATATATTAGGCCATGGCTAGATCACTGTAAGACTCTCTTTCTAGCCAGCATACTCGTAAAATAACAGTAAAACTCATTAAATATTATAAGGAAATATATAAACGAGTATCAAGAGATGGGGCCATATTTAATTTTCTTTTATAAATAAAACTACATAATACATATAAGTCTCAAAATATTAACTTGACAGTTTTGCCCAACCTTTCCTCTACGTAATGATCCAAGTGACCGTACTGTTAGTAAACGGTCCGTATACGAACGGAAACGAAAAAATATAACTCAGGGATCGTTTACATGAGCCAAGATCAAGGGTATGATTTTACAATTATATTAAATAAAATCCGCATAAATATTCAAAATGAGTTTAAAGAAACAAACGCACGTTGGAGGCTCCTCCAAATGTGCGACAAATGTTTTGCTACCGTCCAAGTGTAGGATCGAACCTGGTAGTCCACACGAAGACAATCTTAAAAGAACCAAAGAGGGATTGCTAGATCCTCTTTGGCTTCAAGATTAAGAAGAAAAAACAAATCAATTGAATTGATTTTCAGGCTCAAAATGTGTTACTGCCGTGGGAAAGCAAAAAGGGTGCTGTGTGTATTGGTTTACAAAGAAAAACCTAATTAAAAACCACACTTTTCCTTTTATATTTAAAAACAATTTGCCCTAATCCCATACGGAATAGGCTTGGGCTCCAACCCAAAACCCCATGTTTGCCAAACACTCCCAATTTGATTTTTCTATTTTCCATCATATCTCAATTAAAATCAATTAATATAAATTTAAATATATATTAACATTTAACAGTAATGATAATTATTTAAATAGTGCGAACACATATTAAACGTAATTCACTATAATTTTCTAACAAATTAAATAAAGGCTACGACCTCAGCAAATTTAATTGCACTGTGAAATTACCAAAATACCCTTTCACCTTAAAAGACGAAAACGCTCTCTTTTTCTGGCATCTTAAATTCTTCTGTGTGTGACCATTAGGCTCCTCATCATATCGGCAAGTTATAGTATTGCGATTAACACCAAATAATCGTCTCAATAAACAGAGACCAAGATTGGCCCTAGAAAGCATCATGGCCACCCGATAGATTCGGATTCAGCAAAGTAGCTACCTGTCAACGATATGGTTACCGGCAATTCATCCTTTCATCATTCGTATCTCGATGAGACGAAGGCATAGAAATAGTGTCAACCTTCGGGTACTCTCGATATTATTTATTCAGTGGACCAATGACCCGTATTATAAAACTAGATAGAGCAAAACCAATCCCACTGTGGCCACAGTTTTAGTGTCATTGATATACTGAATTGCCGTGAGATAACTTTCTCCCATACCGGGAGTGATAAGTCCTCTGTCAATCCACCATAGTCTTGATACACTCCTTGATGCAGCCAATCACCACCGTATTGACAGCTCTGAAAAGAACTATGCGTTAGGCTAGTGTCAAACTACACCAATCGGTGCACAAGGCGCTCCGGTGATCTCAAGTCTAAGGATCACATGCACCACCATTCGTTAGAGGATTTGTTCCATAGACACTGGGGTTACCATCCATATGGAATCCTCTAGTGGGTAGTCCAGTGAACTTGCTGGGTGAATCGCCTACAACAAACACCCATGTGTTGCACCAGGTTGTCACCAAACAACCTTGACAAGTGAGATCAATCACTGCCTTCGACAGGGCGTTCAACACTTGGTAGCCTTACCGTGTATCTGTGCCCTTATTCAGAAAATATTGGGGCTACGGACGTTTCTAGAATGGCCCACATATGTGCTCATAGGGTTCTCACTATCAAGATTTGAAAACTTGATACCCTCGTCAAGGTCTACATTCTAAGGACATATATCAATACATATTGCAATAATAATGATTTACGCGATACAGAAATAAATGCCTTTTATGATTAATGAACATTATTACAAAGAGTCAATTTACAATAATGATGGCTCTAGGGCATCTACTCTAACAATCTCCACTGCACTATAGCCAATCATTCATGTATTTAATACCAAATGATCTCAAGTGCCTGTCATGCTTCTGCTGCGACAGAGGCTTGTTAGTGATCTGCGAGTGGTCGTCAGTATGCACTTTACTAATCTGCACGTCTTCCTCTCAACTATCTCTCTGATGAGATGGAATCGTCTGAGTAGTGTCTGGATTTCTGATGAGACCCTGGTTCCCGGCTTGAGCAATTGCTCCATTGTTGTCACAATAGATGTCTATAGGATCAACAATCGTAGGAACCACACCAAGTTCAATAATGAACTTCTTAATCCAGACTCGCTTGGCCGCATCCGGCAAGTAATATATCAGCCTACATTGTAGAATTCTGCTACAGTGCTTTGCTTGGAGCTCTCAGCTCACCACCGCCATTGAGACAAAATACAAACCTGATTGCGATCGATAATCATCTTTTCCGTTTGGAAAATAGCCATCAGTATCCTTTTACAGTGAGCTCATCTTCCCTCCATAAACCAAGAACCTATCTTTAGTCCTCTTCAGGTACTTAAGAATATTTTGACAGCCATCAGTGACGCTCACCGGATCCGATTGATACTACTACAAGTGCTCAAGGCACATGAGACATCAATCCGTACATAGCATGGCATACATAATGGATCCTATTGCTGAAGTATATGAGATCCTCTTCATTCCTATCTCTCTCATCTGTGTTTTAGGACACAATTCCTTAGAGAGATAAATACCATGTGACATCGGAAGAAATCCTTTCTTGGATTCTTCATATACTGAATCGTTTCAGTACTTTGTCAATTATGCACTCGATTAGGCCAAGCAACCTACCGATCTATCAGATAGATTTTATACCAAAGATATAGGTGCGCCCCTAAGTCCTCATGGGAGAAGCACTTGGATAACCAAGTCTTTACCGACGCAAGGGTTATATCATTCCCGATCAGAATATGTCATCGACATAACAACATAGGAATGCTACTGCGTTCCCACTCACTTTCTTGTAAAAACAGGGCTCATCTTTTCTTATAAAAACTGATTCTTTACGGCTCATCAAAATGAATGTTCCAGCTCCTTGAAGCTTGCTGAGTCCATAAATGGATCTTGCAACTTGCATACCTTATTAGCTGACTATCAAGAACGAAACCATCAGGTTGTGTCAATATACACATCCTCCTCAGGTTTCGTTCAGGAAAAGCAGTTTTCACATCCATTGCAAAATCTCATAGTCAGATATGTAGCAATGCAAGCATAATCCGGATGGATTAATATGGCAACGGCGAAAAGGTTTCTTCATAGTCATGCCATGAATTTGTTGAAACCTTTGGCACCAGTCGTGCTTTATAAGTATGCACGGTTGCATCCATGTCAGTCTTTTCTTGAAGACCCATTTACACCCTATGGGTTTTTACCCCTTCAGGTGGTTCCACCAGAGACTCAAGCCATTTAATGGAATCTGGATTCGATTATAGCGTCTTCGTAGTTCGGGTTCATAGTTGGTAGATAGTATGTCACCATGTTGAGTCACGAGATAACCGTATCTCTGGGCTCATGGCATACTCTCACGATTACGTAGCTCCTGTGTACTTGAGGTAGTTCACTTTGATCCACAAAGTGTTGGAGTAACTCCTCATGATGTCAACCCTTCTTGTGGCACATCATCGTCTTCGTAGTATACCTTGTGGTTTTAGAAATTCATCGAGTTCTACTTTTCTCCACTAGTACTTCTTAGAAAATATTCCTTTTCTAGGAAGACACCAGATCGAGCAACCAAAAATTTTGCGCTCTTCTGGGTGGTAGAATAGTATCCTTGGTCCTTTGGAAACCCCTAAATATACATTTATAGGATTTTAGGCCCAGCTTGTTAGAGTCAATTTCTTAACATAAGCTTCGCAACCCCAAAATCTTAGTAAGACAAGTTGGGCTTTCGCCCACTCTATAGCTATATGGAGTCTATCTACAGACTTTGACGGCACACGATTCAAAACGTGAGTGCAGTCTCTAGGGCTAACCCCCAGAACGATGCAGGTAAATCACTAAAACTCATGGACCTAACCATGTCAGTAAGGGCTCTATTCTCCTTTCTGACACTCCATTGTGTTGGGGTGTATAAGGGAGGGTGAGTTGTGATATATCCACACTCTTCAGGTACTCTGAAAACCCTGAGCTTAAGTATTCACCTCCCTGATCCGACGAAGAGCCTAATACTTTTGCCAAACATATCTGTACTTCATTCGAATTCCTTGATTTATCAAAGGCTTCAGATTGCTCATAAGGTAGACAAACCATATCTACTGAAATCATCAGTAAATATGATGAAGTATGAAATATCCACTCTGGCTTCAATGTTAGTGGACCACATACATCATATGGATGATGCCTAACAGTTCAGTAGCCCTTTCACTTTGTCCTATGAAAGGAGACTTGGTCATCTTGCCTAAAAGGCCAGACTCACATACCTCAAATGACTAGAAGTCAAAAGGGGCCAAAACTCATCCTTTGAAGTTTTGCAATGCGAGTTTATTAACATGACACAATCTACAATGCCAGAGAGATGTTTGGTTTTTATCGCTATGTTTAGCTTTGGTTTCAATATTAGAATCGTATTTTTAAATCAAGAACATATATCCATTATATAACCTTGCAATTCCAAATAGAATACCTTCAAACTAAAGGACAACAATCCATTAGATATCTCAAAATGATACCCCATATATCAAAGCGGATACTGAAATAATTTCTAGAAAAGAAGGTACATGATAACAATTATTGTAGTTCCAATAAAGCCCGTAGGCACAATGAAACAATAAGTCCCTACAGCCAATGCAGCCACATGTGCTCATTCAACTCGTAGGTCCACCCTGTCCTTTCCGAGCACTCTACTCTGCCTTAGAACCCTGCACACTCAGTACAAATGTGAGAACCACATCCTGTGTCATGACCCAAGATGTTGAGGGAGAGAAGTTAACTCTCACTACTAAAAAAACCTGAAGTCGTAGCCTCTAACTTTTCTTGCTTGCGAGGAAAACCTTGCAGTGTTTCCTCAGTGGCCAGGCTTGCCACAAAAGAAGAGACACCTTACTCTCCCTATGCCATCTAGGCCCAAGAGCAACTGTCCTTTGGGCTTGGGCTGGGTTTGGCCTTGGCCTTACCCGTGCCGTAACCCTTTGGTTTACTGGTAGTAACCAGCAAAACAGGCTTGGACTTTTTCAGTCCTGCTCTGCAGTCCTAAGCATGTTCAGAAGCTGACAGGGTTCTTCTATAGTGTTTCATATGAAATTCATTATATACGGAGCATAAGAGTCAGGCAAGGATTGAGAATTAAATCCATTTGTAATTTGCATCCAAGCCACATCCCCAAAGTCTCAGACTCTCTATGTGCTCGATCATCTTGAGCACTGAGACCAACTTGGACTCCCCATCAGACGACCCAAACAGTGCTTTCGAACCTTTACCTCTCAGTCGAGCAGTGTTTCGTTAAAGCCCTTGAGATGTAGAATAGGAAGACGCACCATACTCTCGTGCTGCTTTTGCAGCATAGGTGTCATCGATGCTAACATCAAGCATGAACGCTATCAGCCATCATCAAGACTTGCTATAAGTATCCTTAACTTCTGAGTGGCATCGGATCAGGCTCAGCCATGTATGGCTTTCAAAGAATATACAATTCTTTTTGACTTGAGTATAATCTGAAGATTATGATACAGTCTGAGAAATTGGTCCATCTAACCTATTTTCTTTCTCGGATTATCGGTCGCAGGTTCATAATGCTCATTTTGGGATCTACATTGCAGGAAAAGATAAGTTAATATAAAGTTCATTGTTGTTTAATATGGTCTTTTATTAAACGTTGCTCCCACTATTTATCTCAAGCCAATAGCCCTCACTTATTAACTGGGAAAGCCGTTGACTTTCCTAGTGGACGAGATCATCTGCCCATTTCAACACCTTCGCTTTGGCGAACCAAGCCAAATGAGTTGATTAGGAGGGCCAACAAACTTACTCCACACACCAGTTGATAGCTCCCACTATCAACTCAAATGTTGAGAAGCCAACAAGCCAACACACAATCCAATGGTCCAACCTTTTCCTTAAGTGTGATTCTCAGTATCGTAGGAGTGGACAATACATGTCACAACGACACATAAATGTGTACTGCTTACTATGCCTATGACGCGTTTATCAACCTCGCCTTGGTGAACAAGCAAACCGTCATTTTAAGTGCTCCATCACCATTAAGGAAACTCCAATGTATTTTAACCTCCACTGGTAGAAGTGTACCCTTCGCTTTGGCGAACAAGGTTTCGACGAAAAGTGGTTGATTAAAACCATGGTGATGGAAGGCTTACGTGACTTAATAAATTCAGTTGAGGGGTTTGTTATTTAATGCTATCAGATTATTATCTTTGTAGAATGGCATTGTTTGGCATGTTATCAAACATTCAACCTTAGCATGCATCTAAACAAAAATTAAACGTGTGGTACATGGCCCAATTAAAAACCAATTTCTCGAGCCTAGAGGAATCGGGGGTCACTAGGGGTCCGGTAATAAACATCTTGAGTCTTCAAGTATGGTTGTCATCCTTTCTTCGTCTTCAAGTACGTCGACGAATGTTTTGCTACGATCCAAGTGTAGATCGAAATGTGTAGTCCACAGAAGACAATCTTAAAAAAAACCAAAGAGGATTTGCTAGACCTCTTTGGCTTCAAGATAAGAAGAAAAACAAAATCAATTGATGATTCAGGTCCAAAGGTTACTGCGTGGTTGGGAGAAGCAAAAGGGCTGTGGTGTTTGGTTTTACAAAGAAAATACTTAATAAAAACACACAACTTTTCCTTTTATAGTTAAAAACAATTTTTCCCTAATCCCATACGGAATAGGCTTGGGTCCAACCCAAACGCCCATGTGCCAAACACTCCCAATTTGATTTATTTTATTTCATCATTATCTCAATTAAAATCAATTAATATATATATTTAATATATAACATTTAACAATAATGATAATATATTTAATATGTGCGAACACTATTTTAAACGTAATTTCACTTATTTAATTTTCTACAATAAAAAAGGTACGACCTCAGCAAATTTATTGCACTGTGAAATTACCCAAATACCCTTCACCTTAAAAGACGAAAACGCCCTTCTTTCTTCTGATCTTAAATTGTTTCTATGTGTGTGACCCATTAGGCTCCTCATCATATCGGCAGTGTATAGTATGTGATTAACACCAATTAATCGTCTCACAATACACAGCACCAAGATGGCCCCTAGCAAGGCTCATGGCCACCTAGATAGTTCGGATTCAGAAAAGTACTTACCTGCAACGATATGGTTACCGACAATCGATCCTTTCATCACGTTATCTCGACGAGACGAAGGCATAGAATAGTGTCAACTTCGGTTACTCTCGATATTATTATTCAATTTCTGGACCAATTGACTATTATAAACTAGATAGAGAAACAAACAATCCCACTGTGGCCAGTTTTGTCATGCCATATACTGAATTGCGCCGTGAGATAACTTCTCCGTACCGGGAGTGATAATCTGTGCAATCCACCATAGTCTTGATACACTCTTGATGCAGCCAATCACCCCGTATTGACAGTCGTGAAAAGAACTGCGTTAGGCTAGTGTCAAACTACACCAATCGGTGCACAAGGCGTCGGTGATCTTAAGTCTAAGGATCACATGCACCACCATTCGTTAGAGGATTTGTTCCATAGACACGGGGTTACCATTCATATGGAACCTCTGGTGGGTCAGCTCCAGTGAACTGCTGCGGTGTAACGCATACAACAACACCCATGTGTTGCACAAGATGTCACCAAACAACCTTGACAAGTGAGATCAGTCACTGCCTTTCGACAGGGTCGTCAACACTATGATAGCCTACCGTATTACTCTGTGCCCTTATCAGAATAATAATGGGGCTACGGACGTTTCTAGAATAGCCACATATGTGGTCATGGGTTCTCATATCAAGATTTGAAACACTTGTACCCTCGTCACGGCTACCATTTAAGGACATATATCAATACATATTGCAATAATAATGATTACGCGATATAGAATAAAATGCCTTTATTGATTAATGAAAATTATACAAAGAGTCAATTCTCAATAATTGATTGGCTCTAGGGCATGCTACTTAACAACGTACTTCACCTGTTACCTGCAAAAACCTTGAAAACAATGGGGTGAGCACTAATGCTCAGTAAGTAAACCCGCTATGTTACCCTTCTCTTCCTTTGCTAATTGATGATTTTTCCTTATCACATTCCCATTCTTCTCTATTCTTATCTTACTCTACTCTGTTTTTCTCTCTATTCTTCTCTATTTTTCCTCTGTACTTTCTTGTTTAATTTATCACTACCAGATAATGGGCATGATATTATGCATAAAAAATGCAAATGCCAATTGTATAAAGGTGCATTTTCTTTTCGGTTTTCATTCTTCTCGGTTCTTATTCCTGTTTTTCTTTCTTTCTGTGCTTCTTTCTTTTCTTCTTTTTTTCTTTCTATTCTTTTTATCTTCTCATTCTTTCTTCTCTTCTTTTTCTTTCTTATTCTTTTGCCGATCGGACTCGATTGAGGCATGGATTTGGAACCGTAGCGTGTGAGTGGATTCTTCTTTCTTAGGGATAGCCCATCCACATGCACTTTACGGACTGTACCAATTTTTCTTTCTTCTTTTAGGCCGTCATTGAAGGGACGTGCATGTGGGAAAATTCTTGTCACTCACAGTTCCCCATCGCAACAACCTTTCTTTTTTATCTTTTACAATTCTTAACTAAAATTCAGATTTGAAACTTTTTAATATCTCATTTCTTTCATTTAATCTTAACATTTTAGTGCTTTTCATGCTCTATGAATATGTAGGCATGTAGATGGTTTCATGTATACTCTTTCTAAATTCACATGTTTAAATGCAATTATGAATATGGAAGCAAACATGCCATTCTCTACATCTACAAACTCATCTCAATATAACACATAATCTACTCATAATAAACACTTCTCTTTGACTTTCATCAACAAACTTAGTGCACAAAGTAATCTAATTTGGGTAGATTTCTATCTCTTTCTAAGCCACCAAAATTGGGAATAAACCCTCCATATTCAAAAACAAATCTGCCCAAAATAGACACTCCAAAATTTCCACTCCAAACTCTTCCAAGTTCATCCAAAACATTCATCAAACATCCAATACACCAACACAAATGACTCATGGATAGTTATAATCATCTTCAACACCAAATCCATCAACAATTCTACATTTTAAGACAGTGTATACATAAAAAGAAATTCTCACACCATAACTTAAACATAATTAGGGTAGGATTTACTTACCTATATAAGAGCAATCCAACGCTTTAAAAACCTTCTTTGATCGAACTCCCGTTCTCTTAAACCTATGAACATAAATCATCAAAATTCAACATTTTAAACCTTAAACTCATTTTAGTGCAAGGATCTTACCTAAAGATGCTTGGGATTGAAAATTCACTCAAAAGTACCACAAAATCTATGAATTTCCTTGAAGAAAAATTGAAGAACTTAGAGAATAGGAGGTGAAAGTGGTGTGAAAATGGGTAAGAGTGGCCAGGGTTTCAATCTTCAATTCGATTATAGATAAAAAATATATATTATAGTTTCCCATTTTGCCTTGCACTTCTTAAAATGCCATCTATGTCCCTTAGTCAATTACCAAATGCTCATATTTGATTGCATTCTCCATGAAATCTAATCTTTTCACTCCCCACTTTTTCAACTAATTTTGAGAGAAAAGACCATTACCCTTAATGCAAGTTTAAGGCATTTCTTCACATTTCTCAAATAACTTTAACAAAAACTCAAGTAAGGCTAGAAGAGCATAAATTAAATTACATACCTCCATGTGGGCATACAATCACAATAAACCAAAATGGTCACACTTAAAAATGCACAAATGCTGTGACACTTTCTAAATCCACATTACTAAATCAGTAATTCCCAATAAAATACGATTATTATCAGAAGCAATGAATTCAGAATATATATCACCATTTCTCTAATTTTAATTTTTAACCATAAGTGACATCTGATCATGAAGGACATAATGTAAATGGAAGTGCAGGATTTTGTTTGAAACGAACTCACATCTTTAGTCTCTCGAATGCACTATACGACAAGATGTAAAGATATTCATGGTGGATACCACTAAGATTTTATCTCTTTCCGAAACTTTACTCTTAGTCTCCACTAGCTCTTTGCTTTTTATGCAACAAGTTCCCATCTCAAGGACTCCTTTATAGACAATGCCAAAATCAGCTTACAACGAACTTGTTTGAGAGAAATTATTTGCAGCCTTCTTTAGTTATAATATGTAAAATTTGGCACTGCATCGGTCAGGGGCATGGATGCTGCCTAATTCTGGAGACGATCCATCTAGAGAGACAGGAGAAAAAAAACAAAGGAAATAATCAAGGATGCCCGTTCACTACATGGAAAACAACATTGTAAATTACTTGATTCATTGCTAAGGAAACTGTTTTGTGCCTATGCTTGTGTTCATTGTCACCTACAGAGATTAAAAAGAGTATTTAATTGAGTTCATAAGTGAAGCTTAAAAAAAAACAAATCAAAAGAATAAATCAGGAGATGCCCATTCATATATATGGAAAAGCAAATCTGAACACTTACTTTTGCTTGGAAATATTGCTTGCCGCCCTGCTGAGTGTCACCAGAGAGATTAAAAACGAGTATTAAACTGGTTCATAAGTCCAGTTTCTCATAAGCTCACAAGGTCATGTAGGACTTAAAACATTCAAATGTGTTTATGGAAATTGTTATAATTGATCACTATGCTTGCTTTAGGTATATATGATATGAAACTCAAAAGTTAATTTCACAGGGAAGGAGAAATTAGATTAAATATGAAACGTTTATTGCAAGGAGAAATTTTTTTATTAAAATTTGGCTTACAGGGAACACTAAATGAAAAGGGGAGGGATAGTACATCTGAATCGATCATATTTTAGGAATTTAAATTATATGCCAATAGCAGTTACAACCAATCTGCCTTGCCTAATTAAGTTAAAAGCTTCACGCTCAAGAAATGTAAAACTAGACTCATGAACTCAGTTTAAATACTCTTTCTTAATCTCTCTAGGTGACATCACAGGGTTGGCACCACTATTTCAAGAAACAAGGAAGTGTTATATTGCTTTCAATACATGAATGGGCATCTCGGATTATTACTTTTGATTGTTTTTTTTTAAGCTCACTTACGAACTCAATTTAAATACCTTTTTTTTTAATCTCTGTAGGTGACACACAACAAGATAGGCAACAATAATAGTTTCTGTAGCAAGTGAACAGTAGTAATTTACAATAGTGTGTTTCCATGTATGTGACGGGCATCTATGATTATTTTCTGGTTTTTTCTCTCTGTCTCTCGTTGATGGAGTTTGCAGAAATTAGACAACACTCTGCCTTGACCGTGTAGTGCCAAATATTTACATATTATGAACTAAAGGAGGTTGTTGCAATAATTTCTCCAAGCAAGTAAACACCTTGGTGAAGGTGCTGGGACATTGTCTGTAAAGGATAGCTTGAGAATGGGAACTTGTTGCTATAAAAAAGCAAAGAGCTAATGGAGACTAGGAGGAAAGAATTTCAGAAGCTCATAGAAAATCATTAGTGGTATAACCACGAATATATTGAACATCTGTGGTTAGCATTTGGGAGACTAAGAGAATGCTTGTGTATGAGTCTTGTTCAAAAAAAATCTGTACTTCCATTTACATAGTAGTCCTTATGTGATTAGATGTTAACTTATGGTTAAAAAAATTAAAAGAGAAATTGTGGTTAATATTCTGAATTCATTCGCTTCTGAATAATATCGTATATGTTATATGGGAATTACTAGATGTATTATATGTGGATTTAGAAAGTGTCCCAACATTTTGTGCATTTTATAGTGTGACCATTTTGGTTTACTGTGATCTAGCCATGGGCCTAAATATGTTTCGTTATAAATCTATAATCGAAACTCCCCAGATTATGGTGGAGTCTAGCATGTTCCTAACCCCTAAACCATAATGAGTGTAAACTTCAATGAACCGTTTTGATCGTACGTGATTGTGTAGTAAATCCCTCTGTCATTAATCCCAATTAAGAAGGTTCATGGTTGTCAAAACTCTTAACTTAATCTTTAATTGAATTGTCAATTCGATCAATGGAACCGTCAACATGAAACTACCTTTCATCTAACATTCATTATACTCTTGGCCAGAGATTTTCCTTTTCCAATGTTTATTGACATTCGTCTGGAACCGAGATTGGACTTTGAGTTAACGGATCCCATCTTGACCACTTGTCCTCGCACATGGAATAACATATGAAACCTGGTTATTACACAAGACGTGACTAGTCTCTGGCTATACTCCATATGAACCATATGCATCCTAGTGTGAATTCAACGTGATGTTCAGGTCCAAGGATTAGTGGCCACTAGCTGAATCTACGATGCTCGTTGACCACGTCCATGTGGATTCATCGTAATATGTCATTTTTGTAAATGTTTTCACTACCATTTATCCTGCTAATGTCTTAGTGACACACCTTTATAATCACCCACACTGATACCAGTCAAATGGTTTCAATTAGAGACATTCAGCATGCCTATATGTAATGTTATTGCCAATTAACATTACTTGCGTAGATGGTAATTCTTTGATGATTGATCTTCTTATGGATGATCCACCAGAGCGTTCTACTTCGACAAACCTTTGAATTGCTGGCGCCGCCGAGTCTAGAATTCGGAGTGGGGTTGGGTTTTCCTCTTCTTTTGAATATTAGCCAGGTTTTGTGTAAGGAAGCTTTCATGATCGAATATTTGTAAGATTAGGGCATGTGTTCCCCAAAATACGCAGAGAAACGAAATGTGTTCGTAGTCTTTTGGGTTATGGCTCGATTAGAGATTTTGAAGGGTGGGGGTCGTTTCAAATTTCAAAATTTAAACAACGTTAATTAATTTTACCCACGTGTGTTTAAATCTTATAAGTTAACCCGTTTAAGAAATAGTGTCAACCTTCGGTTGCTCTCGATATTATGTATTTAGTTACTGGACCAATGACCTGTATTATAAACTGGATAGAGCAACAACTCAATCCCACTGTGGCCATAGTTTTAGTGTCATTGCCATTTACTGAATTGCATCGTGAGATAACTTCTCCCATACCCGGGAGTGATGA
Source organism: Pistacia vera (assembly GCF_008641045.1). NCBI lineage: Eukaryota > Viridiplantae > Streptophyta > Magnoliopsida > Sapindales > Anacardiaceae > Pistacia > Pistacia vera. The sequence continues at coordinate 316,117 of NW_022196435.1, forward strand.
ATCCTCTCTCTATCCACCATAGTCTTGATACACTCCTTGATGTAGCCAATCACTACCGTATTGACAACTCTGAATAGAACTGCATTAGGCTAGTGTCAAACTGCAGCAATTGGTGCACAAGGCGCTCCAGTGATCTCAAGTCTAAGGATCACATGCACCACCATTCGTTAGAGGATTTGTTCCATAGACAATGTGTGTTACCATCCATATGGAATCCTCTAGTGGGTTAGTCCAATGAACTTGCGGCGGTGTATTCGCCTACAGTAAGCACCCATGTGTTGCACCAAGTTGTCACCAAACAACCTTGACAAGTAAGATCAGTCACTGCCTTTTGACAGGGTCGTTCAACACTATGATAGCCTTACTGTATTATCTGTGCCCCTACTTCAGAATAATACTGGGGCTACGGATGTTTCTAGGATGGCCACCATATGTGCTCATAAGGTTCTCACTATCAAGATTTGAAACACTTGATACCCTCGTCACGATTCTACCATTCTAATGACATATATTAATACATATTGCAATAATAATGATTTACGCGATATAGAATAAAATGTCTTTTTATTGATCAATGAACATTATTACAAAGAGTCAATTCTACAATAATTGATTGGCTCTAGGGCACCTACTCTAACAATATTGTCCATTCAAGCTTTTGGGATCTGTGACTTATTTAAAAAAGATCTACTATCCATTCAAGCTTTTGAGATTTGTGGATTATTCAAAAAAATGTATCGTGCATTCAAGCTTTTGAGATTTGTGGCTTATTTCAAAAAGATGTATTGTCAATTCAAACTTTTGAGATTTGTGGCTTATTTCAAAAAGATGTATTGTCCATTCAAGCTTTTGAGATTTGTGGCTTATTCAAAAAGATATATTGTCCATTCAAGCTTTTTAGATTTGTGGATTATTCAAAAAGATGTATTGTCCATTCAAGCTTCTGAGATTTGTGGATTATTCAAAAAGATGTATTGTCCATTCAAGCTTTAGGGATTTGTGGCTTATCACAACCCCTACCACCGACCTGCCCGGCGACAAGCAACTGTCCGACGATACTGGAGTAGACCTGCTTGAGTCGATCTGTTCTTTGGAGTTCCCGTCGCCCGCATTTAGATCACGGAGACATCGAAACAGTACACTTGATAGGAGGAGATGGTGGCAGCAGGAAGCTGTGCTGGTAGTGGAGGTGGCGGAGATGGCCTGAAGAAATCATGTGTAAATTCTTTTAAATTATGAACACGAGGTTAGTCATTTCTTCATATTGCCGCTGTAGCGGTGGAATTTTGGATGATGGAGGTGTAGGGATTTAATCGTTATTTAAATGGCCAAACCTCCCAATTTTACATTTAAAAAAATATCTTGAAATTATTTTTGATTTTTTTTTTTTAATATAGAAAAGAGGCACACTTAGATCATCTTCAACCCATTGCACCAAATTGGTGTGATTTTTGCTGTAAAACACTATTGTAATAAGCCAGTTTGTTCATATGTTATTCATCTGCGAGGACAAATGATGGTCAAGATGGGATCCATTAACTCAAAATAGTCCAATCTCGAGTTCCTAGATGAATGTCAATAAACATTGGAAAAGGGAAATCTCTGGCTAAAGTATAATGAATGTTAGATCACTACAAGAAAACTGGCATTCTGCATCTAGCAAAATTAGACGCAGAAAGTCACATTTAGACGCTAACCCATTTTTAGCGTCTAAATTTGGTAGTCGCCTCTTAGTTGCAGTAGGCTGGTCGCAGATTCATAGCGCGTCTAAATTTTGGTTTAGATGCGAAAGGTTTTTTTTTTTGCGACTAGCAAAATAGTCGCTAAATACTGGACAAATTAGTCCCCCAACTTAGACGCTAAAAGTTCAAGGGTAATTTGGTAAAATTGTATAGCTTCTAATCAATTAGTTGCAAAATGTACGTTTTAGTGTCTAATAATTTGTCGCGAATCCCACAAAAATTAGACGCCAAAGGTGTAAGGGTAATTTTGTAAAAGATTTTCGCAACTATTTTATTAGTCGACGAATGTATCTTTTGGTGACCAAAATTTAGTGGTTAATTGTAATACTTTTGGACGTTAAATGTAGAATCCAAACGGTTTTTGCGACTATTTTATTAGTGGCCGAATGTATCTTCTAGTGACCAAAATTTAGTAATTATAGTCATTTTAGACGCTGAATGTGGAATCCAATAAGTTTTCGCGACTATTTTATTAGTGGTCGAATGTATCTTTTAGTGACCAAAATTTAGTAGTTAATTATAATCATTTTAGACGCTGAATGTGAAATCCAATATGTTTTCGTGACTATTTTATTAGTGGACGTATATATCTTCTGGTGACCAAAATTTAGTGGTTAATTCTAATCATTTTAGACGCTGAACAACTCAATTCTGGAAATAACTTTCACAAGTAAACAAATAACTAAATCATAGAATATATAAGAAAATAACACTATAAAAGGCTTTCATATTTATTCAATTGCATTAGCAGAGAACAATGGATTGAAATTTTTGAATTTCATAAGACACCTTATTAGTTACTATGTATCATCAAAATGTCAAGAATTATATACAATTGAACAAGATTTAATGGAATATAGATAAAAAGAAAAGGCTTATGCCATTTTACAGCTTGCTCAGAAGCACCAATGTATTTGTTCAACAGCTCAGGCCCTTTCACCGATATAAATCATAAAGAACAAGCAGCAGCAGTAGCAGCACCAAAAATGTGAGTTTTGCCGCAACCAGGAGGACCATATAAGAGAACATTTGACCTTAAACGTAAAGGAGCTTGATGGAACCAACCCAAGTAACTCAGTTACTTATGCATTCAATCACTCATTTTAGACTAAAATCAACCAAGAACAGAAAAGAGGCAGTGATTGTCTTGCTTAAAATGGATATTTGGATTGATATTCAGTAACTCATTACAATGAATTAAGCAAAAAGGAAAATATGGCTAAAACAGAAAAGAGAAAGAATCCAGGCTGATCTTCGAGGGTCAGCTCCTCCCCACAATTCCCAACAATATTCTCTATGCTCTCCCCTCTGTTGGTTCTCCTTTTATTCCTTTATTTGTCATGCTAGCTGTGTTGTTGTTCCACCTGTCAAACAAACTCATTCACGCTTGTTGTGCTGCTGCCTTACTTGTTATGCTGCTGCTCCAGCTGTCCTGTGTGACTCTTCCTTCTTTGCCCCTTACGGTTATACCACTTGACTATTGGTGGTCCATCATTACCCTCCCCAAGGAGTGCCACCTTGTCCTCAAGGTGGAAAGAAGGGAATTGGTGGCATATGGCAGCATAATCCTCCCATGTATTGTCACAATGGGAAAGTGACTTCCACTTGATTAGGATTTCATAATTACCATTCAGTAGGCGCCGTTTACGTAGTGCCTGTTCAGGTTGGACTTATAGGACCAGGTCACCTATGAGTACGATGGGAAGGGGCTGGGTAGTCATGGGGGCAGTGGTGGCTCGTTTCAGTTGCAAGACATGAAAGACATCATGTATCCGGGCTGTGGGGGGTAAGTCGAGGCGATACACAACCTGTCCCACTTTGGTCGTAATGGAGAAAGGTCCATAGTAACGGGGGCTGAGCTTCTCGTTGACTCGCCTTGTGAGGGATCGAAGACGGTAAGGCTGAAGTTTCAGGTAGACGAAGTCCCCTATGGCAAAGTGAACTTCCCGACGTTTGCCATTAGCATATTTTTTCATGTGTTCTTGGGCCCTAGTGAGGTTTAGCTTTAAGTCCTCTAAGATGGAATTGCGGGCTGCTAATTGCTGGTCTACGGCATCCACCACAGAAGAGTTCTCACTATATTTGAAAAGAATGGGAGGGTCGCGACCATATAGAGCCTTGAACGGAGTCATTCCTGAAGAGTGGTTGTAAGTGGTGTTAAACCAGTATTCTGCCCAGGCTACCCATTTGGGCCACTGATGCGGCTAATGCCCTGCAAAACAACAGAGATAGGTTTCGACACAACGGTTGACAACCTCCGTTTGACCATCCGTTTGAGGATGGTAGGCGGTACTCATGTGGAGTTGAGTTCCTGACTGTTTAAACAATTCCCCCCAGAATAAACTCATGAAAATTCTATCACGGTCAGAGACAATAGTACGGGGAAAGCCATGCAAATAGACAATTTTTGTAAGGAACAGGTTGGCCACTTCCTGAGCTGTAAAAGGGTGGCACAAGGGAAGAAAGTGGCTATACTTCGTAAGGCGATCCACCACAACCAGGATGGTGTCCAGCCTATGAGCTTTAGGAAGCCCCCCAATAAAATCCATGGACACCTCTTCCCAAACCTGAGAGGGAATGGGTAGAGGTTGTAGGAGGCCCGCTGGTTGTAGTGCATCATATTTGTTCTATTGGCAAATGGAGCAGGCCTTTACAAATGCCTGGATATCCTGCCTCATTCCCTCCCAATAAACCACTTGCACCAGCCGCTTGTAAGTACGAAAATAACCAGAATGACCACCTACGAGGGAAGAGTGAAATTCCCACAGAAGTTGCTACACTTGGGGACAGGATTTGGGCAACACCAAATGATCATCATAGTAAAGTAAGGGACCCACTAACCTGAATTGCGAATGGCTAGACGAATCGACGATCAGATCTTGATAAATTTTCTACAGCTTACTGTCACGTTGAATGGCCTCTACCCACTTTTTGTTTTTTTGCGAAATAACAGATTGAAATGGCGATACACTCAACCGTGCCATCACGTCCGGATAAGGCATCCGCAGCTTTATTTTCTAACCCAGGTTTATACTGTATTTCATAGTTCAATCCGAGCAGCCTGATTATCCATTTGTGTTGTTCTTCGCCTTGTAACCGCTGCTTATTCAGATAGTGGAGGCTTCGCTGATCGGTTCTAATAATGAAACGGCGACCCAACAAGTATTGGCACCATTTCTGAATAGCAAGGACCACGGCCATCAGTTCTCTCTCGTAAACCGAACGAATCCGCGAGCGAGTGGAAAGACCTTGACTTAAGAAGGCCAAAGGTCTGCCTTCCTGCATTAGGACAGCCCCGATACTGTATCCTGAAGCATCTGTCTCAATGACGAATGTTTTTGAAAAGTCTAGCATGGCGAGGACCGGGACAGTAGTCATTACCTGTTGCAAGTCTTCAAATGCCTTTTGTGCTACCTCAGGCCACACAAAAGAATCCTTACGGAGTAGATTTGTTAAAGGTAAGGCAATTGCCCAATAACCATTGATGAACTTCCGATAATATCCTGTCAAACCTAGAAACCCACGAAGCGCCTTCACATCCTTCGGAACAGGCCATTTTAATATGCAATCTAGCTTGGAAGGGTCAACAGCAATTCCTTGACCTGAAATGATGTGGCCTAAGTATTCCAACTTACATTGCCCGAAAGTGCATTTTTTCTTCTTAACCACCAACTGGTAGTCGAGTAGAACCTGAAATGTGAGTCTTAAATGGTGCGAGTGTGCCTCTGAGTTAGTACTGTAAACCAATATGTCATCAAAAAAAACCAAGATGAACTTACATAAGTATGGTTTGAAAATGCTGTTCATGAGAGCTTGGAAGGTGGACGGTGCATTCGATAATCCGAAGGGCATTACTAGAAACTCGTAGTGCCCTTCATGTGTGTGAAAGGCTGTCTTATGAGTATCTTCCTCCTGGACACGAATTTGGTGATATCCCGACTTAAGGTCGAGTTTTCAGAATATCGTGGCCCCGCCTAACTCATCAAATAACTCGTCCACTGTCGGTATCGGAAACTTATCAGGTATGGTGACTTTGTTGAGTGCTCGGTAGTCAACGCAGAAACGCCATCCTTCGTCTTTCTTTTTAACCAAAAGTACTGGGCTGGAAAAGGGACTGATACTCGGCTTGATAATTCCGTAAACCAACATTTCCTGTACAATCCTCTCTATCTCATTCTTCTGATAATATGGGTACCGATAGGGTCTGATATTGGGGACTGGAGCTGCCTGTTCGAGCCTGATAGTGTGATCACAATGTCTTGTCGGTGGCAGTCCGGGTAGCATTTCAAATAAGACTTGGTATTCCCTTAAAAGTGCACCCCAATAACCCTCATTCGTTACTTCTTCATGCTCGTGCACCTGCAAATTATTAATTTCCAACAAGTAGCCTGGCCCTTCATACTGGATCATTTTTAAAATCCTTTTCAATGACAACTTGGTTCTGCTCAAAGAGGGGTCCCCAATCAACATGATAATTCTTCCGGACTGGTTAAATTTCATCACTGATTTTTTCCAGTTCGTGGTAATTTCTCCCAGTGTCTCTAACCATGCAACCCCCAAAATCACATCTGCACTAGTCATATCGAAGGGGTAGAAGTGTTGGACTACTGAAATATCTTGCAGCTGTAACTTCATCACGCGACATTCCCCTTGACAGCTTACCCTGTACCCATCACCAACTCTGACTCCAAACATTTTAGTAGAGGTTATAGGAAGTTTGAGCTCATCCACTACCTGTCGGCTGATGAAATTTTGAGACGCCCCGCTGTCAATTAAAACCACCACATTTCTTCCTGCAATCTCCCCTTTGAGCTTCAAGGTTTTTGGCCCACTGATACCTTTCACGGAACTGAGGGAAAGCTCCATTGTTCCTTATGCATCTTCTTCCCCTTTGAGTTCCTCTACAGATAGCTCATTCACCTCCTCAGGATCTTCATCTTCCAACAATAGAACTTGTACCTGCTTATCCCCACATCTATGACCCGGAGAATACTTCGTGTCACAATGATAGCACAATCCCTCTCTCGTTTGCGTTGGATCTCGGCCTCTATCATTCGCCTGAAGGGGAACTCGTGTTGGACTGAATCTGGGCGAAAATTGACTGACGATGGCAAGTTGGGGCTGGAGTGGGTTTCGTTTAGGTTGCGTCGAACAGGTGGTTGTGGGGTTGAGTGGGTTGATGAGTGTTGACTTGGGTCAATAGCATGTTGGGTTTTGTAGCTTCCATCGGGTCGAGTTGACTGGGTGTAAGATTTTGCACCAAAAGGAGATGAATTCCATTTAGTTACACGCGCAGATCCAAATTTGAATTCCTCCACAGTTCTATTCCTTTCCTCCACACGCTAGGCCAATTGGGCCATACTAACTAATGAATTGGGCTGTTGGATGAGATTGGGCTATTGGAGTTTGATTTCAGCTTTTACTTCAGGCCTAAGCCCATTCAGAAATGCAGCAGTGAGCACCTCTTCCTTCTCATTTGTCATTAACGCTGCGACTTCTTCAAATTTTCTGCGATAATCCAGAATCATGCCTGTTTGCTTGGTGGCTATCAGCAGCTCCAAGGGACTCACTTCTTGGGTCCCGCTAAACCTTTGGGAGAGAGCTATTTTAAACTCCTGCCAATTACTTATCATTAACCTGGTTTCCATCCATTGATACCAATTGAGAGCTTCTCCCTCCATGCATAGTGCAGTGGCTGCTACCCTATGTTCTTCAACTATCAAGTTGAAAGTGAAGTAACGTTCCACCTTGAATATCCATCCATACGGGTCTTCACCGGAAAAGATAGGTAACTCCAATTTTCTCCCCTTCCATTCACGATGGTGCCAACCTTCACCCCCTTGGTTCCAAGTTTCTCCGGATGGGTCACCTTCAAAGTTTTCCCCTCCCGTAGGCACTCCTTGATTTCCTACATTCTCATGTTCATTGTGCTCAACCCTGCCACGACTCGAGTTCCCGAAATTCCTCCTTCGTTCCTCCTCTTTTTCATCCTTTTTTCGCATCCAATTTTGCATATCGATTAAAATCTCCCTCATTGTTTTCACCGTTTCAGTCACTTTAGCTACATCTTTCTCAACGTTATCTATTCTATTATCCATCCTTGTGCCAACCATGCCCTGAATCAAGCTTGGCTCTGATACCAATTTGATGGAACCAATCCAAGTAACTCAGTTACTAATGCATTCAATCAACCATTTTAGGCTACAATCAACCAAGAACAGAAGAAGGAGTGAATGTCTTGTTTAAATGGATATTTGGATTGTATTCAGTAGTTCATTACAGTGAATCAAAAAAAAAGAAAATATGACTAAAACAGAAAAAAAGAAAGATAGGCTGATCTTGAGGGTCAGCTCTCCCCACAATTCCCAACAATATTCTCAATGCCTTCTCCTCTGTGGTTCTCCTTTTATTTTATTTGTCATGCTAGCTGTGTTGTGTGTCCACCTGTCAAACAGATTCATTCACGCTTGTTGTGCCGCTGCCTACTTGTTATGCTGCGCTCCAGCTGTCCTGTATTACTCTTCCTTCTTTGCCCCTTACGGTACCACTGACTATTGGTGGTCCATCAGATTATCACAAGCATATGTTAAGATATTTATTTGTTAATTTCCTGTGTGTTTATTTATATTGAATCAGAAGCAGCAGCACTTGCAGCAACCGAAGTTGCATTTAGATTCAAGCAGGGCAACGCGCGGTTTGCATTTCACAATAGCGCCAGGACCTGCAGTGACCCCATCAGGAACCACTCCAATAACATGGTTTCTGTTTTCTCTGATGAGTACGCATTGGTAGAGAGTAGGCCATGATGAATATGGGTATGTTGTCTTGCTGATGCAGCGATGCTACCAGGGGTTAAACGAAAATGGTTGGACTGTATTTCTCTGCATGTCGTATTGAATTTGAATCTCTGATTTTGTTGTACTGAGAAACCCCTAGAAACTCAATTTTTTTTTTTTTTTTTTTTGTTTGCCTTTTTCAAGCGTACATTTCTATGGGAATGTTTGTACATAAATTATGGGTCTCACAGCTGCTGAATTTACTGTTCTTGTTGGGTCAGCACGGCTGCGCTGCTGTTTTACAGATGACTATGATTGCAAACTTTCGTGGATATTCTTATATTTACATCACACATTATAATGTAACTAAGATTTCAGCCTTCCTTCCAAGTTAATTACACATAAGAATTATCTGAGTAATTTATTTTTATGTATTATTGAGCTTACTTTAATAATTTAAATACATTTTTAATGAAGTTGAACTAAATTAGGATAGGTAGTGATTGCGTATTGATAGATGTTTCTAATGGGTCCTATAATGCAATATTGGGTTTCAACTCAAGATTATGTAGGTTCATTTGATATTAAACTTTCTCGGAATTTAATCAAAGACTACAACAATTTCTTAGTATGCTGCTTCTAGTTGTTCTAGCCAAACTGAGCTCAAGAACTGAAGAATTCCCATTTAAATAGTTGATTTTTGTAATCTGAAAGAGCTTTACAAGAATGAAATGTGTACTTGATTTAATATTTTATTCTCTTGCAGCTGCCTTGATATATATATATATATTTCTTTATCACCCCCATAACCATGTGTCGTCTTGGCTGGGACCATGGTTGTTTTTCTTGACTATAAAGCTAATTTATTTGCCAAGATTAAGGTGTTCATCTATCATGAGTTGTTGGCTTTAGATATACAGAATGATTGAGATGGAACAGCTAATCCTGAGGCTTATCCTCCAAAAAGATACCCTTATTAAAATTTTTGTTCAGCTTAGAATTGATAATGCCCAGAGGAGGCAGAGCATGATTTAGAAAGAAAATAAATGAAAGAAGAGTTTCAAAGTAAGATGTGGATTTTGAAAGCAACAACTCATATTCATTTTCTTTTGCTTTAACATGGAGATGGTGCTAAAAAAGCAAAAGCCTCCACTCTATTTAGAGCATGGAAACAGTTGTTAGTCTAGGACTATGATCGGTCCCCTTTTTCCCTTGTAACAAGACAACAACATATTCTCTCTTTTCATCTAACAAAATAAATATTATGAAAATTATACAATTTCAAGGTCACAAACTTAGAGAAAATTTTAGTAAAGCATCTGGGTTTCTTCCCTCTTTACTGTCCATGCATTAAACGTTACGAATAACTAGTAAAACCCCATTAAAGTAAGGCAAGGCTTGCTTATTTGAATTGAGAGAAAGAGATAAAATGGTCTATTGGTCTTCCTGGGTAAACGAGAAAATAAAGGAAAAACAAAATAAAGGCCTAATTTAGAGAAGGCCTGATGGGGTGTTGTTCTCTTTGAAACTTTAAATGAAGGGTTTAGAATTGGGCAATCCAAAGAAAAGCATAAAGGAAATCCATTTAGCACAAGGAACCAAGACTGTTATTTTTCGTNAGGCAAGGCTTGCTTATTTGAATTGAGAGAAAGAGATAAAATGGTCTATTGGTCTTCCTGGGTAAACGAGAAAATAAAGGAAAAACAAAATAAAGGCCTAATTTAGAGAAGGCCTGATGGGGTGTTGTTCTCTTTGAAACTTTAAATGAAGGGTTTAGAATTGGGCAATCCAAAGAAAAGCATAAAGGAAATCCATTTAGCACAAGGAACCAAGACTGTTATTTTTCGTTGCATGGAGAGAAGAGCTTGGAATTCTAAAGTTGTTTATAATAAAGCAAGTGTTTTTTTTTTTTTGGGAGGATTTTACAATTCTTCATCCTTCATCCAACATCTCTACTTTTAATGGCTTTTTTCTCACTGTTTCTGGCTAATGGCAGCTGCTTGCTTCTCAGAGCCAACCCACTAAAGTTATTCTAATCACAATCATAAAGCACTTAATTACAACATTATTATTCCTTCTATATGAATTTTGTAATTTTCCCAGTTCAAAAATTTAAGCTTCTTTATATTCCTTTCTTGTTTAATAATAACTTAGCAGTCACTGTCTTGGTGTATTTTTAATGTTTACCTTTGACACAAGAAGAGAAGGGGATGGTGGCAGAAGATGTCAGGATTGGTCGGATGGTGAGGCAAGTCGGCTAAGAGTTAGTGAGTTGAAGAGTAAACAGGATTGGTCTTTGTTTGGTAAAAAAGAGCAAGGCAAATGATAGGGAGACGTAAATGAAAAAAGATGCTTGGCTTCCCAAGGTTAGTGTTCCAACTATGCCTTTTTTGTTCAAACCTGTCAGAGTCTTCTAATGCAGCCTTTATATATATATATATATATATTGCTTCTATAGCGGGCTTATGATTGAGTTGAATCTAAAGCTTCCCTACATGTTCTGGGCCCTCCTTGTGCTTTTTACTTTTAGTCTTCCAAATCCCATAAAAGATAATCCTCAGGATTATTCCTCCACATATAACCCTGAGGAAATACCAACCTGCAATCTCAGACACACTACTCATTCTCTCATTATTACTTCAAAGCAAGAGATACCTCTGTTGGCTCCCTCTTGTTTTCTGCAATCCACAAACATGGCTCTCTTGGTTTATAGGGGTGTCATTCTTCTTGCTTGTATTGGGATTTTAGCTCTTCAACCAGACAAGGTTTCTGGCCTGAGAAGCATAGACTTTGTTCTGAGATGGGATAAAGATTTGCTGCCTTTTGTCCGAACTTCACGTATTCTAAAGGCTGTTGCTCTCAAGGATTTGCAAACAAACCCAAGTTTGGCGCCTGCTCCTTCAACGACGCTTGATCCTAATCAATCAAATAAAAGGCAAGTTCGAAAAGGATCGGATCCTATTCACAACAGATGTTAGCATGCTGAAGCTATTTTCCCTTACCATTAAGGTAAGAAAGATGTTTGCCAATGGAGGAAGGCTCAGCTAGTTTCTCTAAGTGATGAAAGGAGAAACATTCCTCTGAAGTTCATTCATTCGGGTTTATTGGAGTTCTTTGTTTCTAGTTGTTTTGATTGAAGTTTTTATTGAGCTGAAAACGGGCAGGTAAAGTGCATCTGTAAGCCAGCATCCTCTCTGTATTGTATAAACGTAGGTCCTAACCAATAGCTCAATACTTTCATCAGAGATGATGCTGGTTGTCATACTTATACAAAATATAGTGTTTGGTAATCTTCTCTATAGAAAAAGACTTGTGTACTTTTCAATTTGTGACTCTTGTTTCGGCATTTTAAAATGAAATCCTAGCAATCTCTCCCAAAATATCTACACATAACATAACGCAAGACAATGCATACACAAACATACATATGCATATGCACCATGGAGATTAAACTACAAAGTAAATGCTGGTTTCTTCACAAGAAAATTTTCCATCTTGATTTACGTAGTTCATCTCATTTGCGCCCCATAAGCATGAAGATAGTTTTCTAAAAGTGATTGTGTTTTCTATGTTGAGTTTAATTTTTTCTTCAAATGATAAGGGCTTCAAAAAACGATTAATTTGGGCAGATTATCCTTAACTGAGATCAGATTATGCCTCAACAAACAATATATTCTTCAACTACACCATCAAGAAAAGGAACGAGTAAACGAGAAACAAAGCTCTGATAGATTTTCAATAAAACTATGTCTCTCTTTCAAAATCTCACAACTCAACCAAATCATGTCAAGTCAAGAAATATATCAATCTTCAGTGAGATTTTTCATTAAAATTGCTATTTACCATAATCTGAGATCTACTGTATCTGTTCTGCCTGTGAATTTTAAATCGTATAGAAGATGCCTTATGTGAAACCGCCTGCCAAATCATGTCTACAGCATCGCCGGGCTGGGATGGATATTGATATTGAAAGTAGTGTACAATTTCCTTTAACCTTTCCCACATCTTGGTCCACTGGTCTTGCTTGATACCCCTGAGAAGATATAGAAGAAATCCTTTCTTGACAGCATCAGAGGAATTAATAGTTATGCAAAACTCTGAGTAGTCTAAGACATCTTCGTATGGTAACTCAATCTCGTCACTTATTATCACAGGAACGCAGTGGCTTGCAATTGCATCAAAGAGGCGATTTGAGGAAGGGGTATCACCTGCTATATTGAGGCAAAATTTAGATGAGGCCATGCCTTGGCCTGCAGTTTTGACCCCATCTCCTCGAATGCTTCCAAATGCAAAGTGTACATCTTTTTCATCTTTCAGAAGGTAATATAATTCCTGGCGAATGACTCCTCCCTGGGAGAAATTGAAACGTGAAACTATAATCATAGACAGGAAAGATATATGATGACAAGTATAAAGACGATAACCTCCAATAAGAAGTTTAGTTCAAGAAAAAGAGAAAAGAATGGGATATGAAATATGAATTGTTTAATTAAAAGATGGTCAGCGATGCTAAATATGCAGTGCAAAAAAACACACCCAATGAGATGAGTCCACTGTCTTTGTCATAGCATTTGTTGTTTGCATAATCTTAACAGCTGCATATTTTGCTTTAAGATGCCACCAAGACAAATGGACGATCTCATGTCAAAGTTAAAAATGCCAGATTCTAAAACTTCCCAGGATAGTGCACTAAGCCACTTACAAATTCTGTAATTGAAATCTAAAAATTAAAATCTAATTACCAATCCTATCTGTGTTGTACAAAACAGTACATTTATGTATATATACATACACATGGATCCTTTCCAATGGGTCCGGTCAGGTGCCTTATAAATACACTGGCACCAACAGGATACTCCTAACTAGTTTATCTAGAAAACACAACTGGATGGTCAAGAATAATGGAAATAATGAAGGCATCAAGTTGGATTCTTAAGTCAAAGGACTAGTCTGTCAAGAAGTCTTCAGTGTGTGCATGCATATGCTCCAGATATGTATGCTTCACATTGAGTAATTAGAAGAACAGAAATTAAGTAACACTATGATATGAGAAAGCTAAATCATTTTAGAAAGTATATCATTTCAAATCAAGGCAATAGAAGCTAGTCATTAGCTCTTTTATCACATTATCTGAAATTACAAAAAAAATATGAAATGTCTGTAGAAAAAATAAGTCACATCAGAAGTTAACGATCAGCAAATCAGGATAATTGATGCATTTTTCCACCTCTGAATATAGCATCACCTGACATAGATATGCATCTGGTAATTAATTCTTATCCCAGGTCCTAGCAAAAAGTCCAAATCAAAAGGAGAGATCTCCATTTCAAAGCAGTTCCACATCATAAAATACATTTCAATAATTTATAATAAAAAAAAAATTGCAGAACTTACATCTTTTCTGTATATTGCTCCTTGAAAATAAACTAATGTAGGACGTTTTTCAAATGGCAATGATTCACCACTGGGAATGGTCCTCACAACATGCATGTAAGGAGCGATAATATCTTTCTCAATATTTGCTATTTCCATGGGGTATCTTCCAAAATCTGCAAGCACAAACATGGCTGAACCCAACTTATTTCTTGCATCCACCATGCTATTTGGATGGTGAGCCACTATTATGTGATCGTGCCCACCCAATCTTTTCCATTCATCCTGATCTTCCAAAAACTGAACCAATTTCTTTTGCAACATCTTGTTAACATTAATCTTCTCCTTTCCATGAACCTTAGAGTGGCGGTTGTAGCTCAAAGACGAGAAGAAAGGCACGAAAATTACATCTGCTTGACTTGAATTCTTGACTCTAATTGCAGAACATGGTCTTCCAAAATTTGCTGTATTTGATGATAGAAGATCGAGAGTAAGCCAGTACTCCATACTGTGCTGTAAATTCAACCCACCTGCGTATGGTGGAATTTGACTTGGTTTGCTAACATCGGGCCATGTCTCGTTTGCCTTTCCCTTCCAACCCATTAATCCAAAGTGAAATTCAGGAGGTAACTCATACATGTACACCCTTAAAAGAGCCTGACTTCGGTCACAATTTTTTCTTTTCTGTTGTCCAAAAGAACCAATCTTTTCCTTCCCAGAACTGGATCTCTGACATGCCACCTCTCCACTATTCATTGGAGTTTTTGCCACAGATGAAAGAAAAGGCAGTTCAATTTGTTCACTCTTGATATTGGGCTTTAAGTAAACTGACGTGCGATTGAGCAGAATCAGCTTGAAAACTGATCTTGGTATAAAAGAACTACTACTGAATTCAAGAAGGAACACAGAAGAAAGGATCAAAAGGAACATGGAAATGGTTATCAAGTAGAAAAGAAACCTCGAGGGAAATATGCTCTTTTCCGACATTGATGAAGGTTAGGGAGACAAAACTCTAGTGGGTTTATGAAATTCAACAGTAACTCAATGGCCGCCAAATCCCAAATGTATCAAAGCAAGACCAAGAAAAGTTATTTTTCTAGTGGAAAAGGTTTGCAGTAGAGAACCGACACGCCCCAAGTTAATGAGCCTTAGCTTCTTTATATATCAAGAAGTAATCACTTAACTAAAGGGTTCTCAACTCTCAACTCCAATCCATTAACAAGACAAACTTAATTTTGAAATTTTCACAACACAAACAGAGAAAAACCATCTTCAGAATGAAATGATAAACCCAATTTTCTGTCCTTAAACCCTAAAGGTTCTTGAAAAAGATTTCAACTTTCAAATATTTCCGCTTGAAACACCAACAAACCCAATCAAACGTCAGAACAAATATCCCGTATTTCAAACGTTACATAAGAATTATATTAAAAAGAGCTTGTTAAAAACAGAGTCTTCATTTTCCAACTAACCATAAGCTTTTCCTCTTGTTTTCATCCTAAAAGAAACCAATCAATCAATCTGCAAAATAAAAGGAAAGACTCTTTCAAGCCCATAAAGTAGTTGGTTTTATCTATAAGTAGTAGGAATTTCACAAAATCTCCAAAATAAAAATCATCCAAATAAAAACTAAAAGCAAGCATGTAAAATAATAAGAATAAAAATATATCGTCCGGGTTCTAAAGGTACACAGTTAGCTAAAATGGGTCGAAGAGAACTAGGCAGAAGAGTACCTGACGAGCTTGGATTTTGAGATTCTATATGCTTTCTTCTGTGTCTCTTTACAGTCTGTGCAGCAACAGTAGTGAGGGAAAAAGAGAAGAATGTTTACTATTGAGCACAATCTTATAATTGCTAGTGTATATCCTCATTTTCAAAACCTTTTATTAAAATTAATTGATTATTACGCTCCACTTTTGTCTCTTGGAGAGAGCAGACTGAGATGACTTTTGATTTGTCCAAACATGAATTAATTAATTATGTATATAAGCAATTTAAATCACTTTCCCAATTCTCTAAAGTATATATTAAAAAGTAATGAAGCCCACTTGAGAAAAGTCCACTTTGTGATAGTGAAATGTCAAAGTAGCAATTCAATGGGGGATTGATTGAGCCAAATTAGAATATAATTTGGTGAATGGGACATTTTGTGTGAAACAAAAGACTTGTTTGGAATCATGAAATTAAAATGTTTTGGTGAAGAATATATTATGGTTCTATGTGTATCAATCAACATTTTTTAATTCCATTTTTGCATGAAAAACTAGAATGCAATGCACGTTCCGTTTCCTTATAATTTAAACACATCTTACTTTAAATTGTTTTTAATTTAAATAAATAAATTTTTTTTATATTGATTAAAAAAACATCAAACGCCTTTGATGGAGTTTTTTTTCTTAAAAAAATAAAATAAAATTTAAGGGGATTTATAATAAATTAAAGAGTATGTAATATATATTTAAAAAAATTGTGTGTTTAATATATAATTCACTTCACCGTGTAAACACTTTTTTTTTTTTTTTTTTATTGAATAAATATATGTAAAAATTATGAAAAATCGTGTTCGGCTAGACTAGTTATTTATTTATTGTGTTTATGATATCTTGATAACTTGAACATTTTAAGCCTATGTCACTAACAAGTATACTCATTAATGGTAACTAATACTCGAGATCTTCCTTAATCCACTAAGCACTACTACATGACCATAATAGGTAACATAATTAAGGAAGGATTCAAATAACATAACAAATAAAGTAATAAGCACAAGACAAATTAATTTAGACACTAGTCTTGTAAATCTGAAGAAGAGAAATGTGTGGTTTTGCCTTTGACTTGGACCTACAACTTCAAAAGTAGAATCATTTTTTATTTATTTATTTTTTTTTTTGGGATAATCAGGATGTTCAAGTTAGCTGCCACACACCTCAATTAATCTTCGAAGTCTATTGAACACCTTACAAGCCCAAAAGATCAGATAAATCATAATATTATTATGGTAGATGAGCTTAATGTTTGAATCCAGAAACTTAAGGAATAGATCAAACCTCCTTGATTACCCAACCAAACCCTTGGGGTTTAAAATCATTTTTTTCACCCATTAACTCATTAAAATACAGTCTTTACAACATCTTTTAAATCCAATTTTACAGTTAATTTCCTAATTAAAAAATCAATAGTTGATTACGTTAATTTATTAGCCTTTGAATGATGATGATATTAGAGGAGATCCTTAATTTACAGTTGAATTTAATTGCCTGAAGTAGGCATAGTTCCACTTTTCATTGGACAACTTCGAAAAGTTGAGATGTAGTAGAAATTAAGGGCATTCCGCGCTTCGTCTTCCAGTTGTTGTACTTGTAGCAAGGGCAAACAGCTTTGTTCCCATGGACTAGGAGGCACACACAGGCATTTGGCACAACATTTTTGACAGAAGAACATGCATGGCTTATGGTAATGTTTCTTGCTGCATCTCCTTGTGCACTCTGCACCATAACCAAAATGCTCTTTCTTTAGACATCTTATAGTTATTTACATATCTAAAACCATTGATTCATTTAATTACCATAGCTCTTTAGACTCCCAGGTTCATATCCGTTCTTCAAAAGTTTGTCAGAGTTATCAATACTTCAACTGGAAATTGAACATCATTTGATTATACAAGAAAGAAAAACTTACACTACTGTCTAGATGGTACTGGGTTTCATTTTCCATAACCTGATAATATTAAAATCAAGGAAGTTTGAGATATATAGATAGCTATATATGGATAATTAATTAACTTTGTGAGCAGCCATGGAAACGCCAAACACTAGTGCTAGACAAGCTTAGCCATTGCAATTTCTTAGGAGCCCCTGGTGCTTCGCCTTAATTGTTTGGTCCAAGATAGCGTTGGATATAAATAGATTGAAATAGGTTGAGAGCACTCATAATTGAGACGTGCCATGAAATGGGTGTGTTGATAATTGATTCATGTAATTTTTACCACTTATCAACTCTCTTCTTTACTGGGTTCATCATCTACTTGCATCCACATATACTATTTTTGTACGACTCAACACTTGGATTGAAAATTTGATATCAAACTCAACAATGGATAAACGGATGGGGAATGCAGTGGCAGATTATGATAGAAGATGGGGAAGTGCACCCATCTGAGTAACCACGAGACAAACTCTCAACACCCTCTTGTCTTCACTTGCCCCTGACCAATATTTTCTTCACAACCACTAGTTTCAATTATGTACATGTAAACTCCCAATTACTAACCAGGATTTTGTTTTATTATAATACAAGTTCTTAATTGAAGGGTTTCTTCAATTATAATTCCATTTAAATTGAGTTTTAAGTTTTTGGTTGTCAACTATATAGATCTTGTCATTTCTTAATCAACTTTTGGTTAATATAATTATATAAATTTAAAATCCTTAATGTAATCAATTAATAAAAGGTTTAAACTTATTATAGAGTAAAATAGTATTTACTACTAGAAGAGAGAGTGAATTTTTTATATGATAAGAAAGGAAAGAACACTTCACTGATGGTTATTTTTTTTTTTTTTTTTTCTGGGGCTTGGAACATTTCATTTGTTGGACTTTTAACTTTAGGCCTTATAAGTTTTTTAAGAGGGGGTGATATTGGTCCCCTTTGTAAATAGAGTGCTGTTATTTAAGTCCAACCTCAAATTAAATAAAATTTATTAAATAGATTATATTCCAAAATGTTTTGTTTATAATACCATCTAGTAATATTTAGAATATACGAGAAGAATAGTAGAGGAGAAGAAGAAGAGTGGAAGAAGATAAGGGTATATTTGGAATAATTTTTTTATAATGAATTTTAATTAAAATGAGGCTTAGAAAGAGTTTTAATGGAGCTCAAATAACACCATTAGATAAATAAACAGTTCCCACTGTTTTTTTTTTAAAGTATAAGTAAAGGGTAAATTTGCATTAAAAAATAACAACAGAAAAGAAAAAGTGTTCAATAAATATGAGTTTTATGTAGTAAGCTTTACATGTGCATTTATTTAGATAAATTTGATTGGTGGAAATGGTGGCGACATGTATTTATAATATCATGAAGCATGACCTGTTTGATTGACATATAGGAGTTTTAAAACTCTAAAATTGTTGGACTTTGATTTGTTGGAAGATTGTTTGGCATATGGCGGCATGTAATTGGTGTTTGATATTTTTTAGTATTAATGACACATATTAATAATAATATAGATTTATATTTGTTAGATGTGTTTAATCGCATAAATACAAACACTTCACTAGACCTGGGTAGGGACCGGTTCCAACCAAGTTCGGGTCTGGGCCCGATTGGGACTGAAAAATTTATTTTCACCCCCCAACTTTTTTTATATTTAAGGAGCCAAATAAAATTATATACAGGGGTTTAGTAATTTTTAGGGGCCTGGAAAATTTATTTCCATCCCGGGAGATTAGTAAAATTTTAATTAATTTTAAAAAATAATAAATAAATCAATCAATCAATGGTTAATTATAATTAATAATTATTTATAAATATGGGGTGTTTTAAATTTCAAATTTAAAGAGGTAATTTAATTAATTAATTTTAACATAAATGTAATATTTCAACAATAACACATTCACACTTTACAAATAAACAATTAAATAAATTTGTTTTTATTAAATTATTCATCGTTAACAATATTTACATCGTTTAAATCTGTGTTCCTAAAGAGTTCGAGTAGTTTTGGATCTTCAAGGTGTTGTTGTAGTCTTCTCTTTACATGAGTCCAATATCATAAACACGTTATCACTTCAATCATCTCATTGGTTAAAGTGCATCTTCTGTCTTCAACAATCCGGCCACTCGTTGAGAATGCTGGCTTGGATGCAATTGTAGAAATCGGCACAAATAAAATGTCACGTGCCATTTGGGCTGCAATAGGGAATCGAATTTGATGTTGTTTTCACTATTGAAGCACATCCATCTCACGTTTCTCATTCTTCATCATGTAGGACATGTCCATTTATAGGTAGCGATTCAGCTCATTTGGTCAATGTATATATGAGCTGGAGCTACTACTTCTGCCATATTCCATATACGTGCACATGCTCGGTCCTTGATAGATGTCTTCATCAGGTTTATGCTGGTCGTTTCTGTTGGATGTTCCAGTTCCACTTATATTGTACCTGCTCTGATATAAAGAAAAAAGGTTTTCTAATTTTTGCTTAAAGTTAATCAAATAATATGTATAATCATGTCCTAAATGCTGGCCTATCTCAGAATTATACAATTAACTACGTGTAATTTAAACCTAAGATCTACAACAAGGCCTAATCCATATAAGAGTGGAATATCTAACCAATATTTCTCGTATTTTTTTTCCATCTTTGAAACAATTTCTATTAAGATGTCATTATATCTATATTTAGCAAAAGTTTTAGAAGTTTGAAGTAAAATATCTAACGCTAAATTAGTTGTACGATAATAAACACCACTTAATGTATTAGTGGATTCATAAAAAACTTTAAGAAATGAATAAAAAGTTCACAAACTGTCCAATCATCATAGCTGACAACTTCTTGCAGATGGTTCCTCTGATTGATGAAATCTGTAATTTGTCTTGCGGTTGACAAAGTTTTTCCAACATCAAGTAGGTGGAGTTCCAACAGATAGGCATGGTCGTACATAACTTCAAAGGTCGAACCGGTGGGTCCTATTGCTTATAATATTTGACATACTCCTGCCATCTTTTGTTGCTACCGCCGACGATAAATCCGATAGCCGCGCACACCCTCTCAATCTTCGAATTTATAGCTTCTAAACCTGCTTTAACAATTAAATTGGTGATGTGGCAAACACATCTGTGGTGAAAAGAATTGCCTTCACCACGCAGATCCAATCTCTTTTCAAATAAAGAGATAGCCATAGTGTTAGCAGCTGCATTATCTAGTGTTAGCGCTACAACTCTATCAATTAATACATGTTCTTGCAAAACTTCAAGTATTGTAAAATAAACAGTGTCAGCATTATGTGCAGTCTATAATGGTCTAAAACCTATCAATTTTTGTTGTAAACCGCAACCATGATCTAAGTAATGTATTATGATAGTTAAAAAATCTGTTTTTGATCTACAAGCCCATATATTTGAAGTAAATGCAATAGATATATTCCTAAAATTTTAAAATTCGTTTTTAAGTTGAACATTTATTTGGTTATAAAGTTTTAGTATGTCTCTTTTACTTGTACTTCTACTAACAAGAGTATATGCTGGACAAAATACAGTTTTAATCAAGTGAATAAAATAAGGATTTTTAGATAAAGAAAGGGGAGAGTCCGTAACAACTATATATTTTGCTATTTCCTCTCGTGCTTAGAGTGCATTTGTATTGTCATGTTGACAGAGTTGAGGATTGTGGATTAAAATTAAGTTGAGTTTCAATATGTTTTGGGGTCCGATTGAAGATGAATTGGACATTTGCATTATTTGGGGGTGCTTCTTCTCTAAATGTTGTCGCATCATCGAAATCCTCTTCTCAGTGCCAATAATGGTTCCATAGAAATTACATACCCCACACGATTCTTCCCCTCCCCATTTGTCTTTGTTTGTTTTGATTTGGTGAAGTATCGCCATACATCGGACATGACCCTCTTTGACGGTCGAGGGGGTTGGGCTGTGGAGCTCACTTGTGTTTGGTTGCACCTCATCCCGGTTGAATGTGGTTGCTGTCGTTGAATTGAAGTTGCTGCCTTTGGAAAGGATGAAAATGGATCGAACTCTTCCATTTCTTCGGTGGATGGAACATAGAATTCATTTGGCCCTTCCATTATGAATTTATGATAGAATAATAAATAATTAAAATGAAAAAAAATTGAATAATAATATGAATAAGAGATGATATTGAAAGATAGAATAAATAGAATAATACAAATAAATAAATAAACTATAATATGAATAAATTATAAATATAAATTAAATTGAAGAGAATATGAATGAGAATTGGATTAATACAATAAATAAATAACTATAATATGAATAAATTATAATATAAATAAATTGAAGAGAATATGAATGAGAATTGGATTGGAGTAGAGAGATTGAGATGTGGTGTGAAAAAAATGGAAGTATTTTTTTTTTTTTTTTTTGCCGGGGGACATGACCGTTGGCATGCTGTATAATTCTTTTTTTTTTTTTTATTTTATAAAATATTAATTTAACAATTTTTGTCAATTTTAAAATTTATAGAGGGTTTTTTAATATTTTCCAAGGGACTTTAAAAAAAAAAGCAAAGAGGTTTGGGCCCCACCCTTGGAGGAGGGCCCAATCAAGGGACTGGTCCCTCCTTTATGGGCCTGGTCTGAGTTTGGGAACAGGCCCTCCTAGGACCAGTTTTTTGGGACCGGTCCCAAAGTCTACACTTCACATTCACTTTATATATATATATATATATAGAGGAAGAAAAAGAGGCAATCAATATTAACTTGTTAGATCTGTATAATTCTATTTTTTTTTTTTATAAAATATTAATTTATCCATTTTTGTCAATTTTAAAATTTATAAGGGGTTTTTTAATATTTTCCAAGGGACATTATAAAAAAAAAAGCAAAGGGGTTTGGGCCCGGCCTTTGGAGGAGGGCCCAATCAAGGGACCGGTCCCTCCTCTATGGGCCTGGTCTGAGTTTGGGACCAGGCCCTCCTAGGACCAGTTTTTTGGGACCGGTCCCAAATGCCCAGGTCTACACTTCACATTCACTTTATATATATATAGAGGAAGAAAAAGAGGCAATCAATATTAAATTGTTAGATAATTGTTATCTTTTGCTCCTGCCAGTTTATTCTCAATAATTTTTATTGTAATTTGATGTAGGTATGTACGATTGGCGGAAAAAAGAAATTGCTTCTCATAGTTACAATATAGTTCCCACAGAAGGTAACGTATTGTCCTAAACTCTTTTGAGTATTGTATTGTAATACGCCTATTGAATTGCTCCTGATAGTTGCAATATAGTTCCTGCTAAAGGTTATGTAATGCCTTGTACTCTTTTGACTATTTAATTGTAATAGGCCAGACGGTTAATCATAAATTCGGCTACAGAATTGTGAGAAGTCATTTGTCAAACCATAAATTTGGCCATTGAATTATAAGAAGGCAGAAGCCGAACCATTCCGAGCCATTAATTTGTCTGCAATTGTACTATAGAAATCCAGGTGCCGAACCATTTTGATCCATTAATTTGTCTAAAATTATACTATAGAATTGTAGTAAGCCATCCACCGAATCATAAAGTAGCCACAATTGTAATTAACTTTGGAGTCGTAAATCTTAACGCCGAACCATGTTTTCTGCCTACTATTGAATTGTAATAAGAAAGATGCAGAAGCATATAAATTCTATTATAATATTATAAGAAACCATTTGCTGAACCATAATTCATCCAGACTTGTAAAAGACCAAGATCTTCTTTAGTTCAAAATCTCTTTGCTGAGTCATTGCTGCTCTGACTACGCAAGTGTTAAAATATTGTTTTCTAAAAGTGTTTGATGGAATAGACAATTAAATATAGTACATATTGTTTGACATGATGAACTCTAGAATAGCAAGTTTATTTCTCAAGTTAATTTCATGCTGTTAATTATAATTTTTGCAGATAAGTTATCACAATGTCAAATAATTTCCTTAAAGATCTTAACCAATCACGAGATGATTGAATAATTATTGTCAAAGTAGCTAAATTGTGGGAATGTCAAAATTTCAGAATGAATAACAAACTGATTAGCCTTGACATGATTTTGATTGATGAATAGGTACAAAATATATTCCTAAAATAATCTAAACTTTTTTTATTTCTTATTTCTGAATACAACTTTAGCATTAAGAATTTATCTAAATTTATATATTGAGGAGGTGCATTCCCTACAAAAAAAAGTACATCTTTAAGAAATCGTATTTTATAATATGTTCACAAATAATTGCTTCAATTGTAGAAGAAAAATCTGAATGAAGTACCAATTGAGAAGGAAATGTTTTAGAATAGAGCATCCTTGAAGCACGTTACCAATCTCATGTGGTATAATTGTGATTAGGTACAAGATTCACTAGATAATTAAACTGATTATTATAATAGAACTTGTTAATAAGGATTACATTTGAAAAGGTTAAGGAATACACAATAAAGGCCAAATAACTAAAGTTGATGATACATAAGGTTGGTGCTACCTATCTTACAATTCTTGCATGAGGAAAATTTATGATATAAATAACAATTTCTATTGTGGGAAATGCAAAAAGGAAACAAAATTCCCTCAAATGAGGCATATCAGTGCTTATTTTTAAATAAATTATAGTGCATAATTTGAATCATAATAATGTTAAATGTACAAACAAATCTTACAAAGATTTGTATACAAACTAATGTGACAGAAAATAAATGGGAGAGTGAATATGATAAGTTTGACTTTTTATACTCACTTTTCTATTCATTTTCTGTCACATCAGTTTGTACAAAAATCTTTATAACAATTGTTTGTATATGCAGCATCACTCTTTGAATCATTGGTTTATAATAATGTATGATTAATAGAATAACTGGTACAAATAGTTTGAACCATTGATTTATAATAAGGAATAATTAATGATATAACAAGTACAAGGTGGATATGAAAGTGATGGACGGAACTACAGAAGTGATTTTTATATTGTTTGATACAGTAGCGGAAAATTCAGTTGGGCTATCATGTTCTCAACTATTGAACAAACAAGGGAACGGCAGTGAAACAATCCCAAAACTTTTGCATGTACTTTGTGGCCAGACCTTCGTTTTCAAAATCAAGCTGACAGATACGAATTTAAAAGAAGGATCTGAATCTTATGCTGTAGCAAAAGTTTTTCCAATCAATCATAAACTTGAGAATGAATACAAGCTACAGGAATTGGAAAAGGTGAGTATGGCCTTTAGTTGAAATAATAAATTTGTGAAGATTCAAGTGATATGAATAGTTTGTAAAAAACAACAGGCAATTGAAGGAGAAGATAAAGCAGAGTCTTCAACAACAGATTTGATTGAATGTGAAACATTTACGCCAAAAATCAAAGACAGGTCGTGAAAAAATGGATCAAGCGTACAAGGTGAGGAACACAAAATGACAATGGACCATTCCACTTCAGACATCTTAGACATATCAAAAGAAAAGGGAGGAGGAAATGAACATAAAGAAAATGACAGTGAAGAAGTTACAACTGGTCATAAGAATTATCTAAGCAACACGAAGAAAAAGCTAAAGCTGCGATGAAGATTTTGTGTGAAATCTGGTAGTTTTCTTTTGGTGTTCTTTGAAGCAATTACTTGTGGTGGGGAAAGTTAAAGAAGAGATGTTTTGAGAGTGGATTTGAGTATTGGGAAATAAAACAGAAGTGGGTTTTCTTCTCTTAACTTTAAGATGACAACGATGATGATGATTATCAAAGTTTAGCAAATGGTTGGGAATGGGATACCAGTACCTGGACAAGGGAGGAGGAGCAACAGAGGTGGATTGCATTTTTTTAAATTTTTTTTCTTTTGTTGTTTTTTAACAACCAAGTTATAAGGCAAAGTTTAAAGAACTCTATATTCAATCTTATACTTTTAAAAAATAAAATAAAATAAAAGTTCTCCCTCTAACAACACCAAC
Organism: Pistacia vera; assembly: GCF_008641045.1. Taxonomy (NCBI): domain Eukaryota; kingdom Viridiplantae; phylum Streptophyta; class Magnoliopsida; order Sapindales; family Anacardiaceae; genus Pistacia; species Pistacia vera. Next base: position 341,655 of record NW_022196435.1, read on the forward strand.
TTTTTCTCTCCAATTTTCATGCAATACAACTTATCAAATTTGTCATCTTCCAAGTTGGATACTCTCCTACTGCAAGTATCTGAAATATGGAGGCTTGAATTTGAAATTTGTACACATTTTAACATATATTATAAACATTGTTAGAAATTTACTTAAAATATTTACACAAGTTTAGTATGTGTAGAAGTCTTATCAATTACAATGGATCAAGAATCAACAACATTAGGGGAACCATAAGTAATAACAGGGTTTGTCTGTTCCTCTTCCAACAACAATTGCTCTAAGAAATCAGGATTTTTAGCCAGAAACCTTGACTTAAATGTCTTAGTGTAGATGCAAAAAATCTACCGTCATGAAAATAGGGTCTGATCCCGTGAAGTTGAGGCCACTGACAATCCGTGAGATCTGCACACATGAAAGGGCAAGCGTGAAGCTTACGAAATACACCAGGGTAGTGTTTGCCATAGGTACTCCGACGCTCAAGTCAGCAAGGTTGAAAGAGATTATTTGATAAGAATTAAAGAGAAGAAGGATTACTAGGAGTCTTGTTGGAGGCTAGAACTGCGGCGGAGGCATCAGGTTCTTGGGAACAAGAACTTTAGGAGCAAATAGATGATTTTGAGTAGTGTAGCTATCGGAGATTCCTCCTTTATGAGAGGGCAAACCTTTGTTTATATAATGAACCCAAGAGGTTGGAATCTTAGTAGGACACTAAATCCTATTTTGGGAGATAATCCCTATCATGAAAGAGATATAATTTCTTGACTTTATCAGATTAAGTTTAATAGTTTGAGTAAGATTTGAAATCTTAGTAGAAGAGGAAATAGAATGGAATTCTGATTTCTTGTTTATGGACTGTTGCAAGGTAATGGGCTAAAACTCAGTTTAACTTAACTTATAGGATAGCCCAACTTATAGAGTGGACTGAGCCAAGTGAAGCCATTGCGCATTCTGCAAAGCGAACTAGATTTCCAAAGAATTCCGAATAAAACTCTAATCAAAGCATGTGAGCACAAATATGGAATATGACCTCATTGTGCAAGCGGCCAAAAATAATGAGAAAGAATCACCTTCCCAAAATTTCGCCACATGACGTTTTTAACCAAGGTGCATTAAATGCCATAATGCTTTGGCAATGCATTCATTCAATACCTGTAACTTTTTTTTTTTTTTTTTTTTTGTAATCATCTCTTTTAAGTTTTACTTTTTCCAGCCGAAGGTGTGGGCGATTTCTCCAGAGATTCCACAGTGATTTCTCCTGATTCTTTTATTTTGTTTTTCTATGTTCTTTTTGTGTTCTTAAAACCTTCTAGGCACTCTTGGATGAATCTAAGGCAATTTTTGTCGACTTTTGAAGAAGAAAAATTTGGGTTTGTCTTAAATACAAGTTTTGAGTTTGCTGAAGATGACTTTGACATGCTTTTGAGTAGTTTTTTTACGGATGTTGGATAGAACACAGGATGAGCAATTTTTGAAGGACCTTTAGTATTTGGATGTGTTTGGCTTTGGCTTTGGCGTTCATGCTTGGGATTTGTATTTTAGAGGAAACTTCACAAGGTGAATCTATATTGGTGAAATCTGGGCAGATTTGCACTCATCTAAGGAAGCAAGACGGATGGGTTTTGGATTTTGTCTTGTTTTTCTTGTGTTTGGATAGAACAAGTGTTGGGTTGGGTTGTTGGATAGGAGAGTTTTGGAAGAAATTGGTTTAGTTGTTTAGGAAGGGTGGTCTTTTGCTGGATTTGCTGCTGATTCTGTTGACCGAAGTTCACTTGATCGTACAAAGCGTGCTGCCTTAAGACAGTGTATGTAGAATGTTGTTGTTGTTGTTGCTGCTATTGAATTTGATTCAACCGTGAGATTAAGGGGGATCGATTCAAGGTTTGTGGGATTTTAGTAATTCGATATGGAGGCAACATTAACGTTCTGAACCATTTGTTGTGGTTGGAGAATTTGCGGGTCAAGAGAAGGAGAGGAATATGGGTTTTTAAATACCCAAAAACATGCCCAAGAGATGTAAGGGTTTTTAGAACACGAAATGCCCTCCAAAATGAAATTAAACACATACGAAAAGTGAGAAATATTCCAAGTAATGCATGGAACAAATTATGAATATGGGGAATGTGTTTTGATGCTTCAAAGTATCATATCACGTGCTGAATAGATATAATATGACAAGTGAATAGATTAAACAAATGAAGAAAAGTAAAGAAAAATTTTCTTATTGTGATGAAACTTTCTGATTAGCGATGTCCGCTGGAGGGAGTTACGTGCCTCCTCTCATGTTGCAAGTCATCATTAGCAGATGATTGTCAGGGCCCCACGATGGGCGCCAAATTGTAGATGCAAAAAATCTACCATCACGAAAATAGGGTTTGATCCCGTGAGGTTGAGGCCACTGACAATCCATGGGACCTGCACACATGAAAGGACAAACGTGAAGCTTACGAAAAACATCGGGGTGGTGTTTGCCATAGGCACTCGAAGCTCAAGTCAGCAAGACTGAAAGAGATTATTTGATAAGAATTAAAGAGAAGAAGGATTACCAGGAGTCTTGTCGGAGGCTAGGACTACGGCGGAGGCGTTAGGTTCTTGGAAACAAGAACTTTAGGAGCAAATAGATGGTTTTGAGTAATGTAGATTGACTATCGGAGATTCCTCCTTTATGAGAAGGCAAACCTTTGTTTATATAATGAACCCAAGGGGTTGGAATTTTGGTAGGACACTAAGTCCTATTTTGGGAGATAATCCCTATCATGAAAGAGATATAATTTCTTGATTTTATTAGGTTAAGTTTAATAGTTTGAGTAAGATTTGAAATCTTAGTAGAAGAGGAAATGGAATGAGATTCTGATTTCCTGTTTATGGACTGTTGCAGGTTAATGGGCTGAAACCCAGTTTAGTTTAACTTATAGGATAACCCAACTCATAGAGTGGGTAGTTCACAAGGTGATTTTAAGCGTAGGCCCAATCAGGATTGGGCTGAGGCCTTGGGCCATGACATGTTTATTTCGTTATTGGACCTTGTCAGGCTCAAGACAATTTTTGGCCCTAACACTTAGCACAAGCTTCTCGAGTAGCCAAGAACATGTCTGAGGCTAGCCATCGTTGCTTGATTTCCAACAAAGCTAGAAAATGCCTGTCTTAAAAAACAGAACAAAAACAATAAAAAAGTTAATGATCTTGAATAAAATAAAAGTATAACAGATTTAACATTTTGAAATCAAGAAATTGACCTCATTTGGTGTAAGGTTATCTAGATCTTTTGCAGACATAGTCTTCAAATTATTAGCAGATTTTGGATCTACATTTCCTCCCTAACATTCTTTTTTGTGCTTGCTTCGCCTAATTAATTGAACCTCTTATGTATCTTCATCTTTTTCTTCAATCTGTTTATGTCTATGTTTGGATGTAGATGGTCCAGGATAAGCAGGAAGAATCAATTTGGTCACATAAGTTGATATTGAAGTTATTGAAGTTTTTTCCATATTCCATATACGTGCCATGCTCGGTCCTGATAGATGTCTTCATCAGGTTATGCTGGTCGTTTTGTTTGGATGTTCCAGTTCCACTTATATGTACCTGCTCGATTATAAGAAAAAGGTTTTCTAATTTTTGCTTAAAGTTAATCAAATAATATGTATAATCATGTCCTAAATGCTGGCCTATCTCAGAATTATACAATTACATACGTGTAATTTAAACCTAAGATCTACAACAAGGCCTAATCCATATAAGAGTGGAATATCTAACCAATATTTCTCGTATTTTTTTTCCATCTTTGAAACATTTCTATTAAGATGTCATTATATCTATATTTAGCAAAGTTTTAGAAGTTTGAAGTAAAATATCTAACGCTAAATTAGTTGTACGATAATAACACCACTAATGTATTAGTGGATTCATAAAAACTTTAAGAATGATAAAAAAGTTACAAACTGTCCAATCATCATAGCTGACAACTTCTTGCAGATGGTTCCTCTGATGATGAAATCTGTATTTGTCTTGCGTTGACAAAGTTTTTCCAACATCAAGTAGGTGGAGTTCCAACAGATAGGCATGGTCGTACATAACTTCAAAGGTCGAACCGGTGGGTCCTATGCTTATAATTTGACATACTCCTGCCCATCTTTGTTGCTACCGCCGACGATAAATCCGATAGCCGCGCACACCCTCTCAATCTTCGAATTATAGTTCAAACCTGCTTTAACAATAAATTGGTGATGTGGCAAACATCTGTGGTGAAAAGAATTGCCTTCACCACGCAGATCCAATCTCTTTTCAAATAAAGAGATAGCCATAGTGTTAGCAGCTGCATTATCTAGTGTTAGCGCTACAACTCTATCAATTATACATGTCTTGCAAAACTTCAAGTATTGAAAATAAACAGTGTCAGCATTATGTGCAGTCTATAATGGTCTAAAACCTATCAATTTGTTGTAAACCGCAACCTGATCAAGTAATGTATTATGATAGTTAAAAAATCTGTTTTTGATCTACAAGCCCATATATTTGAAGTAAATGCAATAAGTATATTCCTAAAATTTTAAAATTCTTTTTAAGTTGAACATTTATTTGGTTATAAAGTTTTAGTATTCTCTTTTACTTGTACTTCTACTAACAAGAGTATATGCTGGACAAAATACAGTTTAATCAAGTGAATAAAATAAGGATTTTTAGATAAGAAAGGGGAGAGTCCGTAACAACTATATATTTTGCTATTTCCTCTCGTGCTTAGAGTGCATTTGTATTGTCATGTTGACAGAGTTGAGGATTGTGGATTAAAATTAAGTTGAGTTTCAATATGTTTTGGGGTCCGATTGAAGATGAATTGGACATTTGCATTATTTGGGGGTGCTTCTTCTCTAAATGTTGTCGCATCATCGAAATCCTCTTCTCAGTGCCAAAATGGTTCCATAGAAATTACATACCCACACGATTCTTCCCCTCCCCATTTGTCTTTGTTTGTTTGATTTGGGAAGTATCGCCATACATCGGACATGACCCTCTTTGACGGTCGAGGGGGTTGGGCTGTGGAGCTCACTTGTGTTTGGTTGCACCTCATCCCGGTTGAGTGGTTGCTGTCGTTGAATTGAAGTTGCTGCCTTGGAAAGGATGAAAATGGATCGAACTCTTCCATTTCTTCGGTGGATGGAACATAGAATTCATTTGGCCCTTCCATATGAATTTATGATAGAATAATAAATAATTAAATGAAAAAAATTGAATAATAATATGAATAAGAGGATATTGAAAGATGAATAAATAATAATACAAATAAATAAAAAACTATAATAGAATAAATTATAAATATAAATTAAATTGAAGAGAATATGAATGAGAATTGGATTAATAAATAAATAAATAAACTATAATATGAATAAAAATAAAATAAATTAATTGAAGAGAATATGAATGAATTGGATTGGAGTAGAGATGATGAGAGTTGGTGTGAAAAAAATGGAAGTATTTTTTTTTTTTTTTTTTTGCCGGGGGACATGACCGTTGGCAATGCTGTATAATTCTTTTTTTTTTAATTTATAAAAATATTAATTTAACAATTTTTGTCAATTTTAAAATTTATAGAGGGTTTTTATATTTTCCAAGGGACTTTAAAAAAAAAGTAAAGGGTTTGGGCCCGGCCTGGAGGAGGGCCAATCAAGGGATCGGTCCTCCTCTTTGGGCCTGGTCTGAGTTGGGACCAGACCCTCCTAGGACCAGTTTTTTGGGACGGTCCCAAATGCCCAGGTCTACACTTCACACTCACTTACATATATATATATATATACTGTATAATTCTATTTTTTTAATTTTATAAATATTAATTTAACCATTTTTGTCAATTTAAAATTTATAGGGGGTTTTAATATTTCCAAGAGACTTAAAAAAAAAAAAAAGCAAAGGAGTTTGGGCCTGGCCCTTGGAGGAGGGCCCAATCAAGGGACGCGTCCCTCCTCTATGGGTGGTCTGAGTTTGTGGACCAGGCCCTCCTAGGACCAGTTTTTTTGGACAGGTCCCAAATGCCCAGGTCTACACTTCATAAAAATTATTGAGAATAACTGGCGGAGCAAAAGATAACATATCTAACAATTAATATTGATTGCCTCTTTTTCTTCCTCTATATATATATATATATATATATATATATAGAGGAAGAAAAAGAGGCAATCAATATTAAATTGTTAGATAATTGTTATCTTTTGCTCCTGCCAGTTTATTCTCAATAATTTTATTGTAATTTGATGTAGGTATGTACGATTGGCGGAAAAAAGAAATTGCTTCTCATAGTTACAATATAGTTCCCACAGAAGGTAACGTATTGTCCAAACTCTTGAGTATTGTATTGTAATACGCCTATTGAATTGCTCCTGATAGTTGCAATATAGTTCCTGCTAAAGGTTATGTAATGCCTTGTACTCTTTTGACTATTTAATTGTAATAGGCCAGACGGTTATATAAATTCGGCTACAGAATGTGAGAAGTCATTTGTCAAACCATAAATTTGGCCATGAATTATAAGAAGGCAGAAGCCGAACCATTCCGAGCCATTAATTTGTCTGCAATTGTACTATAGAATCCAGGTGCCGAACCATTTTGATCCATTAATTTGTCTAAAATATACTATAGAATTGTAGTAAGCCATCCACCGCATCAAAGTAGCCACAATTGTAATTAACTTGGAGTCGTAAATTTAACGCGCACCATGTTTTCTGCCTACTATTGAATTGTAATAAGAAAGATGCAGAGCATATAAATTCTATTATAATATTATAAGAAACCATTTGCTGAACCATAATCTCCAGACTTGTAAAAGACCAAGATCTTCTTTAGTTCAAAATCTCTTGCTGAGTCATTGCTGCTCTGACTACGCAAGTGTTAAATATGTTTTCAAAAGTGTTGATGGAATGACAATTAAATATAGTCATATTGTTGACATGATGAACTCTAGAATAGCAAGTTTATTTCTCAAGTTAATTTCATGCTGTTAATTATAATTTTTGCAGATAAGTATCACAATGTCAATAATTTCCTTAAAGATCTTAACCAATCACGAGATGATTGAATAATTATTGTCAAAGTAGCTAAATTGTGGGAATGTCAAAATTCAGAATGAATAACAAACTGATTAGCCTGACATGATTTTGATTGATGAATAGGTACAAAATATATTCCTAAATATCTAACTTTTTTATTTCTATTTCTGAATACAACTTTAGCATTAAGAATTTATCTAAATTATATATTGAGGAGGTGCATTCCCTACAAAAAAAATACACTTAAGAAATCGTATTTTATAATTGTTCACAAATAATTGCTTCAATTGTAGAAGAAAAATCTGAATGAAGTCCAATTGAGAAGGAAATGTTTTGAATAGAGCATCCTTGAAGCACGTTACCAATCTCATGTGGTATAATGTGATTAGGTACAAGATTCACTGAAATTAAACTGATTATTAAATAGAACTTGTAATAAGGATTACATTTGAAAAGGTTAAGGAATACACAAAAAGGCCAATATAAAGTTGATGATACATAAGGTTGGTGCTACCTATCTTACAATTTTGCATGAGGAAAATTTATGATATAATAACAATTTCTATGTGGGAAATGCAAAAGGAACAAAAATTCCCTCAAATGAGGCATATCAGTGCTTATTTTTAAATAAATTATAGTGCATAATTTGAATCATAATAATGTTAAATGTACAAACAAATCTTACAAAGATTTGTATACAAACTAATGTGACAGAAAATAATGGGAGAGTGAATATGATAAGTTTGACTTTATTTAACTCACTTTTCTATTCATTTTCTGTCACATCAGTTGTACAAAAATCTTTATAACATTTTTGTATATGCAGCATCACTCTTTGAATCATTGGTTATAATAATGTATGATTAATAGAATAACTGGTACAAATAGTTTGAACATTGATTTATAATAAGGAATAATAATGATATAACAAGTACAAGGTGGATATGAAAGTGATGGACGGAACTACAGAAGTGATTTTTATATTGTTTGATACAGTAGCGGAAATTCAGTTGGGCTATCATGTTCTCAACTATTGAACAAACAAGGGAACGGCAGTGAAACAATCCCAAAACTTTTGCATGTACTTTGTGGCCAGACCTTCGTTTTCAAAATCAAGCTGACAGATACGAATTTAAAAGAAGATCTGAATCTTATGCTGTAGCAAAAGTTTTCCAATCAATCATAAACTTGAGAATGAATACAAGCTACAGGAATTGGAAAAGGTGAGTATGGCCTTTAGTTGAAATAATAAATTTGTGAAGATTAAGTGATAGAATAGTTTGAAAAAACAACAGGCAATTGAAGGAGAAGATAAAGCAGAGTCTTCAAAGACAGGTCGTGAAAAAATGGATCAAGCGTACAAGGTGAGGAACACAAAATGACAATGGACCATTCCACTTCAGACATCTTAGACATATCAAAGAAAAGGGAGGAGGAAATGAACATAAAGAAATGACAGTGAAGAAGTTACAACTGGTCATAAGAATTATCTAAGCAACACGAAGAAAAAGCTAAAGCTGCGATGAAGATTTTGTGTGAAATCTGGTAGTTTTCTTTTGGTGTTCTTTGAAGCAATTACTTGTGGTGGGGAAAGTTAAAGAAGAGATGTTTTGAGAGTGGATTTGAGTATTGGGAAATAAAAGAGAAGTGGGTTTCTTCTCTTGACTTTAAGATGACAACGATGATGATGATTATCAAAGTTTAGCAAATGGTTGGGAATGGGATACCAGTACCTGGACAAGGGAGGAGGAGCAACAGAGGTGGATTGCATTTTTTAAATTTTTTTTCTTGTTGTTTTTAACAACCAAGTTAAGGCAAAGTTTAAAGAACTCTATTCATCTTATACTTTTAAAATAAAATAAAATAAAAGTTCTCCCTCTAACACACCAACTTTTCTCTCCAATTTCATGCAATACAACTTATCAAATTTGTCATCTTCCAAGTTGGATACTCTCCTACTGCAAGTATCTGAAATATGGAGGCTTGAATTTGAAATTTGTACACATTTTAACATATATTATAAACATTGTTGAAATTTACTTAAAATATTTACACAAGTTTAGTATGTGTAGAAGTCTTATCAATTACAATGGATCAAGAATCACAACATTAGGGGAACCATAAGTAATAACAGGGTTTGTCTGTTCCTCTTCCAACAACAATTGCTCTAAGAAATCAGGATTTTTAGCCAGAAACCTTGACTTAAATGTCTTAGTGTAGATGCAAAAAATCTACCGTCATGAAAATAGGGTCTGATCCCGTGAAGTTGAGGCCACTGACAATCCGTGAGATCTGCACACAGAAAGGGCAAGCGTGAAGCTTACGAAATACACCAGGGTAGTGTTTGCCATAGGTACTCCGACGCTCAAGTCAGCAAGGTTGAAAGAGATTATTTGATAAGAATTAAAGGAAGAAGGATTACTAGAGTTTGTTGGAGGCTAGAACTGCGGCGGAGGCATCAGGTCTTTGGGAACAAGAACTTTAGGAGCAAATAGATGTTTTGAGTAGTGTAGCTATCGGAGATTCCTCCTTTATGAGAGGGCAAACCTTTGTTTATATAATGAACCAAGAGGTTGGAATCTTAGTAGGACACTAAATCCTATTTTGGGAGATAATCCCTATCATGAAAGAGATAAATTTCTTGACTTTATCAGATTAAGTTTAATAGTTTGAGTAAGATTTGAAATCTAGTAGAAGAGGAAATAGAATGGAATTCTGATTTCTTGTTTATGGACTGTTGCAAGGTAATGGGCTAAAACTCAGTTTAACTTAACTTATAGGATAGCCCAACTTATAGAGTGGACTGAGCCAAGTGAAGCATTGCGCATTCTGCAAAGCGAACTAGATTTCCAAAGAATTCCGATAAAATCTAATCAAAGAAAACTTACACTACTGTCTAGATGGTACTGGGTTTCATTTTCCATAACCTGATAATATTAAAATTAAACTAAAGATTAATCAAGAAAGTTTGAGATATATAGATAGCTATATATGGATAATTAATTAACCTTGTGAGCAGCCATGGAAACGCCAAACACTAGTGCTAGACAAGCTTAGCCATTGCAATTTCTTAGGAGCCCCTGGTGCTTCGCCTTAATTGTTTGGTCCAAGATAGCGTTGGATATAAATAGATTGAAATAGGTTGAGAGCACTCATAATTGAGACGTGCCATGAAATGGGTGTGTTGATAATTGATTCATGTAATTTTTACCACTTATCAACTCTCTTCTTTACTGGGTTCATCATCTACTTGCATCCACATATACTATTTTTGTACGACTCAACACTTGGATTGAAAATTTGATATCAAACTCAACAATGGATAAACGGATGGGGAATGCAGTGGCAGATTATGATAGGAGATGGCGAAGTGCACCCATCTGAGTAACCACAAGACAAACTCTCAACACCCTCTTGTCTTCACTTGCCCCTGCCCAATATTTTCTTCACAACCACTAGTTTCAATTATGTACATGTAAACTCCCAATTACTAACCAGGATTTTGTTTTATTATAATACAAGTTCTAAATTGAAGGGTTTCTTCAATTATAATTCCATTTAAATTGAGTTTTAAGTTTTTGGTTGTCAACTATATAGATCTTATCATTTCTTAATCAACTTTTGGTTAATATAATTATATAAATTTAAAATCCTTAATGTAATCAATTAATAAAAGGTTTAAACTTATTATAGAGTAAAATAGTATTTACTACTAGAAGAGAGAGTGAATTTTTTATATGATAAGAAAGGAAAGAACACTTCACTGATGGTTATTTTTTTTTTTTTTTTTTCTGGAGCTTGGAACATTTCATTTGTTGGACTTTTAACTTTAGGCCTTATAAGTTTTTTAAGAGGGGGTGATATTGGTCCCATTTGTAAATAGAGTGCTGTTATTTAAGTCCAACCTCAAATTAAATAAAATTTATTAAATAGATTATATTCCAAAATGTTTTGTTTATAATACCATCTAGTAATATTTAGAATATACGAGAAGAATAGTAGAGGAGAAGAAGAAGAGTGGAAGAAGATAAGGGTATATTTAGAATAATTTTTTTATAATGAATTTTAATTAAAATGAGGCTTAGAAAGAGTTTTAATGGAGCTCAAATAACACCATTAGATAAATAAACAGTTCCCACTGTTTTTTTTTTAAGTATAAGTAAAGGGTAAATTTGCATTAAAAAATAACAACAAAAAAGAAAAAGTGTTCAATAAATATGAGTTTTATGTAGTAAGCTTTACATGTGCTTTTATTAAGATAAATTTGATTGGTGGAAATGGTGGCGACATATATTTATAATATCATGAAGCATGACCTGTTTGATTGACATATAGGAGTTTTAAAACTCTAAAATTGTTGGACTTTGATATGTTGGAAGATTGTTTGGCATGTGGCGGCATGTAATTGGTGTTTGATATTTTTTAGTATTAATTACACATATTAATAATAATATAGATTTATGTTTGTTAGATGTGTTTAATTGTATAAATACAAACACTTCACTAGACCTGGGTAGGGACCAGTCCCAACCGAGTCTGAGTCTGGGCCCGATTGGGACTAGAAATTTTTTTTCACCCCCCAACTTTTTTTATATTTAAGGGCCAAATAAAATTATATATGGGGGTTTAGTAATTTTTAGGGTCCTGGAAAATTTATTTCCATCCCGGGAGATTAGTAAATTTTTAATTAATTTTAAAAAATAATAAATAAATCAATGGTTAATTATAATTAATAATTATTTATAAATATGGGGTGTTTTAAATTTAAAATTTAAAGAGGTAATTTAATTAATTAATTTTAACTTAAATATAATATTTCAACAATCACACATTCACACTTTACAAATAAACAATTAAATAAATTTGTTTTTATTAAATTATTTATCGTTAACAATATTTACATCGTTTAAATCTGTGTTCCTAAAGAGTTCGAGTAGTTTTGGATCTTCAAGGTGTTGTTGTAGTCTTCTCTCTACATGAGTCCAATCTCATAAACACGTTATCACTTCAATCATCTCATTAGTTAAAGTGCATCCTCTGCCTTCAACAATCCGGCCACTCGTTGAGAATGCTGACTCGGATGCAATTGTAGAAATCGGCACAGATAAAATGTCACGTGCCATTTGGGCTACAATGGGGAATCAAATTTGATGTTATTTTCACCATTGAAGCACATCCATCTCACGTTTCTCATTCTTCATCATGTAGGACATATCCATTTCTAGGTAGCGATTCAGCTCATTTGGTCAATGTATATATGAGCTAGAGCTGCTACTTCTGTCATATTCCATATATGTGCACATGCTCGGTTCTTGATAGATGTCTTCATCAGGGTCATGTTGGTCGTTTCTGTTAGACGTTCCAGTTCCACTTACATTGTACCTGCTCTGATATAAAGAAAAAAGGCTTTCCAATTTTTGCTTAAAGTTAATCAAATAATATATATAATCATGTCCTAAATGCTGGCCTATCTCAGAATTATACAATTAACTACGTGTAATTTAAACCTAGGATCTACAACAAGGCCTAATCCATATAAGAGTGGAATATCTAACCAATATTTCTCGTATTTTTTTTTTCCATCTTTGAAACAATTTCTATTAAGACGTCATTATATCTATATTTAGTAAAAGTTTTAGAAGTTTGAAGTAAAATATCTAACGCTAAATTAGTTGTACGATAATAAATACCACTTAATGTATTAGTGGATTCATAAAAAACTTTAAGAAATGAATAAAAAGTTCACAAACTGTCCAATCATCATAGCTGACAACTTCTTGCAGATGGTTTCTCCGGTTGACGAAATCTGTAATTTGTCTTGCGGTTGACAAAGTTTTTTCCAACATTAAGTAGGTGGAGTTCCAACGAATAGGCATGTTCGTACATAACTTCAAAGGTCGAACCGGTAGGTCCTCTTGCTTATAATATTTGACATACTCCTGCCATCTTTTGTTACTACCGCCGACGATAAATCCGATAGCCGTGCACACCCTCTCAATCTTCGAATTTATAGCTTCTAAACCTACTTTAACAATTAAATTGGTGATGTGGACATCTGTGGTGAAAAAAATAGCCTTCACCACGCAGATCCAATCTCTTTTCAAATAAAGAGATAGCCACAGTGTTAGCAGCTGCATTATCTAGCGTTAGCGCTACAACTCTATCAATTAATATATGTTATTGCAAAACTTCAAGTATTGTAAAATAAACAGTGTCAACATTATGTGCAGTATATAATGGTCTAAAACCTATCAATTTTTATTGTAAACCGCAACCATGATCTAAGTAATGTATTGTGATAATTAAAAAATCTGTTTTTGATCTACAAGCCCATATATTTGAAGTAAATGCAATAGATATATTCCTAAAATTTTAAAATTCATTTTTAAGTTGAACATTTATTTGGTTATAAAGTTTTACTATGTCTCTTCTACTTGTACTTCTACTAACAGGGGTATATGCTGGATAAAATGCAGTTTTAATCAAGTGAATAAAATAAGGATTTTCAGATAAAGAAAGGGGAGAGTCCGTAACAACTATGTATTTTGCTATTTCCTCTCCTGCTTGGAGTGCATTTGTATTGTCATGTTGACAGAGTTGAGGATTATGGATTAAAATTAAGTTGAGTTTCAATATGTTTCGGGGTCCGATTGAAGATGAACTGGACAGCTGCATTATTTGGGGGTGTTTCTTCTCCAAATGTTGTCGCATCATCGAAGTCCCTTTCTCAGTGCCGATAATGGTTCTATAGAAATTACATACCCCACACGATTCTCCCCCTCCCCATTTGTCTTTGTTTGTTTTGATTTGGTAAAGTATAGCCATACATCGGACATGACCCTCTTTGACGGTTGAGGGGGTTGGGCTGTGGAGTCGCAACTCACTTGTGTTTGGTTGCACCTCGTCCCGACTGAATGTGGTTGTTGAGACATGACCGTTGGCAATGCTGTATAATTCTATTTTTTTTTAATTTTATAAAATATTAATTTAACCATTTTTGTCAATTTTAAAATTTATAGGGGGGATTTTTTAATATTTTCCAAGGGACTTTAAAAAAAAAAGCAAAGAGGTTTGGGCCCCACCCTTGGAGGAGGGCCCAATCAAGGGACTGGTCCCTCCTTTATGGGCCTGGTCTGAGTTTGGGAACAGGCCCTCCTAGGACCAGTTTTTTGGGACCGGTCCCAAAGTCTACACTTCACATTCACTTTATATATATATATATATATAGAGGAAGAAAAAGAGGCAATCAATATTAACTTGTTAGATCTGTATAATTCTATTTTTTTTTTTTATAAAATATTAATTTATCCATTTTTGTCAATTTTAAAATTTATAAGGGGTTTTTTAATATTTTCCAAGGGACATTATAAAAAAAAAAGCAAAGGGGTTTGGGCCCGGCCTTTGGAGGAGGGCCCAATCAAGGGACCGGTCCCTCCTCTATGGGCCTGGTCTGAGTTTGGGACCAGGCCCTCCTAGGACCAGTTTTTTGGGACCGGTCCCAAATGCCCAGGTCTACACTTCACATTCACTTTATATATATATTGAGGAAGAAAAAGAGGCAATCAATATTAAATTGTTAGATAATTGTTATCTTTTGCTCCTGCCAGTTTATTCTCAATAATTTTTATTGTAATTTGTTGTAGGTATATACGATTGGCGGAAAAAAGAAATTGCTCCTCATAGTTGCAATATAGATCCTACTGAAGGTAATGTATTGTCCTAAACTCTTTTGAGTATTGTATTGTAATACGCCTATTGAATTGCTCCTGATAGTGGCAATATAGTTCCTGCTAAAGGTTATGTAATGCCTTGTACTCTTTTGACTATTTAATTGTAATAGGCCAGACGGTTAATCATAAATTCGGCTACAGAATTGTGAGAAGTCATTTGTCAAACCATAAATTTGGCTATTGAATTATAAGAAGGCAGAAGCCGAACCATTCCGAGCCATTAATTTGTCTACAATTGTACTATAGAAATCCAGGTGCCGAACCATTTTGATCCATTAATTTGTCTAAAATTATACTATAGAATTGTAGTAAGCCATCCACCGAATCATAAAGTAGCCACAATTGTAATTAACTTTGGAGTTGTAAATCTTAACGCCGAGCCATGTTTTCTGCCTACTATTGAATTGTAATAAGAAAGATGCAGAACCATATAAATTCTATTATAAATTTGTAAGAAACCATTTGCTGAACCATAATTCATCCAGACTTGTAAAAGACCAAGATCTTCTTTAGTTCAAAATCTCTTTGCTGAGTCATTGCTGCTCTGACTACACAAGTGTTCAAAATATTGTTTTCTAAAAGTGTTTGATGGAATAGACAATTAAATGTAGTACATATTGTTTGACATGATGAACTCTAGAATAGCAAGTTTATTTCTCAAGTTAATTTCATGCTGTTAATTATAATTTTTGCAGATAAGTTATCACAATGTTGAATAATTCGCTTAAAGATCTTAACCAATCATGAGATGATTAGATAATCACTGTCAAAGTAGCTAGATTGTGGGAATGTCAAAATTTCAGAATGAATAACAAGCTGATTAGCCTTGACACGATTTTGATTGATGAATAGGTACAAAATATATTCCTAAAATAATCAACTTTTCTTATTTCTTATTTCTGAATACAACTTTAGCATCAAGAATTTATCTAAATTTAGATATTGAGGAGGTGCATTCCCTACAAAAAAGTACATCTTTAAGAAATCGTATTTTATAATGTGTTCACAAATAATTGCTTCAATTGTAGAAGAAAAATCTGAATGAAGTACCAATTGAGAAGGAAATGTTTTAGAATAGAGCATCCTTGAAGCACGTTACCAATGTCATGTGGTATAATTGTGATTAGGTACAAGATTCATTAGATAATTAAACTGATTATTATAATAGAACTTGTTAATAAGGATTACATTTGAATAGGTTAAGGAGTACACAATAAAGGCCAAAATAACTAAAGTTGATGATACATAAGGTTGGTGCTACCTATCTTACAATTCTTGCAAGAGGAAAATTTATGATAGAAATAACAATTTCTATTGTGGGAAATGCAAAAAGGAAACAAAATTCCCTCAAATGAGGCATATCAGTGCTTATTTTTAAATCAATTATAGTGCACAATTTGAATAACAATAATGTTAGATATACAAACAAATCTTACAAAAATTTGTATACAAACTAATATGGCAGAAAATGAATGGAAGAGTGAATATGATGAATTTGACTTTTTATACTCGCTCTTTTATTTATTTTTTGTCACATCAGTTTGTACATAAATCTTTGTAACAATTGTTTCTACATGTAGCATTACTCTTTGAATCATTGGTTTATAATAATGTATGATTAATGGAATAACCGGTACAAATAGTTTGAACCATTGATTTATAGTAAGGAATAATTAATGATATAACAGGTACAAGGTGGATATGAAAGTGATAGACGGAACTACAGAAGTGATTTTTATATTGTTTGATACAGTAGCGGAAAATTCATTTGGGCTATCATGTTCTCAACCACTGAACAAACAAAGGAACGACAGTGAAACAATCCCAAAACTTTTGCATGTACTTTGTGGCCAGACCTTCGTTTTCAAAATCAAGCTGACAGATACGAATTTAAAAGAAGGATCTGAATCTTATGCTGTAGCAAAAGTTTTTCCAATCAATCATAAACTTGAGAATGAATACAAGCTACAGGAATTGGAAAAGGTGAGTATGGTCTTTAGTTGAAATAATAAATTTGTGAAGATTCAAGTGATATGAATAGTTTGTAAAAAACAACAGGCAATTGAAGGAGAAGATAAAGCACAGTCTTCAACAACAGATTTGATTGAATGTGAAACATTTACGCCAAAAATCAAAGACAGGTCGTGAAAAAATGGATCAAGCGTACAAGGTGATGAACACAAAATGACAATAGACCATTCCACTTCAGACATCTTAGACATATCAAAAGAAAAGGGAGGAGGAAATGAACATAAAGAAAATGACAGTGAAGAAGTTACAACTGGTCATAAGAATTATCAAAGCAACACGAAGAAAAAGCTAAAGCTGCGATGAAGATTTTGTGTGAAATCGGGTAGTTTTCTTGTGGTGTTCTTTGAAGCAATTACTTGTGGTGGGGAAAGTTAAAGAAGAGATGTTTTGAGAGTGGATTTGAGTATTGGGAAATAAAACAGAAGTGGGTTTTCTTCTCTTAACTTTAAGATGACAACGATGATGATGATTATCAAAGTTTAGCAAATGGTTGGGAATGGGATACCAGTACCTGGACAAGGGAGGAGGAGCAACAGAGGTGGATTGCATTTTTTTAAATTTTTTTTCTTTTGTTGTTTTTTAACAACCAAGTTATAAGGAAAAGTTTAAAGAACTCTATATTCAATCTTATACTTTTAAAAAATAAAATAAAATAAAAGTTCTCCCTCTAACAACACCAACTTCCTCTCTCCAATTTTCATGCAATACAACTTACAAAATTTGTCATCTTCCAAGTTGGATACTCTCCTGCTGCAAGTATCTGAAATATGGAGGCTTGAATTTGAAATTTGTACACATTTTAACATATATTATAAACATTGTTAGAAATTTACTTAAAATATTTACACAAGTTTAGTATGTGTAGAAGTCTTATCAATTACAATGGATGAATCAACAACATTAGGGGAACTATCAGTAATAACAGGGTTTGTCTGTTCCTCTTCCAACAGCAATTGCTCTAAGAAATCAGGATTTTTAGCTGGAAACCTTGACTTAAATGTCTTAGTGTAGATGCAAAAAATCTACCGTCATAAAATAGGGTCTGATCTCGTGAAGTTGAGGCCACTGACAATCCGTGGGACCTACACACATGAAAGGACAAGCGTGAAGCTTACGAAAAATACTAGGATGGTGTTTGCCATAGGCACTCCGACGCTCAAGTTAGCAGGGTTGAAAGAGATTATTTGATAAGAATTAAAGAGAAAAAGGATTACCAGAAGTCTTGTCAGAGGCTAGAACTACGGCGGAGGCGTCAGGTTCTTGGGAACAAGAACTTTGGGAGCAAATAGATGATTTTGAGTAGTGTAGATTGACTATTGGAGATTCCTCCTTTATAAGAGGGCAGACCTTTGTTTATATAATGAACCCAAGGGGTTGGAATCTTAGTAGGACACTAAGTCCTATTTTGGGAGATAATCCCTATCATGAAAGAGATATGATTTATTGACCTTATCAGATTAAGTTTAATAGTTTAAATAAGATTTGGAATCTTAGTAGGACACTAAGTCCTATTTTGGGAGATAATCCCTATCATGAAAGAGATATGATTTATTGACTTTATCAGGTTAAGTTTAATAGTTTGAGTAAGATTTGAAATCTTAGTAGAAGAGGAAATAGAATGGGATTCTGATTTCCTGTTTATGGACTGTTGCAGGCTAATGGGCTGAAACCCAGTTTAGCTTAACTTATAGGTTAGCCCAACTCATAGAGTGGGTAGTTCACAAGGTGATTTTAAGCATGAGGCCTTGGGCCGTGACATGTTTATTTCGTTATTAGGCCTCGTCAGGCTCAAGACAATTTTTGGCCCTAACAGTTAGCCCTCCACTCTCTAAGTTAAAGAGTATTTAGCTTAGAGAGTAGATTTAATTGAATGAGTGCAGACTGAGCAGATTAGTGATAACAGCTCGTTAGGTCGGATGGACCGTTGTGTGGATTGGGTTGATGACTTGTCGATTTGAGGTGCAAGCCTTTCAATTGGTCTAGGCCGATTGAATGTGTAAATCTATAAATCGGTATAAGCTGATCGAAGGTGTGAATCAATAAATCGGTATGGGCCGATTGAAGGTGTGAATCAATAAATCGGTATGGGCCGATTGAAGGTGTGAATCAATAAATCGGTCTGGGCCAATTGAAGGTGTAAATCTATAGATTGGTATAGGCCGATTGAAGGTGTAAACTATAAATCGGTCTGGGCCGATTGAAAGTGTAAACTATAAATCGGTCTGGGTTGATTGAAAGTGTAAACTTATAAATCGGTCTGGGCCGATTGAAGGTGTAAATCAATAAATCAGTTTGGCCCGATTGAAGGTGTAAATATATAAATAAAGTGTAAAACAATAAATCGATCTGGGCCGATTGAAAGTGTGAATTTATAAATCGGTCTCGACCGATTGAAGGTGTAGACATATAAATCGGTCTGGGCTGATTGAAGGTGTAAATCAATAAATCGGTCTGGGCCGATTGAAGGTGATCACAGTAGACGATTTAAAACAACTTCATATGGTATCCCGTATGGTGTACAATTATCCACAATAAATTGAATAAGAGAAGTAATGGCATGCATGTGCAAGACCAAAGGAAAGATAAAACTTTTAAATGTAAAAGGTCATGCATGTATCAAGTAACAAGCCGTATGGAGAAGTGATGCAAGACCAAGGGAAGAATAATTTTATCTGGAGAAGTGACATGCATGACATGCATGTTTTGAGCAACAAACCGAATGGAGAATCGCTAAGCCAAATGTAATGAAATGCACGGGGTGCATGTGTTATGGACTGAATGAAGAGAAAGCTAAATGGAAAAATGGGCTACATGTATTTAAGTAATGGGCTGAATAGAGAAAGATTTAACCAAATAGAGTGTTAGTTAAAAGGAGATAATGACACATACCTTTCTCCTTCAAGTGCTACCACCCATGCTTGCTGAACCGAGTGGAGTATTTGATTTGACTTTTGAGGAGGTGATACGAAAGTACCATTAGTTTACAAGTGAGTGGCTCTTTAGATGCATCAAATCAGTCGTACTCGAGCAAGAGTTGTATGAGGGTGAGCTTGGACAGACCCACTCGGCAAAGCTCATGCAGCCAGAATGAAGAAATAGCCCCAACCCTGAATGAAGATGTTCCAGAGAAAGGTAGAGTTGTAGTCCCACTGTATCAAGTAACAAGCCGTATGGAGAAGTAATAAGCCAAATGGAGATGAATGAGCCAAATGAACTCATGGCCGAATGGAGTGCTAGTCATCAAACTGTATTTTTACTCTTACGCCGAGCCGAGTGACGACTTTTATAGTTGCTACTTGGGCATACTTTTGCCACATGGGGTGATTGAGTATGTGTTGAATGGAGTTATCTGGACATGTATAAATAATTTGAGGGATTATATCCTTGTTCTGAGGTAGCTTGGAATCCACTCGGCTCGGCCCACTATATCGTGTGGGGAAGGTGTGCTGACTGCTGAGTCAAATGAAGTTGACTAGGAGAACCACTTTCGATTTTTAAATTTTCCCACTCGGTTGGCTGAGCCGAGTGGAGAGAGTTCTTGTTGAGTGTGATCAAAAGTGCACGGAGACAAAACTGAGTAGGAGTTGCAGGGCCAATTGAGACGAATATTAACGTGTTGCCCGCTCGGCGGACTGAGCCGAGTGAAGCCATTGTGCATTCTGCAAAGCGAACTAGATTTCCAAAGAATTCCAAATAAAACTCTGATCAAAGCATGTGAGCACAAATATGGAATATGAGCTCATTGTGCAAGCGGCCAAAAATAATGAGAAAAAATCACCTTCCCAAATTTCGCCACATGGCGTTTTTAACCAAGGTGCATTAAATGCCATAATGCTTTGGCAATGGCATTCATTCAATAACTGTAACTTTTTTTTTTTTTTTTTTTTTATCATCTCTTTTTAAGTTTTACTTTTTCCAGCCGAAGGTGTGGCGATTTCTCCAGAGATTCCACAGTGATTTCTCTTGATTCTTTCATTTTGTTTTTCTATGTTCTTTTTGTGTTCTTAAAACCTTCTAGGCTCTCTTGGATGAATCTGAGGCAATTTTTGTCGACTTTTGAAGAAGAAAAATTTGGGTTTGTCTTAAATACAAGTTTTGAGTTTGCTGAAGATGACTTTGACATGCTTTTGAGTAGTTTTTTTACGGATGTTGGATAGAACACGGGATGAGCAATTTTTGAAGGACCTTTAGTATTTGGAAGTGTTTGGCTTTGGCTTTGGCGTTCATGCTTGGGATTTGTATTTCAGAGGAAACTTCACAAGGTGAAACTATATTGGTGAAATCTGGGCAGATTTGCACTCATCTAAGGAAGCAAGACGGACGGGTTTTGGATTTTGTCTTGTTTTTCTTGTGTTTCGATAGAAAAAGGGTTGGGTTGTGTTGTTGGATAGGAGAGTTTTGGAAGAAATCGGTTTAGTTATTTAGGAAGGGCGGTCTTTTGCTGGATTTGCTGCTGATTCCGTTGACTGAAGTTCACTTGATCGTACAAAGCTTGTTGCCTTAAGACGGTGTATGCAGAATGTTGTTGTTGTTGCTGCTGTTGAATTTGATTCAACCGTGAGATTGAGGGGGATCGATTCAAGGTTTGTGGGATTTTAGTAATTCGACATGGAGGCAACATTAATGTTCTGAACCATTTGTTGTGGTTGGAGAATTTGCGGGTCAAGAGAAGGAGAGGAATATGGGTTTTTAAATACCCAAAAACATGCCCAAGAGATGTAAGGGTTTTTAGAACATGAAATGCCCTCCAAAAAGAAATTGAACACATACGAAAAAGTGAGAAATATTCCAAGTAATGCATGGAACAAATTATGAATATGGGGGATGTGTTTTGATGCTTCAAAGTATCATATCACGTGCTGAACAAATATAATATGACAAGTGAATAGATTAAATAAATGAAGAAAAGTAAAGAAAATTTTTCTTATTGTGATGAAACTTTCTGATTAGCGATGTCCGCCGGAGGGAGTTACGTGCCTCCTCTCATGTTGCAAGTCATCGTTAGCAGATGATTGTCAGGGCCCCATGATGGGCGCCAAATTGTAGATGCAAAAAATCTACCATCATGAAAATAGGGTTTGATCCCGTGAGGTTGAGGCCACTGACAATCCGTGGGACCTGCACACATGAAAGGACAAGCGTAAAACTTACGAAAAACACCGGGGTGGTGTTTGCCATAGGCACTCTGAAGCTTAAGTCAGCAAGGCTGAAAGAGATTATTTGATAAGAATTAAAGAGAAGAAGGATTACCAGGAGTCTTGTCGGAGGCTAGGACTACGGCGGAGGCGTCAGGTTCTTGGGAACAAGAACTTTAGGAGCAAATAGATGGTTTTGAGTAGTGTAGATTGACTATCGGAGATTCCTCCTTTATGAGAAGGCAGACCTTTGTTTATATAATGAACCCAAGGGGTTGGAATCTTAGTAGGACACTAAGTCCTATTTTGGGAGATAGTCCCTATCATGAAAGAGATATGATTTCTTGACTTTATTAGGTTAAGTTTAATAGTTTGAGTAAGATTTAAAATCTTAGTAGAAGAGGAAATAGAATGGGATTTTGATTTCCTGTTTATGGATTGTTGCAGGCTAATGGGCTGAAACCCAGTTTAGCTTAACTTATAGGATAGCCCAACTCATAGAGTGGGTAGTTCACAAGGTGATTTTAAGCATAGGCCTAATCAAGATTGGGCTGAGACCTTGGGCCGTGATATGTTTATTTCGTTATTAGACCTCGTCAGCCTCAAGACGATTTTTGACCCTAACACTTAGCACAAGCTTCTCGAGTAGCCAAGAACATGTCTGAGGCTAGCCATCGTTGCTTGATTTCCAACAAAGCTAGAAAATGCCTGTCTTAAAAACAGAACAAAAACAATAAAAAAGTTAATGATCCTGAAAAAAATAAAAGTATAACAGATTTAACATTTTGAAATCAAGAAATTGACCTCATTTGGTGTAAGGTTATCTAGATCTTTTGCAGACATGGTCTTCAAATTATTAGCAGATTTTGGATCTACATTTCCTCCCTAACATTCTTTTTTGTGCTTGCTTCGCCTAATTAATTGAACCTCTTATGTATCTTCATCTTTTTCTTCAATCTGTTTATGTCTATTTTTGGATGTAGATGGTCCAGGATAAGCAGGAAGAATCAATTTGGTCACATAAGTTGATATTGAAGTTATTGAAGTTTTTTCAAATATTACTTTCACCAATAAAAACAAAAAAGGGCAAGTTTCAAACAGTTAATAGATAAATGAAAACCAACTATATTAAAAATCAAAATACCTTTTTTGGATTGAAAATCCAAGTATCTCTTCAGCATATCAGAAATGTCAAATGTTTTCTGATTCTGAATAATTTCTTCCAATGTTTTGATGGCAGTTTCATTTCCTTCAATGTGGCTGCCATCATTCTTCGATTTCTCAGCTTCTGTCCACTCAGTGGGTAAATCCACCCCACCCTTTCTGACAACCCACAAAAAAAAAAAAAAAAAAAAAAAAAAATCTATCATTCTACCAACGCAGCTTATTGCACTATCCTAATAACAAGCCTCTACCCTTCCTACCCTCAATAAAATAAAAAGGACAATTCGGTCTCTTTTTAAGTGCAAAAAAATAGTTAAAAATATAAAAAGTAGGTTCGATGTATGCATCAAGCATAGAACCTCAAAAATCAAAACTATTTTCCAACCATTTGGATGGATCTGGCTCGGCACAAGGTTATAAGCAATCATTATTTCTTCGACGAATGGAGAGAAATGAGGACCAAGACCACATTGCAAAAATGCTTTGTAGAAGGTAAAAAAACCCAAGAGGCGGTGTGGTGCATATAAAAAAATTAGGTGCATCACAAGGCAACGAATCAAAATCATCAAACACATTGTAATCTCTTCGGAAATTCAAAAGATCATCATAGGTAACAATGCTGAGAATTTCTAAAACATACATTGTCAAACAGCAATTGGAATTGAAGACAAGCCGAATAGGAAAAAACTTCACTTACCAACAAACTGATGTCAAAGACAGGCAAAGACAAGAGAAAACAGCGTTCACAAACGAAAATATCAATCAATTTAGACAATAGTGCATCCAAGACAACTGTCATTACAAAGTGTTTACCCTAATTAATTCAACTTCTAACAACAAAGTATGATACAATTGGAATGCACAAGAAGCATAATGGGAAAAAATGCCCTAAACCCCCAAATTAATTTTAAACACGTTTAGCACAATAAACGACAATGTTTTGATGACTTATTTGCTCTTGTCACGAACTTCTTTATTGTTTTTCGTGCTGAATTGAGCATCGAAGAGCCCACACCGGCAAAACCACCTACCGACTTGGGCTATTAAGCTCTTGTTTCCCTTATTTTGGCCATTACAACCATTATTGGAGCTTACTTTAAGTTACATCATCTAGAAAATCCATTCAATAACTTTGGAGAAGACATAGAAGAAAAAAAGATCTTTAGTATCAGATATGAAATTTGCCTATATTACTTCACCTCTACTATTGGTGCTGGAACAGCAGTTTTTTGGCATCAATAGTTGGCACCGTCTGTGTGGACAAGATTTCTATCAACGCCAATTTATTTGTTTCTCTTGCTGGTAAGATTTCAATCAGTACTGATTTTGTGTGAAATTCCTTGCACTACTTTCTGAAATAGGATTTCCGTTTGGTTGAAATTTCTTCCCCCTCTTACTAAAATCATGAATACTCTACCACCCACCAACCTTGAGAACCATATTGAGATGTAATCTCATGTTGATTCTGATTTTGGAAGATACAATGATGCTAACCAAGGCCAGGGTTAGGGTTGTCCCAACGCGTTGTGGCCATAAGACCTGATGCACTCGCTCTCAAACTCCACCTAAAAAGACATATAATACTCGTATCCACTATTTTGAGGAATAGGTGATAACTCTTAAAGCGCTAGTGGCAGAATATCAGAGACTACAATTGGCACAAACTCAACAACAAGCGCCACCAGCCCAACCACAAGAGCCACTAACCACTAAAACAACCAGAAAAGGTAAAAAAGGTAGTTGCCAATTTTGTCACTGTTAGTGGTCAACAAAAATTGCATCCAAATGACTTATGTCACAAACTCAATAGCTAGAGAAACCTTCCTATAGACCACCCTAGTACCTCCAAACAATGATTTAGTGTCAAGGACAAATTGAACAATGATTTAGTGTCAAGGACAAATTGGGGCACATCCTACTATCAAGCGACCTTTTAGTGTGCACTTTCAGAATAAGCGATCTCTAAGTGCGCATCTACTAGGTGCTATCAATAGAAAATCACCAGGAGATACCTTGAATTGAGTATGTTCATCACTCACACCAAGAGCATGAGTAAGAACTAGAAGTTTACTTAGAAAGTGTTGAGACCAAGTATTGGGAAATCAACGATGACACTAGTGACAGCTAAATGCAAGCAATGTAATGTTACTTGCAATGCCTTGAGATAATGGTGCTTCAAAATTCCACTCACAAAACAGATAACCTCAGCTCCTTATCCTTACAAGTTCAAAAATCCAAACATTGAGCCATAGAACGACACATGGATCCAAGAGAGCATATTGAGGGTTACTATGTTAGAATAAAAAGGACTAAACTGCTAACTGTCAAAAGATGTGGGGTTTCTTTGTAATATTACTGAAACGATGTCGTTTCAGTAATCTGCAGTCTTTCTCTTCAGCTGAATCGTGTTATTGCCTTCAGTAGTCTTCAGTCTTCATCAGTTCACTCTTCTCTTTGTAAACTCTCTCTTGTAAGCTCACTATATAAAAAAAGGGGCTTTTGATTGTAACAAAAAATCATTAAATGAAATGCATAGATTCAGTTTTAATTAGTTTTCTCTCGATTATTCTCTGAGTTTACATGGTATCAGAGCCAAGACTAACGTCAAATGGCCAAAACTCCTGGTTCATCTTCCTCAATCTTGCCTAATCGCATTGAGGAAATGCTTCGAGAAACACTCAGTCACTCCAACTCTGCACTTGCTTCTAGTCTGCAAGTAATCAGTCCTAAGCTCACGCGTGACAACTACCATTTTTGGAGTTCGCAGGTTTTGTTTGCTGTCGGCTCTCATGAGCTTGAAGATCACATTCTAGGTAAAATTGCTTGCCCTCCACCTTTAATTCTTGCAGAATCATCAGTTGATAATGATCTAAATGAGCTCAAGGAAGATGTTAGGGTTAGATCTGATAAAATCAATCCAAACTATGTTATGTGGAAACGTACAGATAAGTTTCTAGTTAGTTGGTTACTAGCTTTTATATCAGAGAGTATGTTTGGTAATGTGTCAAAATGTAGATATTCAACTGAAATTTGGAAAATTTTGGAGAATGAATTTGTTAATGATTCAAAAGCTCGTGCTTTACATCTTAAGAATTTGTTGCAAACCACACAGAAATGTAATCTAAGCATTGGAGATTACATTAAGAAAATGAAGGAGATAAGTGAGAGTTTGTCAGCTAGTGGCTTAATCATCTCAGATGAGGATTTACTGCAGTATGTTCTTGACGGTTTAGGACCAGAATATGATCCTGTAGTTGTAACTCTTACCTCTAGATTAGAGTCAAAGATTGATTCAGTTACACTTCAAGAAGCACAGTTTCTGCTTCAGAAGTATGAAATTCGATTGGAAAAGTTCAACTCTATTGACCTATATAACAATTCTGCTCATTTGGCTGTCACAAATGCTGCTCATTTAGCTGTTGCAAATGTGTCTGGAAGTGCAGGAAACAATTCAAACTCATCACCAAACCAAACAGTAGACATATCCCTAACCTCACCCTTGTTCAACAACAATGTTTTGTCCCTTAATTCCCTTAGCAATCCACATTATCATCAGACCTATCCAACACCATCTGACACCTATTCAGTTGGTTCACACAATCAAGTTTTTCAATAGCCTGCTAATTAGATGTTTCTATCTAGACCTCCTAGTTATGTGCCATATGGAAGAGGCAGAGGTCGTGGTTTTAATAGAAACAAGCTTATCTGTCAAGTGTGCAACAAGACAGGGCATTCAACAGTACAATGTTATCACCGATTTAATGCTGCCTATAATGGAGCTTTGCAGTATGGTTCCTCACAATTTGTTGGTTTTCCTGGGCCACCTGGCTCACATTCTCAGCAGTTTCAAAACTTTAATCAACACCAGCTTGCTTCTGGTTCTGATTCCAAGCAACCGTCTCAGTTTGGTTCTTCCTTTGGAGTTGCTAGCCACATGAATATTCCTCCAAGTTCAGGGAACGTTCCTGTATCCCCTGGCTCTGACAATACTGCTAGTTCTCCTAATGTCTTTGGTTTGCCAAGTCAACAACCAACAAGTACCAATCAGGGTTTTTTAGCAGNATTCTTGCAGAATCATCAGTTGATAATGATCTAAATGAGCTCAAGGAAGATGTTAGGGTTAGATCTGATAAAATCAATCC
Organism: Pistacia vera; assembly: GCF_008641045.1. NCBI lineage: Eukaryota > Viridiplantae > Streptophyta > Magnoliopsida > Sapindales > Anacardiaceae > Pistacia > Pistacia vera. The sequence continues at coordinate 368,891 of NW_022196435.1, forward strand.
AGACTATGTTATGTGGAAACGTACGGATAAGTTTCTAGTTAGTTGGTTACTAGCTTCTATATTAGAGAGTATGTTTGGTAATGTGTCAAAATGTAGATATTCAACTGAGATTTGGAAAATTTTGGAGAATGAATTTGTTAATGATTCAAAAGCTCGTGCTTTACATCTTAAGAATTTGTTGCAAACCACACAGAAATGTAATCTAAGCATTGGAGATTACATTAAGAAAATGAAGGAGATAAGTGAGAGTTTGTCAACTAGTGGCTTAATCATCTCAGATGAGGATTTACTGCATTATGTTCTTGACGGTTTAGGACCAGAATATGATCCTGTAGTTGTAACTCTTACCTCTAGATTAGAGTCAAAGATTGATTCAGTTACACTTCAAGAAGGACAGTTTCTGCTTCAAAAGTATGAAATTCGATTGGAAAAGTTCAACTCTATTGACCTATATAACAATTTTGCTCATTTAACTGTCGCAAATGTGTCTGGAAGTGCAGGAAACAATTCAAACTCATCACCAAACCAAACAGTAGACAGATCCCTAACCTCACCCTTGTTCAACAACAATGTTCTGTCCCTTAATTCCCTTAGCAATCCACATTATCATCAGACCTATCCAACACCATCTGACACCTATTCAGTTGGTTCACACAATCAAGTTTTTCAACAGCTTGCTAATCAGATGTTTCTATCTAGACCTCCTGGTTATGTGCCATATGGAAGAGGCAGAGGTCGTGGTTTTAATAGAAACAAGCTTATCTGTCAAGTGTGCAACAAGACAGGGCATTCAGCAGTACAATGTTATCACCGGTTTAATGCTGCCTATAATGGAGCTTTGTAGTATGGTTCCTCACAATTTGTTGCTTTTCCTGGGTCAACTGGCTCACATTCTCAACAGTTTCAAAACTTTAATCAACACCAGCTTGCTTCTGGTTCTGATTCCAAGCAACCGTCTCAGTTTGGTTCTTCCTTTGGAGTTGCTAGCCACATGAATATTCCTCCAAGTTCAGGGAACGTTCCTATATCCCCTGGCTCTGACAATACTGCTGGTTCTCCTAATGTCTTTGGTTTGCCAAGTCAACAACCAACAAGTACCAATCAGGCCTTTTTAGCAGCCTCAAACTATGCTCCTGCTGCACACTATGGTCCACACCTGCAAAACTCCCACCTACAAAACTCCCAAACAGCCACACGTTTCACCCCCACTGATCCCATATGGTACATGGATTCTGGAGCTACTGATCATGTAGCTTCAGAATTGAGTCATCTACAAGTCAGCAAGGATTATTGTGGTCGAAATCAACTTCAAGTGGGCAATGGTGAACATCTTGACATCTCCCATACTTGTAACACTTTATTACCCAGTCATTTTCATTCTAAATGTTTGCATCTCAAAAACATATTATGTGTCCCTAAAATTATCAAAAACTTACTTAGTATTTCCAAGTTTACAAAAGACAATAATGTGATTGTAGAGTTTAATGCTAACTGTTGCATTGTTAAGGATCAAACAACCAGGGAAACGTTATTACAAGGGGATCTTAAAGAAGGCCTATATCAGCTGAATATTCCCTACACCAAATCTATTTGTCCTGCTGCACAATCCTCACAGTCTTACAGCCAAAATTTGAGTCAAAATAGTCAAAATTTTAGTCAAAATAATTGTGTTTCACATTACAATAATGTAGTAAAAAATACTAGTATTCCTTTCAGTCCAAAACCTACTCAAGAGCAGTGTAAACTTGACTCTAATGCTTTGTCCTTTGTGTCAAATCCTTGTAGTTCTGTAATATGTAATGGTCTAATAAATAAAGAAAATGTTGAAAATGTTGCTGTGGTTGTAAATGATGTGATTGCTGATGTTCATACTTTTCCTACTGTATCTACAAATTCTGATGTGCATCTAGATAATATTGATGTGATTGCTGATGTTCATACTGTCTCTACTGTACCTACTAATTCTGATGAGCATTTAGATAACATTGATGTGCTTGCTGATGTTTATACTGCTTCTACTATGTCTATAATTCCTGATGTGCACTCAGATACTGATGTGCCTACTCTTCTTGATGTGTCTCAAAATGATAATCTCATTAAAAATGATAGTTTTATTGACAGTACTATTGTACATACTGCCTTAGCTCTTCCTAGTACTAAAAATCTGTGTTTCACTATTAATAAAAGTGTTCAGGATCATATGATCTGGCACAGAAGACTAGGGCACCCACATTCCACAATCTTGCATAAAATTTTATCCACCCTAACTAACTCAAAGTCTGCCACACTTACAGAAACTTCCTCTTTATTCTGTGATGCATGTCAACTAGGCAAACTTCAAAATGCAAGTTTCCCTCCTTCCTCTTCTCATACCACTGCTTCATTAGAATTAGTCCATAGTGACGTATGGAGTCCTGCCCCTTTACCTTCTTCTGAAGGTTTTAGGTATTACATATAGTTCCTTGATGATTACAGTAGATACACTTGGCTGTTTCCCCTTAGAACTAAAGCTTAAGTTAAGTCCATTTTTATTAAATTTCATCATCTTGCTGAGTGACAGTTTGGTTACAAATTAAAATGTCTACAATCTGATCAAGGAGGGGAATTCATAGCACTACATACATATCTCACAAACTTAGGCATTTAGTTTAGACATTCATGCTCTCATATCCACCAACAAAATGGTAGAAGTGAAAGAAAACATAGGCACATAGTTGAAACAGGACTAACCTTGCTTGCTCAAGCTTCAATGCCTCTTCATTTTTGGTGGTTATCTTTTGAAACTACTGTTTATGTTATTGATAGAATGCTACCCCTATTTTAAATAATATCTCACCTTACCAAATGTTATTTAAAATATCTCCTGTCTATGAAAGCTTAAGGGTTTTTGGGTGCTCTTGTTTCCCTTACCTTAGAGTTTTTAATCGTCATAAATTCAGTTTTCATAGTACAAATTGTGTCTTTGTTGGATATAGTCTTGTCCATAAGGGTTACAAGTGTCTACAACCCAATGGTAAAATTGTTATTTCACCTAGTGTTAAATTCAATGAATTAGAGTTTCCTTTTTCCTTTAACAATTTTTGTTCTCAGTCTGTTCCTAAATCTGATTCTGAATCTAGTTTTGAGTCCTCTCAAAATCAGTCTTTAACCAATACATCTCTACATTTTCCATTCACATCTGTACCTTCTCCTGAGTCTCCACAAAGACCTTTTAAAGATCCTTCTGCTGTAACAAATCCCTTAGGTAAGTCTGATTTTTTAACTGCAACAGTTGGGACTAACTCAACAAAATCACATACTACACATAACACTCCTCTACCTACACATAACACTTCTCTACATGTTTATGGTCCAACACAGTTTGAATCATTAGCCACAGATTCACATCAACCTACTTACCTAAACCAATCATCACCAACCTTTAACATTGAAGTTGACTTCACATCATACCAACCTCCATTTTTAACTAAGTCATTATCATCAAATAATTCAACACATCAGCCTACTGATTCAAACAATTCCACACATCAGCCTACTGGTTCAAACAGTTCCACACTCCAGCCTACAAATTCAAACCATTCTACTGATTCAGCCTCTCATTTACCTGTCCTCTCTACATGTCCTGGTTTACCTTCATGCTCACTTGAGGTTGATCTCACATCACTAAAGAATTCTACTGATTGTATGACTTTCAAACCATCTACCTCAACCTCAAACACACACCCCATGACTACAAGATCCAAAGCAGTAGCTGCGCCTTTTAACACAGTGTGTTCCACAGCCCTCAATTCAGAAATCACTACTGTTGTTCCTGAACAAAATACTGTGTTTGAAGCCCTTCATAGTGCTGAGTGGAAAGGGGCAATGCAAAGTGAATTTGATGCATTAATGAAAAATGACACATGGATTCTTGTCCCTCCTCTTCCTGATAAAAATATTGTAGGCAACAAGTGGGTTTTTAGAACAAAATACAATGCTTATGGTTCTCTGCAAAAGTACAAAGCTAGACTTGTTGCTAAGGGTTTTCAACAAACTCCTGGCCTAGATTACTTTGAAACCTATAGCTCAGTTATCAAGCCATCTACCATTAGGATAATCCTTACCTTAGCTGTCACAAATGGGTGGGATATTCAGTAAGTAGATGTAAATAATGCCTTCTTGAATGGAACCTTAAATGAAGAAGTTTACATGAGTCAACCTGTTGGTTTTGAGGATCCTACTAGGCCTTCCTATGTTTACAAGTTAAATAAAGCTTTGTATGGACATAAACAAGCTCCAAGAGCTTGGTTTGATAAGTTTAAGGCTGCCTTATATCACAAAGGATTCCAAAATTCAGTTTCTGATTCTAGCCTGTTTGTGCTTTGTCACAACTCATTTTTCATCTATGTACTTTTCTATGTGGATGATATTCTGATTACTGGATCAGATAAGTGTTTTATCACTCAACTCATGAAAGACCTTAATGATGAGTTCTCTCTTAAGACTTTGGCTCTTTACAATATTTTTTGGGGTTGAAGGCAACTAGAACAGCAACTGGTATCCATTTGAAGCAAAGCAAATATGTTTTAGATCTACTGTCTAAAACCAAAATGTTGGACTGTCATGCCTGCTCTACACCCATGGCTGTGGGCACAAAACTTTGCTCTACTGATAGTGAACCTTTTGCTGACCCAAGCCTTTATCGCAGCACCATAGGAGCCCTTCAATACTTAACTCTTACAAGACCAGACATTAGTTTTCTTGTCAATAAACTGAGTCAGTTTTTGCAAGCCCCTACAGAACTTCAGTGGTAGGCTTGCAAGAGAATATTAAGATATATTAAGGGAACACAACACTATGGGTTACATTTTAAACCAGCCAGCACTTTAAAAGTTGAGTGTTATGCTGATGCTAATTGGGGCAGCAATCTAGAGGATCGACGGTCTATAAGTGGCTATTGTGTTTACATGGGACCAAACTTGATCCATTGGAATTCAAAAAAACAAAAGGTTGTAGCTCTTTCTTCTACAGAGGCTGAGTATAGAGCTTTGGCCCATACAGCCACAGAAATTGCATGGCTTCAGAGTTTGTTCACTGAGTTGGGTTTACAAATTAATGGTACTCCTGTTATTTGGTGTGACAATGTGAGTTTTTGGGCTTTGGTAGCTAATCTGGTGTTTCATGCATGAACCAAACACATAGAGATTGATGCTCACTATATTAGAGAGCAAGTTCTTGCCAAAAAACTGCACATACAGTATGTCCCTTCCAAGCTTCAAATAGCTGACCTTTTAACAAAAGCACTATCAGTTGCTCAGTTTACAGAACTCAGAAAAAGGCTGAATGTTGTAAGCCAAGAAAACATATAACTGAAACAGATTTTTTTTTTCAGATGCAATTTGTCTGCTGTTTATGTTACTGCGCAGTTTACAGGGTTCAGTTTTTATGCTATAACTTACAGTTTTCATGCTGAAGAATTTGGGTTGCAGCATTGTTAAAACTGGAGCATTTGTTGAAATTTGCAGTTTTGTGAGATTGCAGGATTGTTTGTGTGAAACACAGCTTACAGATTTGTGTAGTTGATGAAGTTTTTGTGTGGCAGTTTACGTTTTTGTGTTGAATGTAGTTGGTGAAGTTTGTGTTGAGTAGTTGCAGATTTATGGGTTTGCAGATTTGTGAAGTTTTGTTTTNTTCTACAAGTGAAAGATAGTAAATTGGTGTATATATATATATAATTAAATAATTAATCATGCATCCATTTATGAAATTCAAGTAAATAGACAGCCAATAATCATAAATTCTTTATACGTAAAGAAATAAAACTCTGTTGTGAAGAGAAAGATTTTATTAATCTTTTCACTTAATGAAAACAGAAAGAATGTTGTCTTTTATACATATTTCTTTTACTATGACTAACTAACTGCAGTTACAAAACTAACTCTAGTTAGTCTTTGACTTTGAAAACAATTCATCATTTAACATCCTACCTCAAGCTCGGCAAAACCTTGTCTTAGCTTGCTTAATGAGTAAAGCAGAAGCTTCATTCAGAACACAGCTTCCAGAGAACAGATGCAACGACAGAAAGAAATCCTGAAAGTGCAACAGCAAACAACAATGCAAAACTGCACACATCTTCTAGAAGAATACAGCTGTATCAGTCCAGAGAAATGCAGTAGTGCAAACCAGCAAACATCCTCCAGAAGAATACTACAGTAGTGGTCCAGAAAAAAAGCAGCAGAATTTATTCAACATTATTGAATGCAAAAAAAAAAAAAAAAAAAAAAAAACAGATAGCAATGCAACTTCAACTAGTCATCATCCTCCCTTAAGCAAAACAAAGGAGAAGCTTTGATGAGTTTGGCCCGAAAAAGACCAAATTGACTAATAGATAGAGGCTTGTTAGAATAAAAAGGACTAAACTGCTAACTATCAAAAGATGTGGGGTTTCTTGGTAATATGTCGTTCAGTAATCTGCAGTCTTTCTCTTCAGCTGAATCGTGTTACTACCTTCAGTAGTCTTCAGTCTTCATCAGTTCACTCTTCTCTTTGTAAACTCTCTCTTGTAAGCTCACTATATAAAAAAGGGGCTTTTGATTGTAACAAAATTCATTAAATGAAATGGATAGATTCAGTTTTAATTAGTTTTTCTCTGGATTATTCTCTGAGTTTTACAAGGCTTAGTAAAAATATCAGCAAGTTGATGATCGGAAGAAATATATTGAACTTCTAAGGCTTTTAAGGCAATCTTTTCACGAATAAAATGAAGATCAATCTCAATATGTTTGGTGCGAGCATGTTGAACAGGATTAGAAGCAAGTGAGGCAACGCTCATATTATCACACCAGAGAACTGGTGTAGAATGCATTAACTTAACACCAAGCTCTTGAAACAACTGCTGCAGCCAAATAACTTCAGTGGTCGCTTGAGCAAGGGAGCGATATTCAGATTCAGCAGAGGAACGAGCAACAACATGTTGCTTTTTAGAGCTCCATTGAACTAGATTGCCACCAAGGCAAATACAATAACTGCTAGTGGAGCGACGATCATCAAGGTTACTAGCCCAATCTGCATCAGAATACCCTTCAATCATAAAAGGAATAGCAGCCTGGAGATGTAAGCCAAAGTGAAGAGAACCTTTAAGGTAACGAAGTAGACGTTTACAAGCTTGCCAGTGCTGAACCATAGGTGCCTGTAAATACTTGCTCAACTTGTTAACAGTGAAGGCAATATTAGGCCTAGTAATGGTGAGGTACTAAAGAGAACCAATGGTGCTATGATACAAAGAAGGCTCACTAAATAACTCACTATCATTCAAAGCCAGCTTATAATGAGAAACCATGGGCGTAGGGCAATCATGAGCTTTACAGAGGTTAGTTTTGCAAACTAAATCCTTAATATATTTGGCTTGAGTTAGATAAAGACCTGACTCATCACTGTAAGCCTCAATACCCAAAAAATAACTCAAAGAACCAAGAGTTTTGAGGGAAAACTTACCATTCAAATTTGAGATAAGCTGAGGATCATCACTAGTGACCAAGATATCATCCACGTAGATCAACAAATAGATAACATAAGCAGAATCTGAGAAATAAAATAGACTGGTGTCAGAGACTGCATTCCAAAAACCCCATTCGAGTAAGGCAAATTTAAGTTTATCAAACCATGCACGAGGGGCCTGTTTCAAGCCATATAATGCCTTGGATAATTTGCAAACATAACCAGGATGATTTGGATCAATAAAACTAGCCAGCTGATCCATATAAACGACTTCCTACAAATCGCCATTAAGAAAGGTGTTATTGACATCAAGTTGCTGGATATCATAGTGATGAGTTACAGCCAAGGTGAGAATCACACACATAATAACAGGTTTCACAACAAGACTGAAAGTTTCAGCAAAATCAAGACCAGGTTGTTGTTGAAATCCTTTGGCAACAAGACGATCCTTGCACCTTTGAACGGAGCCATATACATTGTATTTAACTTTGAACGCCCATTTATTTGAAACAACATGCATATCAGGAGAACGTGGAACTAAAATCCAAGTCTGATTACTTTGAAGTGCGTCAAATTTAGCTGTCATAGTAGCAAACCAGTGAGGAGAAGCAAGAGCTTCAGCAACTGAAGATGGCTAATGAGGATTTATACAAGTGGAAGCAAACAAAGCCGCTGTAGAGAAGGGACAGCGAGCTATTTGTGATCTTGTTTTCATGGCATGAAGTCTCTTAACAGTAGGAGGAGGAATATTTAATTCAATGTAAAAAGGAACTTCTAAAGGAGGAGAGGTACGTGGGGGCAGATTATGTGATGTTGGTACAGTAGATGAGACAAAAGGAGACTCATTGAGTGATGCATGTGAGGGAGTAGGTGTAATGGATAAAGGTGAAGACACAAGGCTCTTTGTAGGTGACGTATGGGAAGGGGTAGAGATAATAGGTGTAGGTGGCTTTGTATATGGAAAAGAGGTGACAATAGGCCAAAAAGAGACAGGTGCAAAACACGTTTCAGCAGAAGAGGAAGCTGTGTTTAATGTAGGACTGAGATTAGGAAAAGAGTCAAAAAAAGGAAAATAGTGTTCATTAAAGGAAACACTCTTGACAATATAGATCCTGCCAGAGGAGAGAAGACACTTATATCCCTTATGATGATTGTATGGGCGAAGATAAGGGTAGCAAGCACATCCAAATATTTTCAAAAAGGATTAGTTTGGTTTTTGGTGAAACAGAACTTCAAAAGGAGACATGTGATTTAAGGTAACAGTAGGCAGATGATTGATAAAAAAAACTGAAGTCTGAAAAGCATTCCACCATTATTTGAGTGGCATAGAACTTGAGCCAGTAATGTTAAGCCAATTTCAACCAAATGCCGATGCTTTCTCTCTGCCTTACCGTTCTGTTGATGCGTATATGGACAGGACAACCGAAAAAAAATGCCATGTTGTTTTAAGTAAGGGAAAAGAGCTTGATATTCGCCACCAGAATCTGTTTGCAAACACTTCAAGGATGTACCAAATTGACGTTCAGCAATAACATGGAATTCCATAAAAGCTAATTTTGTCTTAGACTTAGCCTTTAAAGGATAGATCCAAGTAAAATTATTGTAATCATCCACAAAATGAACATAGTATTTATAACCTTCAACAGAAGCAATGGGGGCTAGTCCCCAAACATCCAAATGTACAATTTCTAAAGGTTGCATACTCTTGCAAATTGAGCTTGGAAAATTAGTTTGACATTGTTTACCAAAATGACAAGAGGCACAAAATGAAATAGATACAGTAACTGGTTTATCAAACTGAGATAAAATTTTATGAAGAACAGCCAAATGAGGATGGCCCAATCTTTGATGCCACAAATCACCAATCTTATTACCATGTAAATGCGAGGGAGATACACAAGCAACAACAATAGTATCATCATTATTAGAAGCAGACGAACTCCATGTATTATGAGAAGAATAAGGCTGATATACAAGATGAATTGCAGGATGAAGCAGTGAGGTAGAAGCCTGTGTCAACAATGGTGGAGCTAAAGTCTGTGATGTGAACAATGGTGCTGAGAGGAAAGCTTTATGAGACATGATTCCAGGAAGATCTAGGAAATACAATCCATCTTTAAGATATCCTTGCAGAAGAATTGCTTGAGTTTTCTTATGCTTAATAAGGCAAGAGCCAAATGAGAATTCAACTATAACAGGATTATCTTGAATAAGACGAGAAATACTGATGAGATTCTTAGTAATCTTGGGAACAATTAATACTTTTCGTAAGGGTAAGACAGAACCAGAGTATGTGCAAGAACAGTATCAAGTAAATTACCATTACCTACATCCAACTTCTCAGATCCTGTGTAAGTGCCATGAGATGAAAGTTGTTGTACATCAGAGGTAATATGATCAGAGGCACCACTGTCTAAGTACCAGGAATTATCAGCAACAGTAGCTGGTGTAGCATGAAAAGCAGTGGAGGTATTAGGCACTTGGTGACATGATGAAGAGGGTGGTTGATAGGATTGTGGTGCTGGTTGATAAGTGTGAGAATATTGTAAAGAATTTTGCTAATAAGGTTGTTGATACGGTTGATAAGTTGGATAAACTGGTTGTTATGCAGAAAAGGGAGTGGCCATTGAGGGAGCAACAAAAGCTTGATGACCATTTCGTGGAGCAACAGAAAAAGATGATTGAAATGATGGTGGTGGCAAATAGTTCGAACAAGTTGTGGACCTTGGAAACTTATGTCGAACCGATGATAGCATTGCATTACAACATGGCTAGTTTTACCACATAGCTAGCAAATAGGTTTGCCACCACGAGAACCATTTTTGCCTCGACCTCTACCATTATTAGATACAGCTTGCTGACCAGGATTTTGAGGAGCAAACTGTTGTGAAAAACCATTAGAGGAAGACTGATTTGTTGCTGCATAAAGAGCTGACGAAGGCACATTTGAGCTCTGAAGATCAATAAAGTAGGCTAAAGTTTGACAAGCAAGTCTGTTCTCATAGGCTTGAAGTTCAAATTGAGCTTTTTCTAAGGTAAAGGATTCGCACTGAGAAGTGAGAGAGGTTAAATTTACCACAACAGCATCAAACTCAAGGCCAAGACCACTGAGAATATAGAGAATAAGTTCAGAATCAGAGAGCTCTGTTCTTGAAGCAGAAATTATCAGCAACATCTTTCATTTTTTGAATATAGTCATGAATAGACATTGAGCCTTTTGTAGTAGTCTGAAGTAAATGACGCTGATGCATGATCTGAGATTTTGCTTGTGTCAAATTCAGTTTATCTAAGTTGGACCAAATCTCAGATCCATTAGCACATTTTACCACATGCCACATCATATTTTCAGAAATAGAAGCAAAAAGCCAATTAATAATCAACTGATCAAGATGACACCAAGCAGCGAAAGCAGGATTTACGCAGCTGAAGGTCTTGGAAGTAGTTCCAGAGGTTATGACTTCCGGTGGTGGAGATCGAGATCCAGTCAGAAAATGTTCCAAATCAAAAGCTCGAACAACGGACAGTACTTAAGATCACCAGTACACATAGTTCTTTTGATGAAGCTTGATAGTAAACGGTGGTAAGGTTGTTGGAGACAAAGATGTTGCGGCAGCAGTAACGGCAGCGGAAGTGGAACCAGAGGTGAACTGAGGAGGAGGTGCATTGGCCTCATCTTCTTGTTTAGAAGGTGTGTGAAGTTTTTTTGGAACAAAAGTAGTGTTTGGTTGCTGAGAATCTGTGGGAAAATGGGATGGAAAATTTTCCATAGCTCTAATACCATAAAGAAATAAAACTCTGTTGTGAAGAGAAAGATTTTATTAATCTTTTCACTTAATGAAAACAGAAAGAATGTTGTCTTTTATACAGATTTCTTTTACTATGACTAACTAACTGCAGTTACAAAACTAACTCTAGTTAGTCTTTGACTTTGAAAACAATTCATCATTTAACAATACGTATAAGTAATTATTAACATGTTACTTTGAATAATACATTTTTAGAATAATTATAGGACAAGCCTTATCATATTAAAAATTCTAAAACAAGTGCAAAAGATTTCTTTCTATAAGTGCAAAAGATTTCTATACATGTCAGCATCACTTCAATCCTAGCCAAAATTGATGCATACAGTAACTGCAAAATGAGATTTCTTTCTATAAGTGCAAAAGATTTTATAATCAATAGTATATAAAATGAACATGCATCTCCCAAAATTATATTGTCCCAAAACACAAACTAGGGTTAATCTAATTAAGAAGATGTACATGAAAGAGGGTCATCAACATGTCAAAGCTTCATCAAGTTCTAGGTGTACTGTTTTGCTAGACTTGAAGCTTTCAAATCACGAGACTGATAATAAGCAAGAAAATGAGCAATTAGGAACAAGGACTTTCTCATGCAACTTTTGCAAAAAAGAGTTCTCAACATCACAAGCCTTAGGAGGGCATCAGAATGCGCACAAGCAAGAGCGAGCATTGGCAAAGAAACGACAAGAAATCAATAACGATCATCTTCGTCATATGGTTACTTTTGGATCTCCAAAATTATTATCTTATCCTTATTATCCAACTACTTCTCCACATTCATTTTATGGTTCATTGATCAATAGATCATCATCACTTATTGATAACAAACCTTCATTTCCATGGTCCTCATCGGGGTATAATCGGTTTGGCCTTCACATGAACAACACTAATAATACACAATCCTCCATTGAAAGGTTAAGGATGATGAATAGTAATAATGGTGGATTGAATGGTATTAATTTTAGGGCACCATTTCCAAGATTTAGTTGTGGTTCAACAAATATTCAAGCTCTAAATTGGTCTAAACATGGAGATTATCGTCAGCAAGGTGACCCTTCATTATCAAAGAGTTGTGATCATGAGGATTCATCAGGACTTGATTTGTCCCTCAAGCTTTAATTTATTATTGTTGCATTTTAGATTTATGATTTCATGCCACACACATTAAGTTAATAGTGTTTATTTTCTTTGATGAGGTAACTCGATTAGTTCCTCATGAATTAATTAAATGCTTATTTTAGATTTTAATTGCATTCACATGGTTGTTTATATGAGTTTGATTTTATATATAAATTTCACAAGAGAATTTAAAAATAAAAATAAAAAAAATGGAAGAAGAACGCAAAAAGAGTGAAATTGAGTTATTTGATGCACTTTGAATTTCTTTCCATGGCTGATATTTTATATATATACTTTTCTTTATTTACTACAATATACAAATATATATATCACAATCTAATTTTTAGAAGTATTTTTATTTTTTTCTCAAGGATATATATATATATATATATTTTTTTTTTTAAAAGTGAAGATATATAAGCAAGATTTGGTTGTTTCTTCAAATTTTAGATTCAATCATGGTATTAATAGATTATGATTGAAATGGCATAACCTGTTTTCTTCAAAGTTTAGAAAATTTTTGTGTAATTAAAAATTAAAAATCAAGGTATTAAATTGGATGCTTTCATGGAAATTACCTTCTCAATTTAACTACTTTGATCATCTTCAAATGATAGTTTACGGATGTCTTGTATTGCTTGCAAGGACCAGAGAATGCTCTTTGTGACTACAAGATTGCTGTTATGCCTGGGAAAATAAAGGGCTGACGTGGGAAAGTCGCGTGAAGGGTGACCTGCTCCCGTCAGAGCAACACGCACACGTCAGACCTGCTACATGATATGGAGCTCACACGCGTCCATTTCCCTACAATAAATCGTGCGAAGTCAGCTTGGGAAGAGAGCAATGGGACATAAAGCCGGATTATATCCTGACAATCACACCAACCCGTGGATTTAATGATGATTACACGCTTCAGTTTGATATAAGATGAAGAAGACCCCTTCATCAAGGGGATTCGGCCATTTTTACATTGAGAAACTCTCTCTCTCTCTCTCCTGTAAACACATTTACTTTTCATAACTCCTATGTAAGTCGGTCTGCTTTGCGACCTGACCCACACTAATATCAATACAAATCAGTGGACGTAGGACTTGCTACCTTAGCATCCGAACCACTTTAAAAGTCTTCTTTGCATTTATTTCACTTGGTATATCCCTTATCACGTGTGTTAATTCACCAATCAGTAATACGCACGTGACAATTAGTTGGTGCCAAAAACGAGCATCAACAGTTTGGCGCTAGAAGGAGGGGCTGATTTAGTGTCTACCCTTCATCAGGAGAATCTTTGACCTACTGGTCTTACAGCTACAAATGGCCCGTCAATCTGAACCTGAGCAGGTGAACCAGCATGCTGAAGGAGTCCCCCCAGCCCAGAGGGACACCCCTTCCAACATACCTCCAGTTTCACAAAATGCTGCTGGGAATACCCCAGCAGCTCCGCAACTGGACCCTGCCATCAGAAGCTACCTGGAGAGGTTCGACAATACTCTCCAGACGGTCAACCAGAGGTTGGACCGTTTGGACCAAGGCATGTCATCTACGACAGCCGGAGCGGTACAACCGCCAAAAACGCCTGCAGGTCATGCAAAGGAGCGGCAAAGGGCGATAGTGGTGAGTGCATCAGCTTTAGCATCTAATCTTGTCCAACATGCTAAAACAAAGCATATAGAAATAGACATTCATTTTATCAGAGAAAAAGTGAAAATACGGAGCTGGAAGTTTGATATTTACACAAAACCATTACCTGTCACTCAATTTGACTACTTCAATGATGAATTGATCAAACCTTCCATTCTGTTTAGCTTACGGGAGGATACTTAAGAAACTTCAACTGCAATTTCAAATTAAATTCTTTGATTGATGATATATAATTTGTTATGTGCTCAAGCAGAGAAGATCATATGGTTCAAAGTCATATTGGTAAGCTACCTAGTTTACCTTACGGGAGGATGTTATTCTGATTATGTTCAAGCAGATCAGCCATCTTTCAGCTACCTTGTTCTGCTCGCGGGAGGATATTGGAGAGTTCATTTGCACTAAAAGCTTTTACTTCTATTGCTCATGTTCAAGTTAGCAAAACTTGTAAGGAGTTTTGTCAAAGTCAATGAAAAATTACTTTTAGTTTGTTTTAGCAAGTGGTGCCAGCTCATTGTACTCTCTAACTTTGTCTTTGGATATAAGGCAGCAGTTACTTTTTGTAAGTGATTAAGTCCTTCAGTCAATAAAATTCAGTTTTCTGGAATTGTTACTTTGCTTTTGAGTTGATATGCAGGCCTTTGACTGTCTTGTTCCCATAATTAGATACCATCTAGTCCTGGGTGATAGCTCTTTCATCCTCGTTACAAAATCATAATTTTAAATATTATCATCAACTCGACCATGAATTTAATATATTAGTTTACTGAACACTTTTTGGATTATAAATTGGGAAATAAGTAATTACCGGAGAAGGTGCAACAACCACAAACTCAGCCTTAATTAAATTGTAATCATGTTTACTTACCAATAAATTCCACAAAATGTAGTTTGGCTAAATTCTTGTAGCCACAAAATCACATAATAATTGTCCACTTTTATAACCCCCAAATCTAGGTTTTATTAGAATAAATTCATAAATGAAAGTTACAAACAAAATACATAAAACTTATAAATACACTTAAACAATGCAGTATAATAGCCAAAGCCCACAAATATTCTTTATTCTACAGTTCTACCAAATTATAAATCAACTAAAAGAACATTATATTCTTTTATTTTTATTTTAATATCATTATCAGGTTTACTATGTTACCAGATCGACAACAAATTCCATTTGCAGAATCTATGGAGGAGCTTTCTTCTCACTCAAATACTTCCCAATGGCTTCTGCAAGTGCTTCCACTACCTCGGTGTTTACTATAGAAGCAAGATTTGCATCATAAACTTATACTCTATTGCTGGTAGAAGCAAGTTTTGCATCATCAACCTTATACTCTATTGCTGATCTTATAATACTTGATGTAGAATTTTTCTCAAATATTTCAAAGTGACCTATATAAAGACTGAACCCAAGTGCCAAAAACCCTCATTCAATGGTTTGTGTTTCCTTCACATGCTTCTTATTATCAACCGTATAAATATTTCTTTCATTTATCTAGCTCTAGGAGTTCCTTACAACAACAACAACAACAACAAAAAAAAAACAAAAAAAACAAAAACAAAAATCAGAATATTTAATATTTAGGACTTAATGATTCAGTAGCTCAAAATGCTTGATAAATTGATATTAATTTACCTGGTGGAAATGTAATGTTTATAATTGTGCCAACTCTTCCATCACCTTCAAGTACTTGTACTGTTCCTATAACTTCCGGCAGATATGTATTTATAACTGTGACGAGCTGAAGGCTGCGGTAGACATCCCACACCGAACAAGCTGGCGCAGCAAGCACCGTATCCACTGAAAGCAGGCCGTGCATTTCGATGCTATTTGGCTTTTTTTTTTTTTTTTTTATTATTTATTTATTTATTTATGGGCTGGTTCATTGTTGTGGTAGTATTTATAATGGTTTATTTGAAGAGAGATTCAATAGATGTGAATGGGAAAAAGTCAAAGGTTTGACTTCTAGGGGACAATAGGATTTCGATGGCTTAACGCTAAATCAAATTAAATATGACAACTTGTCCCACAATTTAAAATAAAAGTGGTTTAAGGAATTTTAAATAAATACTTTAATTCATTTCAATTTTTAAATTAGAATGATATAAATCCAAATTTGATTAGGTCAAATGCAAATGCTAAAAGTATCAAAACGTTTATATATTCTACAAGACACTTGGTGGCTAGATAAGTATGATTTTTGGTGATCTATTATTTTAATCGGTTATTCGGTTGTCCCAAAAATTAATATATAGTTTAATTCATATCTTTTTTCAAAAATAGAAAACTTAATATCAAGTGTAACGTTATTAATATCAAAGTTCATTAAAGTTTTATTGTAAGTATGGCATTAAATGTTTTAAGTTATAAATACTATTTATAAGTTTCAAGTGTGATTTTTTAAGCATACAACTCAATGTTTTAAGTCTCACGTTCTCTAGATTAAAAGGAGTGGCAAAAAATGGATTTTCACTCTAAACCAGTTTTTTTCATCAACATTATTCTTACTTTCCACATATAAGTAGTACTATATTTATAACTTTTTTATACAATGCTGATGTGAGAGCTCATGACTTATCAGTTTACAGTAAATCTCATTTGTCTACATACGAGTTGATCAATTGCAATCTACCACATCAGGATTGTATAAAAAAATTAGATGAAAAAGTTGTTAATGTAGTTTAATTATTCATATATATACCAGATCTCATTTTTTATTCTATTAGATGTGAAGTTTAATTTCTTTTTTTCTTTTATATAAAGGTTTTATAAACATATACAAATAAATATTAATTATTGTATTAGCAAAAAAAAAAAAAATATATATATATATATATATATATATACAATTGTTATCGTGTCATGCAGTATTTACAAATTTTTTAGCATCCGCCATTGGAGCATATGTGATTAAATAGCCTGTATAAAAATATTCATCTGATTTTTAAAGTTAAAAATTCAAGTTAGTAATTATAAAATATTTTTTAGTCAACCATGAATTGATGTGCAGGCCTTAATCTCTTATTAATTTTTTTTTTTTCTTACATATATTTAGAGCAAGCCGTAGGCATCCCACACCGAACAAGCCGATTCAGCCACCACCGTATTCGCTGCAACAAGGTCGTGCATTTTGATGTTATGAATTTGTTTTTCTCATGGGTTGGCTCATTATTGTGGTAGATATTTATAATAGTTTATTTGAAGAAAGAGTCAATAGATCTAAATGGGAAAGAGCCAATGTTGTTTATAAACTATCATTTTAGAATTCGAAAGGCAATATCTAGTAGTAGCCAAGAATTTTCCGCTCTCAGACTAGACTTTTTGTTTGTTTCAAGGATAAAACAGTTGCCTCATCAAAGACTTTTTCTTTGAGCAGGAGATGAACCAGCAAATGGCAGACCCCGACTATAGCTGAGCCCCACAAATATTCTTTGATCTTTAGTGCTACCAAACTAAGACAACATGATATATCATCTTTTATTTTTGTTTAACAGTTATGTTACATGTAGAAAATTGGAATCACAATTTCGTATCCTAACTGTTTTGGCATCTTATGTATCAATATCTCCTTAATTACAAATATAGTCACTTATCATATTTATTATTATATAATCAATCATATCAATTGGAATACAAAGTGAAATCTTAATTTAATAGGCATAGTATTATTGTTATTTTAATATTATTATCGATCTAATAATATTATTTTTAATCTAAGGAGGAGCTTTCTTTTCACCCAATTACTTTCCAATGGTTTCTCTAAATGTTTCTAATAGCTTGCTGTTTACTTAAAGAAGCAAGAGTTGCTAAAATCAAAATTAAAAAATAATTTGTTAATATATTGCATTTTAAAACAGGTTTCCCAAGAGATCTAGATGGGCTCAAGTAACATTATTCATGTCTTGATTTATGGCACTAACTCTAACAAGCTAACTTTCTAAAGCTGAATAATAAGTAAAACTGCTTGTATTTGACTTTAATAGGTTTATAACAAAACTAACTACAGAAAATTAAAATACTAACTCTTTTTTATTTTTATGGAAAATTTCTGCTTATTTTCAGCAAAATTAGTTGATTTTATTTAATAAGAAGGAAATATTCGGCCTGTTAGTGTCAAGTACTTAAGGGTTCTAAGCCTCCAACTAGTGGTGGTCCCAGGATTTTGCGTGGAAGGGGACACCACGGCAATTTTTATATTTATTAAGTTTGATCGCTGTTGAACACTCTACTTTTCCCTTGTAACAATATCATCCATTACCCTAAAAGAGTTGGCCTCTTTCATCCATCTTTATAAAATGAACTGAAGCAGATTTTCTTCTACTTCAAGTTTATTAAAAACTCTCAACAGTTTTTTTTTTATTTTTTTTATTTTTTTATTTTTTGGGTAATTAAGCTTTTGTAAACCAAAAAAAGAAGGGCACCTCAAAAGGCAATGAACAATCTGCTACTGGACAGGCCTAGAAACAGGAAGCGAAACAAACTACTCTCTAAAAGGAGTACAGTAACAAAAGTCCCGTAACTAGACATACTCGGAGTCTAGGGCTAAAATAAAAAACAGTCCAAACAGCCTAAACAAGGCCTACAAACACTTAACAATCAAACCCCATAAAGGGACAAAGAGTGGTCGAGGCTAGCTCGCTCCAAAGCATCAAAGGAAAATAGAGTCAGGTCGACTCCACTCAATAGCCAGGTTCCTACTATCAACCGAATCTTCAACTTTCTTTAGATCCATAGCACGGTACCGAACAGTAGAAATCACATAATCTTTGATAGAGATGGTATCTTTGAAATTACCTTTGAATCTTTGTTCTTTTCTTTCCCTCCATAACATGTGGATCGTGGCACCAATGGCTAACTTACCAAGAATAAAAAGCAGCTTGTTACTTTTTCATCTATGAGCCAAGGAAGATATAAAGGTAAGCCAAGGGGAAGCTCGGTAACTCAAATTGCAAAGGTAGATGATATGGGTCCAAATCTTCAAGGTGAATGGACAGCCAAAAAACAAGTGATCCAAGGACTCAACTCTTGCACTATATGGACAGCAAGACATACCATTAATCATCCCAAATTGCATCAATCTGTCTTGAGTAGCAAGTCTTCCTCTTATAGCAATCCATAGAAGAAGACTTTGATGAGTTTTGGATCCAAATAATCTTGTCTTCACAAGTGCTAGGATGGAAGTTAACCGAATTCTTGATCTCCAAAAGTTCCGAAGAATTAGCACTCGGCCATCTCCAAGAATCTTCCCCTATGATTTTCTCCACTCTAGCATTAATGCCCAAGCCCAAATCACTAACATCTCTATCCCTATAGGATTCTTTCAAAGGATCTTTAGGTGCTAATTAGGGCTGTGCAAAAAAATCCGATATCCGATATCTGATCCTAATCCGCTCCGCTCCGGAAAATTCGGATATCCGAAAATTCAGATCGGATACGGATCAGAATTTAGCATAATCCGAATATCCGGATCGGATACCGGATCGGGATTATTAAAAAATCGGATATTCGTATCCGATCCGGATTTTGTTAAACTACGTCGTTTTGAGTTTTCAAAATTAAATTCACCCTAAGTCCCTAACAGTGCTAACACTAAGTCACTAACACTCTAACAGTCTGTCTAAGTATAGGTCTATACTCCAACTCTCCAAGTCTCCAACGAAAAATACAATAGTCTCACAATCTCACTCTGACTCTCTGTCTCAGACTCGAACACGAACCCTAAACAGTAAACACTCAGTATCTCTCTCGCTCGACTCGAACACGAACACGCAGTCTCACACTCTCGCTCACGCACAGTCGTCATCGTCAGTCGCACAGCCTCTCAGTCTCTCACAGAGTCAGTTTCACTCTCTCAGACCAGATCGCGTCTGTCGTCTCAATCTCTCACTGTCTCTCTCGCTCAAAGCCTGAAACACGCACAGCCTTAAGCCTTTCACTCTCTTAGACCAGAATCAGTGAATCACCAGATCTCATCTCAATCTCACTCTGTCTCTCTCGCTCAACTCTCTGACTCTCTCGGTCTCTCTCGCTCGAATACGCACAGAAAGAGACACAGTCAGTCTTAGTCAGCCACTCTCTCGGTGTCTCACTCTCTCTCGCTCGAACACTCTCAACTCTGTCGGTGTCTCACTCTCTCTCGCTCGAACACTCTCAGATCTCAGTCTCCCTACCGATTGAAGCCCCAAATTGATTGTTGTCACAGCCTAGGGCGACTGCCACCACACTGTAATAGCCTGGTGCGATTTCGTTTGGTTTTATGATTGAATTATTGATTTGCATTTTGAATTACAAGGTTGATGGAGGCTGGGTTTGATTCAAACTTTGCCGATTGGGCTTGGTTTTATGTGTGTTTCCAAAGATTGTTGGTGGCTGGATTTGATTCAAACTTAGTGACTGGTTTGATTTTGTTTGTTTGATTTGTGTTTCTAACGGTTGCTATGGTTAATTTGGGTTTGACCTAATGTTTCCTACCATTTGAAGATACCTGAAATATCCTTGGTACTGGATATAATCTTTCTAAGTACTTTTTAATATGGGTCACAAATGCTATGTTTTCTGATGAAATCTTGTTTGCTAATTGATATTATATATTTTTTTCATTATAGTAGTAACAAATGCTGGGACTTGAGTGAGAAATAAGATTGTTAATCCTAACTTGCAACTATGGGCTTGAATTGTGATTAATTATGCTTCAACTTCTAGTTCTAGGCAAGATTATCTGTGCAATCAATGTAAACGTCCTGGGCATTTTGCAAGGGATTGTCCAAATGTAACTGTATGCTAATGCAACAACTGGGGACTGCCGGGGTGAGAGGACTTTTTGTTACTTTTTTAGTTTCTACAGAAACTTTGATCTTTAAAAATCGGATTAATTTTGCCCCGTCACTGGCGCCGCCACTTGTGACTGTCTAAAGGAGCCCGTATGCATTATATCAGGTCATATGGCCCCTCAATGCCCCAAATCAGGCCTGGCGCCTGAAGTTAGAGGTCCTTGTCGCGACAACATTTGCCATAATTGTGGGCAGACTGGCCATTGTAGCCGTGATTGACTGATTGTGTATCAATTTTTATCTGCAACAAGCCAACAACTGTGGTGGGAGGGGTCACCAAGCTTATGTGTGCCCATCTGCTCGGACGTATGAACACGGCCTACCAACGGAGATATAAAACAGCTACTGGGTTGAATTAATCCATTGTGATTGCACATTTAGTCATAATATTGGTTGATTATGCATTGATTAGTTATGGTTATGGAGAATGACTTCATTTTATGGGAGACGGTGACTGGAATATGTGGGTGTGGTGTTCAGAGTTGTGTAGGGATAGTTGCTGATAAGTATAAGGCTAAGGCATTGAGGAATTTAGAGATTCAGAATCAGTGGATGGTTAATCTCTTATGCCAGCTTCAGGGGTTTGTTAGTTTGATTAAAGATCTTCAGTCTAATTTCCTCTTATTTGTTAGTGTAACAGAAGATGCCCAGAGGGTGAATGGCAATACCAAAGTTGGTGGGGCAGAGGATGCAGATGCAGAGGTGGGTTATACTCGTTTCAAAGCAATAATTATTGTTGTTATTTTTCATTGTTTGACATAATATTTTGCCTTTTGTGCAGTGATGAATTGAAGCACCTTGGTCTTTCTACGTGGGGTGGCAACTGGCAAGGGACAAGACTTGATGGTCAATCTAGCATTTACTTGAAAAGTCCCCTTGTTTTTCTCTTGTTGTCTTTTTGATGTAAATGCCACAGGAGCATTTCTGATTGCAGTGCTGCTTAGTGCTTATATTTGTACTTTGTAGTAGTTTGTAGTTCATTGAAACTGTTTGCATCTTAGATTATTATTATTGTTCACTTTGATGTTGTTCCTATGAAATGTGACACATTCTAACTGCTTATGTTTGTAGTTCATTGAACACCCAATGAAATGAAGGATTGAATTATTTGGTTTTAAATTTTAATAAGGAAATCTTAAAATTCGGATAAAATTCGGATATCCGATTATCCGATCCGAATAATCGGATATCCAGATAACCGGATATCCACATAATTCGGATCGGATTCGGATCAACAAATAGCTTGATCCGAAAATTCAGATCGGATCAAAAAATGCCCTATTCGGATCGGATATCCGGATTTGCACAGCCCTAGTGCCAATTATCAAACCATAAAAAGGTTAGTTTTCCATTACCCACCACGCTCCTAATCAAGTGTATAATCTTACTTCTAAGCTTAAGGATGTGTCTCCAAGCCCAAGAGCAAGAATTCGGGATGACAACCTCCCAAAAGCATTTTCCCTTAAGAAGATATGTATTCATCCCAGAAGTCCAAATAGATTGCCTATTAGTTTGAGATAAAATCCAAATGTGTCTCAACATGGCAACCTTGTTCCAATCACCAGTGTGCATAATGCCTAAACCCTCTTCCTCCTTAGGAGCACAAACAATATCACTAGCCACCTTGGCTTTTGAATTTTTCAAATCGACACCATTTGAAAGGAAGGTTCTTAAGGTAGACTCAATCTCCAGGCAGACTTTAATTAGAGGGGAGAATGAAGATAGAAGACCAGTAGACTTGAATGATAATAAGAACAACTTTGATCAATATTAATCTCCCTGCATAAGAAAGAAATTGGCTCCTCCAGGATTTAACCCGAGATAAAATCTTCTCCAAGAGAGGCTTCTAGTCCCCACATCTCTTGGTATAGGCTTTGTAAATGGATCTGTAACCATGTCATGCGTAGATATGTACTTCATGTTCACCTCCTTTTGTGCCACCCAATCTCGCACAAAATTGTATTTAATAACTATGTGTTTCATTTTACCATGATATTTGGGATCCTTAGTATATGCTATTGCTACTTGACTGTCACAGTTTACTCTCATTGGTTCAATAACAACATTAATTATTCCTAGATGATTCATTAACTGTCTCAACCAAACGAATTCTTGCACTGTAGCTGAAAATGCTACAAACTCAGCCTCCATTATAGATAAGGCTATACATGATTGTTTCTTACTGCTCCAAGATATGGCCTTGCCATTTAGTAAGAAAACATATCCGAAAGTAGATTTCTTTTCATCTAAATCTCCTCCCCAATCAGCATCGTGTAGCCTTTCAAGTGTAAATCATTTCCTTGATAACATAATGAGTAATCAACTATTCCCTTTAGATATCTTAAGATTCTCTTCACTGCTTTCCAATGTGCTTGTCTTGGGTCAAATTGATATCTGTTTATGAACGTAACAGCATAACAAATGTCAGGTCTTGTGCACATCATGGCGTACATGAGACTTCCAACAACACTTGTATAAGGAACATTATTTATTTGTTCATTTTCTTATGGAGTCTTTGGACACAATTTATGACTCAAAGTCTCACCTTTCACAATAGGGCTCTCTATGGGTTTACAATCTTGCATATGAAATCGTTCAAGAATTTTCTTAGTGTATGGTTCTTGTGAAAGATATGCTAATTTCCTTGAGCGATCTCTTGAAATCTTGACTCCGAGAATATATGCAGCTTCACCCATATCTTTCATCTCAAAATGAAATGATAACCATCATTTGATTTCATTGACAAATCCCTTATCATTTCCCGCTATAAGTATATCATCAACATATAATGATAATATAACAAATTTTTTATTGGATCTCTTTGTATATATACAGTGATCTTCATCAATCATTTTGAAATCATACGACATTATCAGATTATGAAATTGAATATACCACTATCTTGAGGAATGCTTGAGGCCATATATTGACTTTAAAAGTCTACAAATTTTGTGTTCTTGATCTTCTCTAATAAAACCTATTGGTTGTTCCATATAGATTTCTTCTTATAATTCTCCATTGAGAAATGCAATCTTTACATCCATTTGATGCAATTCAAGATCCATGTTAGCAACTATAGCTAAAATGAGTTGGATTGAGGTAAACCACACAACAAGCAAAAACGTTTCTTCATAATCTATTCCTTCTTGTTGTGTATAACCCTTCGCGACTAAGCGAGCTTTGTATCTTTCAATACTACCATTAGTTTTACGTGTGATTTTGAGAACCTATTTGTTCCCATTGGCTTTGCATCCTTTCGGTAAATCAACCAATTCCCATTCTTGGTTTGATTTCATAGACTCCATTTCTTCTTCCATTGCTTTCATCCGTTTTTCCTTAAAAGGGCATTTGAGAGCCTCATTTACATTCCTTAGCACTTTTTCATCTTGTGGAGTAACTAAAAAAAATTCCCCCTTCAATCTCAAATCGTCGATGTAGAACTTGTTTCTTGTTTAATCGACGTATTGGAGAGTGATTTGTGTTACTCCCACTTGGACTATCTATCATAGTCGAATCATCGATGGGGAATGATGGAGGATCTGAAACTGATTTATCTACTTCCATATTACTCCCACTAGGATGTAGTTTTCGACAGCAGAATTGCCTTGGTCTTGTGTTTCATATAGAAACAAGTCTTGACCTATCTTGCCTTTCCTAGGAAAATCAGTTTCTAAGAATGTGACATCTCGTGATTCAAACTCATGATGCTACCACTTTGTTGTTCTCCTCTAATTAAGACGTGTCCCTTTGAATGTTCTAAGTGTCTTATGATGATACATTTCTTCCCCTCTGGACCTAATTTTTCATATTTATGGGAAGGGTCATGAACGTAGGCAGCACATCCCCATGGTTTTAAGAGATCCAAATCGGGTTTTGATTTGTTCATAACCCATATGGTGTAGTAGTAACAGATTTGGAGGGTACTCGGTTGAGCACGTATGTGGTAGTCAATAAGGCATCACCCCAAAAGGTGATGGGCAAATTTGCCTATGCCATCATAAACCTCACCATCTCAAGTAGGGTTCTATTTCTTCTTTCTGCAACATTGTTCTGTTGCGAAGTTCTTGGAATAGTTAATTGACATTCTATTCCCATTTCATCACAAAAATTTATGAACTAATCAGACAGATGTTCACAACCTCGATCGGTTCATAGAAATTTTATCTTTTTATCTAATTGATTCTCAACTAAGTTTCTAAACTTCTTCAAGCATTATAAAGCTTCAAATTTATGAGAGATTAAAAGGACACAACCGTATCGGGTGAAATCAACTATAAATGTGATGAAATAAATAGCCCCATGTCTACCACTCACATTCATTGGACCACATATGTTAGAATGAATTACTTGCAATGAAACTTCATCTCATATTGCTTTTCCAAATGGTTTTCCTGTTGTTTTTCTAGCTAGACAATGTTCACAAGTAGACAAGTCTACTTTTGTTAAGGTTCCTAACAAGCTTCTCTTGCTAGTATATTCATTCGTTGTTGACCACTATGGCCAAGCCGTGCATGCCATACATTCATATCATCATTATTGGAAGATGTAATGAAGGAAAAATAAGCATTACTATAATTGTAATCAATGTCAAGTACAATAAAACCATTAGAAATATAACCACAACCATAGTATTTTGTGTCCAAAAATAAATGGACACAAGTACTGGAAAAGTTTAAATTAAAACCTAATTTAATAAGTTCTAACACATAAATCAAATTTCGATGAATATGAGTGCATATAATATTAGTGTATGCCCTAGGAACCAATCGTGTTGTCAATTTCAGGGCATTATATATTGTAAATATTCTTTTAAGAATGGAAGCAAGAGTTCTGATTTGACATGTTGTTTACTACTTCATTTATACTATTTATAATGCATGTGAAATGTGTGGATGATATAGATCCTTAGAAGATCAAATCATCGAAGCATTCCCTGCGTAAGTAATGTTAATTGCACAATAACATTGCATAGTAGGCATATTGAATGCCTCCATTGAATATCATGTGATGGTATTAGTGTGGGTGATTAAAAGAGGTATATCACTAGGGCATTAGTGTCGCATATTTTTGACAAATAATGCAAATGTAACAAGTGCACTAGTCGCAAAAAGTAATAAAATGATAAGTAGAGTATCGTTACCACAAGGATAGCGTTACGAAGTACCAATATCTCTAGTTTAAGTCCTAAGTGAAGCAACAATAAATTGGATTGATGGAAAATTAACAAACTAAATACAAATTAACAAAATATAAATGAATGATAATGAAATTAAAGCAAAACCCAATAACTTAACTAATTAAACAATGCTAAACAAGGCTAGGGTGTTGATTTCACCTAAATACGCTAACCCAAATCATAGATCTATTACCCAAGTTCTAATTCCTTGATTGAAAATCGAATTCCCTAAGTTATAAAACATACCTTCTCAAGCAATATCAATTTTCCCATACCGCTGCCATGCTATCGCCACAAAGTTCTGAACCATGTGAAAGGGAAGTCTTTTCTCAAGGAAATAGCCCACCAAACAATCTTTCCATTTGTGAACACACAAATCAGCAACTCTTTTGGAGCAGGGACTCGGATTTTTGAATCGTTGGGAATCTTGGAGTGCTTAAAGAATTCCATGGGAGCCGAAGATTTAGTTGAAGTATAAAGGTTTTTCCAAGAGTTGCCTTTGAAACTCTCTCCAGTATCAGATTTCTTCCCACCATATAAGACACCATTAGAGGTAGCTAAAGTTGAATAAGAGCTAACCACATTAACCGAATCACCTCCATTGACAGCACCTTGGTAAACAACAACCCTTTTACCAAGTAAAGGAGCTCCAATTGAGCTCGCTGGAGCTTTCTCTCTTCCAAACTGGGAGTTCAAAAGCTCACCGGAACCAGCTCCTTTGATAGATTTTGTTTAGCACTTTCATTAAAAGCAGACGAGGGAGCTTCATTCAAACTCGAAGAGTTATTAATTTTTAGGAGACTTGAGCTTGCACCATTAGAACCATCACCTTTGACAACACTAAAGTTAGCAACACCAGCTCCACCCTTCCTATTTCCTCATTTCTTATCTGATTCAGGAGCTAAAGGAGCAAAAATAAAAGCAGATTGAGCAAAACTTTTGATGGAACCTTCAGGTGCTTTACTAACCACAAGCAAGGATTGATTATTGCCAGCCATAGAAAGGGAAAAGAACAAGAGTGAGAGGAAGAAGAAGGGGAGATAAATGGCAGTAATCAAAGGGAAAGAGAAAGAAACGATGAACAAGAAAAAGAAAGGCGGCAACTAGGTTGAGAAATCGAAGATGTGAGGAAGATTACACTGTTCACTATAGCGCACTGTTCACTGTAGCGTTGCTATGCGCTTGAGAGCATTTTTCTCTCACATTTTTGGGACTACCCTGAGCTATTATACTCTCAATAGTTGTTCCAAGGCAAAGCAGTGAACTTAAAATATTTGTATCTATAACACACATTATGTGTTCCTGTCATTAAGTACTTGGAGATAAATTATTCAAGCAAACAAACCTTAGCTATAACTAAGTAAAAACATTCTTCATTACTTTCTTGCTCTTAAAAATTAAAACGAATAAAATCTGCCAACTACATGCACACCATCTTTTTCAAAATAATCTCTTGTAAAAATCATAGTGATGCAGTAATGAACAGTGATGAATAGTGTCGACGATGTCAGAATGCGACAATTTTTATTATAGCACTTCGAAATGGTCAAATAAGTTAGGCTCATGGTAGACACGATTTCTGTTGTTTTTTAGCCTTTCGGAATCGTTTAGATGGGTTTATAGCCGTTTTTTATGCTTTTTAGGTGTGTGTTTGCAAACTTTTGGACTTTTTTGGATTTATTTGGCTTTTTAAATGTTTTTGGGACCTTTTCAATAATTGTTTAATTTTCTTTTTCTTAGTTTTTTGGATTAGGGTAAACTATATAAATGCTATTATAGTTGTAATAGGGCAGTTTTTGATGAGTAATTTTATTATATGAAGTGATGAGATATGAGATATGCCTGAAAGGAGAAAATCAACGCATGAGAAGAAGTCTCCAGCTTGGATCAAGGATTATAATTAGCAAACTCCCACATATGTTTAGGCTTATGATTAGATTTATTTATATTATGAGTGTTAATTGTGTTTTCAATAAGTTTTGAATATGGTGCAAATGACAGATAAATATTGAGTCTGAAACAGTTTGAAGGGCAAGATAAAAAAATCAATCAAATTCTCTTCCCAATTCTCTAATTCTTTTCAGACATATTGTTCCCTCATATATAGTAGGTCTATTAAATCCATTTTGGTCCCATGAGATCTACATAACAGTGTTGGTGGTGGAGGTGACAACGACCACATTTGGCTACAGTAGCCCAAACACTATCAAAAGAAGCTTTTAAATTTTAAAACCTATAAAAACTTATTTTTAATTTTTGTAGGTTTTAGATTTTTAAATTTTAAAACCTTAATCATGCTTAATTCCAAAGTTTTTCACAAAATGTGTTGGCGAAAAGGGATGCAGATGCAACACTAACAAATAGCAGGAGTTGTTCAATCTTTGTCAAAGCGTCGTCATTTTGTCCTTGTATCAATTAAGATCCGTTTCTGTTAAAAGTAGTTGAGCTGAGGTCTGAATATTGCATAAAAAGAAGAAAGACTCTCGTGTATTCATTCTGTTGCATTCAATTACAATAAAGAAATCTAGAATCTCTTTCGATTGGCTTTGTACTCTTACCTGTTTCTTGAACTTTCTTTCGCTTTCCCACAAAATGTAATTAAACTAAATTCATAGTGGAACTGACTTGATAATAATATTTAAAAATCAGATGAATTTGACACAGTTATTCAATCAGATACGTTCCAATGGCAACACCCAAACATCTTTGCATGTAGTACCAAAATATCACAAACTAGGACTACTAATTTACTCTAAGCTTAGTATAATCTTTATGTTGCTGTTAGGTTGGTAACTAAACAAAGGAAAAGCAAGGTCCAGATAACCCCAAATATAAGTTTTTATTATAATACAACACATCAACGTAAAAGCTTGTAAATTCAATAAATGAAAATTATAAACTAAATACATAACACTTATAGAATAGACTTATAGAATACAATATAATAGCCAAAGCCTAGAAATATTTTTTTTATTTGAATATTATTATCAATCTGATAATATCAATATCCTTTTGCAGATGCTAATAAGGAGGAGGTGTCTTCTCAGTCAGGTATTTTCCAACTGTTTCTGCAAGTGTTTCCACTAGTTCGGTATTTACTACAGAAGTAAGATTTGCTAACTTATCATCAAGCTCATACTCTATTTTTGATATTATAATACTTGATGTAGAATTTTTCTCAATAATTTTATATTGAGTTATATAACGACTAAAGCCCAGTGCTATAAATCCTGCTTCAATGGTTTCTGTTTCTTTCACACGCTTCTTATTATCAACCTTTGTAATCATTTCCTTCATATAACCAACTCCAGGAGTTCCTGAAACAAAAACCAAACAAAATATTTAATATTCAGTAGTTCAAATAAATGCTTGATAAATAATATGAATTAATTTACCTGGTGGAAATGTAACGTTTAGAAGTGTGCCAACATGTCCATCACCGTCAAGCACTTTTACAGTTCCAAGCACATTTGGCAGAAATGTATTTATAATTGTGAGGACTTGAAGGGTGCCGTAGACATCCCACACCGAGCAAGCCGATGCAGCCACCACCGTATTCGCTGCAACAAGCCCGTGCATTTTGATGTTATGAATTTGGTTTTTTGTTGAGTTGGTTCATTATTGTGGTAGGTATTTATAATGGTTTATTCGAAGACAAAGTCAATAGATCTAGATTAGAAAGGGCCAACGTTGTTTATAAACTACCATTTTAAATATTATCAATTAGTAAGGTAATATCTAGGAGTTGCCAAGAATTTTCTTCACCCAGGCTGGACTTTTTGTTTGTTTTAAGGATAAAATACTTGCCTTATCAAGGACTTTTTCTATAAGCAGGGGATGAACCGGCATATGGCAGACCCGGGTTAAAGACTTAGTCAATCTTTTTTTTAATTTTTTTTTTTTAAAATTGTTATATTAGATTGTCTTTATATTGATCCTAACTTCAGTAGAGCCATCTGAAGAGGTGTTTTGAAAAAAACAATATAAAAAGAGAGATGTTGTATTTCAGCCCGACTAACTTTATTTCTAGGCCCCATTTGTCAAAATTTTAAATTAAAAAATTTTGATTCTTAAAATTGCAAGCATAAAACGACGCTTGATAAAATTCTTATAAGTTTTCACTAAAATGTTGTATTTATATATTTTTAGGATTGCGTTCTGTTAAAGCAGCTAAAGGAGCAAGAACTTAGCTAAACGATCAAGAAAAAAAGCAAAAATGAGTTTTGATTCTGTTTCAGAATGAAACGAAATTCTGTTATTTTACTTAACCAAAATTGGTGAAGTTACAGATGAGTGTTTATATTAAACTAACACTACTGAAACGTCATCGTTTCTGATGACTTACAAAGGTGCTTTACAAACGCCACCCTCATATTTTATAAGCTTCCACTTTGGTCCTGTTTTCTTCTTTAAGCAATACAATCAACACTCTCCCTCAATTCCAACATATAGAGCTTTGTTAAGTGGATTAGCTAACACGTTCATCCATCTTTAAAGAAAACTGAATTAAAAAAGTTGTTTTAAGCAAGGAGGCATTTATAAAGTTAAAAGCCCCCTTATTTATTAATGCAAATTTCGCAATTGCCATATTAAAAGAAAAGAAAAAAAAAACAATTTATTTTACATACATGTTTATCTATTATATTATATTCCTACCACTCTTTCACCACTTTTCAAGGTCCTGATTCTGATCCTTTAGTCAGCCCCTACACTACAAATTCTTCTAGTTTTCCATGTGTTATTGTTCATAATCCCTGTCCTCCAGCTGATTCTGCTCCTGCTCCAATAATTGGCTCTCAATCTCAGTCCTCTTTCCCTAATACAACAATCAACCCTCTACTTCACTACCTCAATCTCATACACATCCTACTCTTGCAGCCACAAATACTTCCTCACCAACCTTACAATCCTTCAAGACTTCATCACAAAGTGCCTCACCAGAGTCACCAACTAGCTCATCAACCTTACACACCATTTTACCAGATTTCCATGCCACCTATTCTTCTCCATCAGACCTGCCACCAAACTCATCAGACCTACACGTTAACTCATTAGACTTACGTGCCATCTCACCAGCCTTACACACTGTAGATTTCTCTCCTAATTTCACCTCACTAGTTAGTTCCCAGTCAGTATCTAATCTACCCATTATCCCTTCCACTTGTTCCTTACCCAACTACACACTTGAAGTTGATCTGTATCCATCAAAGTTCACAAATGTTCCGCCTAGGTCTGTTATCAACAATCACCCAATGATCACAAGAGCCAAGTTAGTTGCTAGTTTCTCTGCCAAAAGGGATGATGACCTGGTTCATACTGCCTATCTTACACAAGGTTAGCCTATTATGGAACCAGAACCAATGACAATTGTTGAAGCTCTAACTAGCACCACATGAAGAGAAGCCATGAAAGCAGAATTTGATGCTCTTGTTCACAACAACACCTGGACCCTTGTGCCTCCTACAGCAGATATGAATATTATAGGAAATAAGTGGGTCTTTTGCATTGAATTTCATGCAGATGGCACCCTAGAAAAATATAAGGCTCTCCTCGTGGCTAAGGGCTTCCAACAAACACCTGAACTAAACTATTTTAAAACATTCAGTCCAGTCATTAAACCCTCTACCATCAGAATCATTCTTACCATTGCTATTTCAAATTCTTGGGATGTGCAACAGACTGTTGTGAATAATGCATTTCTGAATGACACTTTGAATGAGACAGTTTCCATGAAGCAACCTATGGGGTTTGCGTTTGCTACTCATCCTTCCTTTGTGTGTAAACTGAATAAAGCCTTGTATGATCTTAAACAGACTCCTAAAGCCTGGTTTGACAAGCTTAAAAATGCTCTTCAAGCCAAGGGATTCAGAAATTCAATCTCTGATTCTAGCCTCTTTAGTCTCAAATTGGATATTAGCCTAATCTATGTTTTGGTCTATGTGGATGATATACTTCTCACAGGGTCAAATTCAGCCTATATTACTCATTTGGTTAAAGAGTTGAATGATCAATTTGCACTCAAAGCCTTAGGCTCTCTTAAGTACTTCTTAGGAGTGGAAGCAACTAGATCCTCTACAGGTATTCATCTCAAACAGTCTAAATACGCATTAGATTTGCTTATTAAAACCAAAATGTTTGAAGCAAATCCTTGCCCCATGCCCATGGCTGTTGGTACAAAGCTTAGCCGTGATGACAATGAACTGTTTGAAAATCCCAGCCTTTATAGAGGTGCCATAGGTGCATTGCAATATCTCATTCTTACTTGACCTAATACTAGCTTCACTATCAATAAACTTAGTCAGTTCTTATAAGCTCCTACTGAAATGCATTGGCAGGCTTGCAAACGAGTACTCAGATACATAAAAGGTACTCTAAAATTTGGTTTGCAATTCAAACCAGAAAGCTTCTTACATGTAAAGTGTTATGCTGATGCTGATTAGGGAAGCGATGTTGAAGATAAATGATCTACAAGTGGATATTGTGTTTATTTGGGTCCTAACTTGATCCAGTGGAGTTCCAAAAAATAAAAAGTAGTAGCCTTGTCTTAAACTAAGGCTGAATGTAGAGCTTTGCCACAAACTACTATAGAAATTGCTTGGTTACAAAATATGTTCACTGAGTTGGGAATAAGTCAACCCCGGTTATTTGGTGTGACAATGTTTGTGTAGGTGCATTGGTTTCTCCAACCCCGTTTTTCATGCCCAAACTAAACATATAGAAATAGATGCTTACTACATCCGAGAGCAAGTTTTGGCTAAAAACCTTGTTGTTCAATATGTGCCCTCAAAACTTCAAATTGCTAACCAAACCCCTGTCTACTGCTCTATTTTCTAAATTGCGACAAAAGCTGAATGTTATTGCTCTCACTGACTCTACCGATTAGAGAGATCTTCTGTCTTCATTTCAGCAGATTGGTTGCTGTGTTTAGTCTTGTCATAAGCTACAGAATTTATGTGTATAAATGCGTCCAGTTTTCTCTCGTTTTAAGCTTTGCAGAATTTTTCAGGAAGTGCTTCACTGCTCTGCTATGCAGTCATGTTGAGTACTACATTGCAAAGGTGACTTAATCTGAGCTGCAGAAAGGATATCTTGACTGAGCAGTGCAGAAAGGAAATAATGTTGAGTGATGTTGTGCATCTTGTTTGAAGTACAACATTTGTAGTTGATTTGTTGAGAAGTGCTGGCAACTAAAGATTCTTTACCGGATTTAAAAAGAAAGTTAACTAAAACTAAAGACTTTGAGAGAAACGGTTGAACATATAACAAATAGAACTGAAAACTTTTTTCTTTAAATCTGGAACAGAGCAGGTTGCGTTTTTATATCAGGAAGATGATATAAAAATGCCACCGTATTGAGTTTAATACAAAAGTACATCATATTGGTGTTCTTACAATGAAACCCAATCTACTTTCATTCTTTACACTTTAACCCAAACTTCTTTTGTCTAATATTTCCCCTTAAACAAAACATCTCTTGATCTTGATCTTAACTCTTCCTAATATTTCCCCTTAAACAAAACATCTTTACTATTTCTTCACATATACTGACCAAAAAAAAAAAAAAAATAACAATAATGCCATTCACAGATCACTCACACAACTGCATTTGCTGCCATCTCTAACTTCTTTTTGCTGCCATCTCTAACTTCTTTATGCAAACTGAAACTTTGAACAACAACAGTAAACTCAAGCTTGAAACTTGAACAAACCAACTCTGAAACCAAAAACTGAGTTGATCTAAAATTGAAGAAAAACAACTGCAAATTGAAACACAAAAATCAGCTCCATCGATCA
Source organism: Pistacia vera (assembly GCF_008641045.1). NCBI lineage: Eukaryota > Viridiplantae > Streptophyta > Magnoliopsida > Sapindales > Anacardiaceae > Pistacia > Pistacia vera. The sequence goes on from NW_022196435.1 coordinate 402,731, forward strand.
ACTCCAAACTGTACAAAATTCAGCTCCGTTAATCTATTGCAACCTGAACAGATTTCAACTCAATCAATCAACTGCAAACTGAACAAAAGTCAGCTCCATTAATCAACTACAAACTGCACAAAATTTCAGCCCATTAATCAACTACAAACTGCACAAAAATCTGCTTATCAATAGAAAGAACACACACTCTGCCAACAACAATCTGCTCATCAACAACTAGTAAACTTTACTACTCAACACAATTCAAACTGCACAAAAATCTGCTCATCAACAGAAAGAACACACACTCTGCCCATTAATCAACTACAAACTGCACACAAAAACAAAAAAAAAAAAAAAAAAAAAAAAAAAAAAAAAAAATCTGCTCATCAACAGAAAGAACACACACTCTGCCAACAACAATCTGCTCATCAACAACCAGTAAACTTTACTACTCACACAATTCAAACCTGCAAACACAATTCGAATCTGCAAACGAAATCAAAACTGGAGAAATTAAACTGCAGTGGCTAAAATTTCCACACAATCTACTACTATCTACTACTCAACACCATTCAACTCTCGCAAGCTGAAATTTCCACACAATTCTGCTACTATCTGCAGACTATTCTACTACTCAAAAAAATTGTGCTACTCCAATTTGTAGAGAAACAACAAAAGAAAATGTGCTGCTCTGCAACTCAAGTTTCTGCATCTGCAGTTCAAGTCTGCAAACAGCATGAACTCCAAATCTAATCTGCAAATTTGCAACCTAGTAATCTTCTCAACACATATTTTCAACAACACATCTTCTCAACACAATGATCTGCTCAATTTTCTGAATTACTCCAAAAACTTACTGTTGTTGCAATTCAGAATGAAACAGTTAGCTTGTCTTAAATAATTAACTGATTTGCTAGCAGAGCTTTGGTTAGAATGTTTGCCACTTGATACTCAGAGGCACTATTGAACACTACTTAAATTCTCTTGCTACCAGATCTCTTACATAGTGCACTCAATTTCGATGTGTTTAGTCCTAGCATGAAACACGGGGTTGAGGACAGTGCTCCAGCACTCATGTTATCACACCAGATGATAGGACAACCATTCAGAGTAATACCATTTCTTCAAACAAGCTCCTAATCCACACAAGTTCAGTAGATGCCGACTCAAGGACCGATATTCTGCTTCTGTAGAGGATAGAGAAACGACCTTCTGTTCTTTGAACTCCACTGAACCAGGTTGCCCCAACAAAAACGCATATCCACTTGTGGACCTCCTGTCATCTACATCACTTGCCCAATCGCATTAGCATAAGCTTCCAGCATAAAGTGTTCCTTTTTAGTAAATACAAGACCATGATTTAGAGTGCCCTTTGCTATCTAAGAACTCTCTTACATGCAGTCAAGATGACAGTAGGCTGTTGAAGAAACTGACTGAGTTTATTCATAGCAAAAGCAAGATCTGGTCTGGACAGCGTAAGGTACTGTAGTCCTCCAATGATACTCCGATATAATGATGGTTGATCAAATTGAATATTGTCTTCTTTACTCAGTTTAGTTCCAGCGGCCATAGGAGTTACACGGTTTGGAGTCATGCATCCCAGCTTTTACGAGAAGATCTTAAGCATACGCTTTGTGTTAAGAGTAATGCCTTGTCATTTCTCTTAACCTCAAATCCAAGGAAGTAGTTAACTGGACCAAGAACTTTCAAAGCAAACTGTGTATTCAGATCTGTCATAACTTGATCAACTAAGGAGGAATTGTTGCCTGTAACCAAGTATCGTCAACGTCACCAGTAGTAGACAACATAGGATTCTTATTGTAAAAGACAAACTCACATCAGAAATTGAATTCTGAAAACCCCAGCTAATAAGTAATTTTCAGTTTCTCAAACCAAGCTCTTGGAGCTTGTTTAAGCCCATACAATGCCTTATGTAGTTGACAACCTGCTGGGTTTGAGAAAAATTAGAAAAACATTCTGGTGGCATCATATACACTTTTTCTGTCAGCTTTCTATTAAGAAACGCATTGTTTCATCAAGTTACTGCAATTCCCATTGATTATATACAACAAGAGACAAAATAACTCTAATGGTTGCTACCTTGACTACTGGTGAAAAAGTTCAAAGTAGTCTAGGCAAGGGTTTTGTGAAACCCCTTGGCTACAAGTCGGCTTTATTTAGAAAGGGACCCATCTGAATTTAGTTTGTCTTAAAAACCCACTTGCTGCCAACTACATTCATTCCCTCAACATAAGGAACTAAATCCCAGGTCTGGTTTTTAAGAGAGCTTGATATTCAGCCTCATGGCTGCTTTCCATTCTGGAATTTTCAGAGCTTCAGCAACAGATGGGTGGTTCAGGCTGAATAACTTGAGTCGGAGAGAAAGCTGAGGGATTATTTGGAACACCAGCTTTGGACCCCTTGGACCTGGTGATCATGGGATGCTCATTGATAGTTTTTCTGTGTCAATAAGCTTGGGATCAGCTAATAGAAGGACCACCTCAAGTTGAATTCCAGGAATGACTGTGTCAAGTAGGTACAGCAGAATCATCTTTTGTATTATCTCTTAAAGAAGACTTCTCAGGTTGAATTCCAGGACTGTAATTAAAAGGTTCTGCCTGTGTAGCAGACTCTGCTGGAAGAGAAGGTAAAGGCAGTCCTTTGCAGATTCTGCAGTGAAATTTCCTGAACAAATAACTTCATTTGTGAACTGTGTAGATGATAAAGCTGAAGACTGCACTGTGGCAATGTCCCGCCTTGTATTCCCACACAATCAGTGTGAGTAGTAGATAAAGAGTGACTTTGAAAATCAGACTTGAATGGAAAGTCTTCCTCATTAAATGTACTTGTTTAACAATACACCCTGCCTGAAGAATTCATGCATCGATAACTTTATGAGCAAGGCTGTATCCAAAGAAACACACTTCGGTATGAAAAGACACCTTATGTCTGTGGTAAGGCCTGAGATATGGATACATCCACAGCCAAATACTTTAAGATCAGTGTAACACGGTTTTTGCTTAAAAAAAGTTTCAAATGGAGAGATAAACTCAATAGCAGCTGAAGGAATCCTATTTAGCAAGTATACACCAGTGCTAAAGGTTGACCACCAGAATTTCAGTGGCATAGCCGCATGAGCTAGGAGAGATAACCCAAATTCAGTGATGGCTCCATGTTTTCTCTCTACTCTACCATTTTGCTGATGAAGGTATGGACAAGGATGCCTAAACATAACTCCATGTTTCTCCAAATAACTAGACAAGGGTCTAAACTCCCCTCCCCAATCTGTTTGTAAACATTTCAGTTTTGTATCCAACTGATTTTCAACAAAGCAATGGAATTGAGTGAATACACCAATGACTTCATATTTAAGCTTTAATGGATAGATCCAGGTATACCTACTAAAATCATCCACAAAGATCACATAATACTGATACCCTTCAGTAGATATAATAGGTGCAGGACCCCATAGATCTGAGTAGACTAATTCTAAAGGTTTTTGTGCTCTTGAAGTGGAAACAGGGAACTTACACTGCTGTAGTTTACCAAATTGACATGCTTCACAAAAAAAGCTTTTATTTCCAACAATAGTATTCTTTACATGTAACTTTTCAAGTACATTATTCAAGACTTTAGTATTAGGGTGACCTAACCTAGCATGCCATAGAACAATATCACTAGATGGCTTAACAAACAGAGAACTATCTGTAGAAGTACATTCAAGAGCATACTCTCCATCATTATCAGAATGTTCTCCTTTATTAGATGTAGATGAATTAACATCATGAATTTCAGGAGTTGAAGTGAAGCTGGAAGCATGAAGTACTGACTTTATTTGAGAATCAGCAGAACAGAAATCAGTTGTTGGCAAGGTAAGCTGATAGAGGCCATCCTTTACTGTCCCTTGAAGGACTGTAGCCTTGCTATATTTATCCTTTATTAAGCAACAGTCAGCATGAAACTCAACTATCACATGGTTATCTTTAGTGATTTGAGATATGCTTAACAAGTTTTTAGCAATCTTTGGAATACAGAGAATATTCTGAAGTTTTAGAATTCTATTCGAATCAGTGGAAGGTAACAGTAGCATACCTGTATGAGTGATAGGGATGGACTGTCCATTGCCAACTTGCACCTGAGATGTTCCTTGATAATTGGACTTCACAACCATGTTGGTAGCATCTGTAGTCATATGATTGGATGCACCAGAGTCCATATACTAGGACTGGTCTGTAAGTGTTTGTGGTGTAGCAACTTTTTGTGGGGTGATAGTTGATGATGTAGGCACAGAGTTGGCAGGTGACAAGGCTGAGTTATTAGTGTAAGGTAAACTAGTATTCTGGACTGGTAAGTAATGTTCAGGTAAGTGTGACTGAGAGTTTGGATTAATGTAATTTGGTGAGGAGTTGTTGACCAGACCAGTACCTGAGAAATCATGAAATGCTGCATATGGTTGAGAATTGTTAGACCGATCGTCACGGTCTAAAAATTAAACCTAATTACCGTAGTAGCGGTAAGCAGGATCGAATCCACAGGGAGCAAGACTAACAACCTAATGTATTTTAAGTAGCGGAAATGAAATTGGNGATAGGACAACCATTCAGAGTAATACCAATTTCTTCAAACAAGCTCCTAATCCACACAAGTTCAGTAGATGCCTGACTCAAGGACCGATATTCTGCTTCTGTAGAGGATAGAGAAACGACCTTCTGTTTCTTTGAACTCCACTGAACCAGGTTGCCCCCAACAAAAACAGCATATCCACTTGTGGACCTCCTGTCATCTACATCACTTGCCCAATCTGCATTAGCATAAGCTTCCAGCATAAAGTGTTCCTTTTTAGTAAATACAAGACCATGATTTAGAGTGCCCTTTGCATATCTAAGAACTCTCTTACATGCAGTCCAATGATTGACAGTAGGCTGTTGAAGAAACTGACTGAGTTTATTCATAGCAAAAGCAAGATCTGGTCTGGACAGCGTAAGGTACTGTAGTCCTCCAATGATACTCCGATATAATGATGGTTGATCAAATTGAATATTGTCTTCTTTACTCAGTTTAGTTCCAGCGGCCATAGGAGTTACACACGGTTTGGAGTCATGCATCCCAGCTTTTACGAGAAGATCTTAAGCATACTTGCTTTGTGTTAAGAGTAATGCCTTGTCATTTCTCTTAACCTCAAATCCAAGGAAGTAGTTAACTGGACCAAGAACTTTCAAAGCAAACTGTGTATTCAGATCTGTCATAACTTGATCAACTAAGGAGGAATTGTTGCCTGTAACCAAGATATCATCAACGTACACCAGTAGATAGACAACATAGGATTCCTTTTTGTAAAAGAACAAACTCACATCAGAAATTGAATTCTGAAAACCCCAGCTTAATAAGTAATTTTTCAGTTTCTCAAACCAAGCTCTTGGAGCTTGTTTAAGCCCATACAATGCCTTATGTAGTTGACATACCTGCTTGGTTTGAGAAAAATTAGAAAAACATTCTGGTGGCATCATATACACTTTTTCTGTCAGCTTTCTATTAAGAAACGCATTGTTTACATCAAGTTACTGCACTTCCCATTGATTATATACAACAAGAGACAAAATAACTCTAATGGTTGCTACCTTGACTACTGGTGAAAAAGTTTCAAAGTAGTCTAGGCCAAGGGTTTGTTGAAACCCCTTGGCTACAAGTCGAGCTTTGTATTTAGAAAGGGACCCATCTGAATTTAGTTTAGTCTTAAAAACCCACTTGCTGCCAACTACATTCATTCCCTCAACATAAGGAACTAAATCCCAGGTCTGGTTTTTTAAGAGAGCTTGATATTCAGCCTCCATGGCTGCTTTCCATTCTGGAATTTTCAGAGCTTCAGCAACAGATGGTGGTTCAGGCTGAATAACTTGAGTCGAGAGAAAAGCCTGAGGGATAGTATTTGGAACACCAGCTTTGGACCCCTTGGACCTGGTGATCATGGGATGCTCATTGATAGTTTTTCTTGTGTCAATAAGCTTGGGATCAGCTAATAGAAGGACCACCTCAAGTTGAATTCCAGGATCTGACTGTGTCAAAGTAGGTACAGCAGAATCATCTTTTGTATCATCTCTTAAAGAAGACTTCTCAGGTTGAATTCCAGGACTGTAATTAAAAGGTTCTGCCTGTGTAGCAGACTCTGCTGGAAGAGAAGGTAAAGAGCAGTCCTTTGCAGATTCTGCAGTGAAATTTCCTGAACAAATAACTTCATTTGTGAACTGTGTAGATGATAAAGCTGAAGACTTGCACTGTGGCAATGTCCCTGCCTTTGTATTCACACACACATCAGGTGGAGTAGTAGATAAAGAGTGACTTTGAAAATCAGACTTGAATGGAAAGTCTTCCTCATTAAATCGTACTTGTTTAACAATATACACCCTGCCTGAAGAATTCATGCATCGATAACCTTTATGAGCAAGGCTGTATCCCAAGAAAACACACTTTTCGGTATGAAAAGACACCTTATGTCTGTGGTAAGGCCTGAGATATGGATAACATCCACAGCCAAATACTTTAAGATCAGTGTAACACGGTTTTTGCTTAAAAAAAGTTTCAAATGGAGAGATAAACTCAATAGCAGCTGAAGGAATCCTATTTAGCAAGTATACACCAGTGCTAAAGGTTGACCACCAGAATTTCAGTGGCATAGCCGCATGAGCTAGGAGAGATAACCCAAATTCAGTGATGGCTCCATGTTTTCTCTCTACTCTACCATTTTGCTGATGAAGGTATGGACAAGGATGCCTAAACATAACTCCATGTTTCTCCAAATAACTAGACAAGGGTCTAAACTCCCCTCCCCAATCTGTTTGTAAACATTTCAGTTTTGTATCCAACTGATTTTCAACAAAGCAATGGAATTGAGTGAATACACCAATGACTTCATATTTAAGCTTTAATGGATAGATCCAGGTATACCTACTAAAATCATCCACAAAGATCACATAATACTGATACCCTTCAGTAGATATAATAGGTGCAGGACCCCATAGATCTGAGTAGACTAATTCTAAAGGTTTTTGTGCTCTTGAAGTGGAAACAGGTAACTTACACTGCTTTAGTTTACCAAATTGACATGCTTCACAAAAAAAGCTTTTATTTCCAACAATAGTATTCTTTACATGTAACTTTTCAAGTACATTATTCAAGACTTTAGTATTAGGGTGACCTAACCTAGCATGCCATAGAACAATATCACTAGATGGCTTAACAAACAGAGAACTATCTGTAGAAGTACATTCAAGAGCATACTCTCCATCATTATCAGAATGTTCTCCTTTATTAGATGTAGATGAATTAACATCATGAATTTCAGGAGTTGAAGTGAAGCTGGAAGCATGAAGTACTGACTTTATTTGAGAATCAGCAGAACAGAAATCAGTTGTTGGCAAGGTAAGCTGATATAGGCCATCCTTTACTGTTCCTTGAAGGATTGTAGCCTTGCTATATTTATCCTTTATTAAGCAACAGTCAGCATGAAACTCAACTATCACATGGTTATCTTTAGTGATTTGAGATATGCTTAACAAGTTTTTAGCAATCTTTGGAATACAGAGAATATTCTGAAGTTTTAGAATTCTATTCGAATCAGTGGAAGGTAACAGTAGCATACCTGTATGAGTGATAGGGATGGACTGTCCATTGCCAACTTGCACCTGAGATGTTCCTTGATAATTGGACTTCACAACCATGTTGGTAGCATCTGTAGTCATATGATTGGATGCACCAGAGTCCATATACTAGGACTGGTCTGTAAGTGTTTGTGGTGTAGCAACTTTTTGTGGGGTGATAGTTGATGATGTAGGCACAGAGTTGGCAGGTGACAAGGCTGAGTTATTAGTGTAAGGTAAACTAGTATCCTGGAATGGTAAGTAATTTCAGGGTAAGTGTGATGAGAGTTGGATTAATGTAATTTGGTGAGGAGTGATTTGACGTCGACCGAGCCAGCTACCTGGAAAAATCATTGAAATGCTGCATATGGAGAATGAACGATCTTCACGTCTAAAATTAAACCTAATTCTCACGATAGTAGCGGTAAGCAGGATCGAATCCACAGGGAGCAAGACTAACAACCTAATGTATTTTAAGTAGCGGAAATGAATTGGCAATGGATAATGAAACTAATAAACTAGATGCAAATAATGAAATAGTGAATTAAAACAAATAAAACTTTATAAAAAATGTTGCCGTTACGGTTTTGGTTCAACACGAGACGACCTCACCAATTCTCCTCCCCCCTTACGATCCCCTAAACTACAAGCAAGGTAAATCAATGAAATGGTTCCCGACACTTAGGTATAATCTATCCTGTCTCACCCGATCACTCAATCTGATTGGTTAAAGACTATCATTGAATGTTGATAAACGCTACAAGGTAATACCCCTAGTTGGTACGCAATTAACAAATACAATTTGTCAACACGTAATATCCAATCAACCAACTTCACAATAAACAGCAAAAATAGTAGAAATAAATTAAATCCGAACACAACAGTTACAATCGATGCGAAGTAATGAAAAGCAAATTCATCATTTAAATTCCAAACCAACGTTTATCATTCAGCAAGTTCTATGAAAACATTAAATCATAATGGACAACAATATTCATCACAAGTTATGCTCAAATCATTTAAAGTATGAAATACATCATGAAACGAAAACAAATATAATCCGAAGAACAATACTACCAAAGTCCTATAATCGGGCTCATCCAACTAGTCGAGAGCTGATGAGGAGAGTCATGGAGTCAATCCGATCTCGCCTATGCCGTAATAGACAACCGGGAGCTTAGCCGCTCATGGTGGTGATGATGGAGGCCGAAACGGTGGAAACGGAGCTGACCATGGCGGAGAGGAGGTAACCGACAGCGTATGCGAAGAATGTGTGAAAACGACCAACGGACAGCCCGAATACAGAACAGCCGCGGTTCGTCGGAAAACATTAATTTTCGGTGGGTCTCCGAAAAAACGGTGGCGGAAATGGGATCCAAAGGTACCGATGGAAAGCTCTGGTGATGGGGAGTTCAGATAGGTCCTGGGAGGTGAGAAGTCGCCGGAATGAGCAGGATCTGGCCTGGAAGATGAGAGAGTCGCGGTGGGCTAAATCACGGATTCCGGGTTTTCGCGGTGGCTGAAGCTAGGGAAGTGTAGATCCAGCTGTGGGGAAGGTGGATCGACCCCTGGGGAGCCGAATCGTCATCGAAAAATGGCCAAAAATGGCTGGGAAGACGAAACGACGCGGTGGAGGGAAGATGAAACGGCGGGCAGCTTCGTGATTCGCGGTGGTGGTTCAGGACGATGGGATGACGGTGATATGGTCGAGGAAGCCGAAGAGTCATCAAATGGAGACGAAGGGTCGCCGAAAACGTTATGGATGGCAGCCTCTGTTCAAGCGATTGCACTTTTCTTATAGAACATATTATAAATATCAGTTTGGTCCCTGCACAATTGAAAAGTGACAAATTAGCCCTTTAAACATGACATTTACCCTAAACAGCATAAATGAGACAAAATCACCCTTAATCATAAAATCAACCCAATATCAACTCATATATTTTCCAAAATCATTCCAAAACACGTTAAATTCATAAGAAAAATATAGGAAGCGATTTTCGTGATAAATTCATAAATTCTTTAATGTCTCAATATACTTCAATAATCACAAATGGGGTATTTTTATCACCAAAATAGAGTCACTTATGACTCTAACACACTCCCAACTTACTCTTTGCTTGTCCTCGAGTAAAGTTAAAGGAACTCTTTCAACATTCTCACAAAATCATACACACACCATTCATCAACGACCAAGACATTCATCAAAGGTAAAGTGAAGAATTTGAACATAACAAGTAAATAACACAATCCTAAATAAAGAACTAAAGTTTCTATCAGATTTGCCTATCCCATTCAAGCTTCTCAAACACACATTTCAATTCAATACACAATGTTAAAATGTCATGCAAAACTCCCCCCATTATGTACACGCAACATAATGCTCATTTTCCACACAAGATTTTGACATATAATTTCTTTTTCATTCATCAACCCTTTTTTTTTTTTCGTTTAACTTCTAAAGCTTCTAGAAGGTCCGTGTAACGGGCTTGGTCAATGACTCCCAAACCAGATGGCTATAGGGCACTAAGTGTAGAATACCTCGAACTTACTCACTCGAACCAACTAGGCTACAGTCAAGACTTTATTTCTTTATTCTTATAAAGCTCATGATTTATATAATGATTATTAGCTTTTAGAGGACCCATGTAATGAGCTTTAGGCCAACCGCTCCAAGCTAGATAGCTTTAGGGGATTAGGTGTAGAACACCCCTCGGGCGTACTCACTCAAGTCAACTAGGCTACAAATCAAAACAATCATCAGAAACATTTGAGCACTTTTAACACACGAAGATAATAAATGAAAATTTGCTCCATGGGCATGTAAAGTATGTGGGAGACTTGCATAAACATAAAACATGACATTTACACAAAACGTTCTAACCACAATATGGACAAACCTAGCACAAACAGAACATAGTTCAATGTTTACACATGTTTCACAAAAATTTTCAAAAACCTAAAACCTTCAACTAGCACTTTAATGCTTCTAAAATGGTAATTATGCGCGATCATGAAAATTTTAAAATAACTCACTTAGTTCACTTTCACATTGGACTTACAAGATAAGATTTCAACATATTTTCCAAGCAAAACACAATCATGCCACAATTAAAATACACAATCTCACCACATCATCTCCAAACACTCTACAAAAGCTTCACAATCTCCCAAACATCACTCAACAACACTTCACAAAAATATATCAAACACCTTAACACTCCCGCCCCAACTTCAAAAGTCATTGCTCCATCCCACAATCACCACCCAAACCTTCAAAGAAAATGTTCATGCCCCACATCAAACTCTTTAGATTTCCATGGGCAATATTGATCACTATAAAATTGTCCAACAATTTGAGAAACAAGAAAATCTAACAATGACAGCAATTAAGGTGGAGAGATAAAACTGAGGAACAATGGTGGGGCTGTTCATCACAGAGTTTGTGGGGCATGCATAAGCATAGCCTTACTGTTTAATGCCAAACTGACAAAGACGAAAAACAAACAAAATAAAAATAGCAATAAAAACATATTTTACAAGATGGGTTGCCTCCCACAGCGCTAAGTTTAAGTCTTCAGCCCGACTCGTGGACACAATACCTCTCCCCAATTCATTTACATCATTCAATTAATCGATAAGAGTTTAAGTCTTTGGCCTATCACCCGCTGCCCTTTTTGGGTTCGGAATTCAACAGCCGGGGTAAAAACAATATAACAAAGGACCATCCCACCGTGACGAAGCTTCCCCGGAAAACTTAGAGTTAAAAAGCCCCACTTTTGATTAGGAGAGAATGAATTCCTAACAATGTGTTTATTGAAAAGCTTTAGTTTCTCTTTCAGAGAGGTGAGAGATATCATGCTTCGTGTCTTAGCTCATCTAACTTGAAGTTGGAGGTTCCTATGGTCAACAGCCGTGGCGATACAAAATTGAATTTCTTGTGGCCCAATATGCTCTATGTTCACAGTTCTACAGGTAAATGACATGCTTTCCCAAGAACTAACCGATAAGGGGACATGCCAATAGGGGTTCGATATGCGGTTCGATAGGCCCAAAGTGCATCATTCAGACGCATTGACCAATCCTTACGATCGGGCCCTACATTTCTCTAAGATAGTCTTAATTCCCTATAGCATGTTCACTTGCCACTAGTTTGAGGGTGATAAGGTGTGGCAACTCGATGGGTGATTGGTACTTTTTCAATAGTGGCCAAAGTGCCTATTGGTGAAATGTGGCCACCATCACTGATGATGGCGCGCGGATGACCGAAATGGCTAAGATGTGCGATTGAACAAGTTGACGACCACCTTATGATCATTGGTCCTGTGGCTGGCTTCTACCCATTTAGACCCATAATCAACTGCAAGCAAGATTATTCAAAGCCAAAGATGAGAGAAATGGACCCATGAATCAATACCCACACACATCAAACACTTCCCCACTCAAAATGGATTGGGGCATCAATCTCATCTACCAATATTCCCTACTTTTTGACATGAAGTCAGCCAAGCAGCGCAATCACGAAAAGGAGGGCTAAGTAGAACCCATTGGAGGCCTTTCAATGCACCGAGAGATAACGCCTTGCCCCTAAGACCCCACCAGACCTGCATGACAACTGCAACCTCTGGTCTGAACACCACTCTCCCTATCTGGTCTGCACACCCCCTGCCGGTGCCCAAGTGCTTATTGGTTTAGATGCCGAGGTTGGCCACCCTAATGGTATTGGCTACCTAGGCATAGAGAATTGACTATATGGGCATACCAAGGTGCTTGGATTGGGATATCGCAAACATTGCTCATCCGGGGAAAGATTCATTCAACACATTGACACGGACAAACTCTGGAAAGAGTCTAGACAAGTGAGTGGGCGGCAGACCACACATATCTCACCTGCATACACTTATCCTTTGCCATTAACTCTTAGACCCAACGACAACAAATCCCGAATTAGCAGCGGCTTTCACAAATACCTAACTGCAACGTGGTCTGTAAAGACAACTATCCTAGACCCAAGAAGATAAGACCGGAACTTATCAAGGGAAAACTACACTCTGCAAGCAACTCTTTCTCCGGGTGGTGTATACACATTGAGCATCGGAGAGGGTCTTGCTTCATAGAGATCACAAACGGGTTTTTTATTCCCCCGTTGGCCAAGGACTGCACCAAATGGCATAGTCCGCACAAGTCACACCACTCAAAAGGTAGGTTCCAATCAGGGGTTGCATATGGGTGCTGTGGTCAAACGTTCCTTACAAATGGTAAAGGAATCATACAAGAGTCATCAAAAACACAAATGGCACATCTTTAGCAAGCAATCAGCACAAAGGCTTGGAGATCTTGCTAACAATTTATGATGACCTGAAATGCCTTAATACACTCTGTGGCCTAGGAAAGATCTAATTGGTTGACCGACGAAGGAGGGGGATTGTAAGGAGACAATCAATACTTACCTTTGCCAGTACCACTGATGATATCCTCCTTGGAAATACATGACCTAGACAGATTCCTACTTGAACCATGAAATGGCTTTTCCCACTAAGAACAAGATTTGTCTCTTTGCAACGTTTAACACCAACTCAAGTTTTTCGAGACAATCATCAAAAGATGTTCCAAAACAGCAGAAAAATCATCCTGAAGACTTCAAGGAATTGACCACCATGTCAGAAAATATCGATAACATGCCGTTGAAAGTTGTCGGTGACATTGCACAACCTGAAGGGCATGCGACAAAAGGGAAAACATGCCAAAAGGACATGTAAACGTGGTCTTTTCTTGGTCTTCGGGGGCACCTGGTACTTGGGTATATCCGAAAAATAGCATCCAAAAAATATAGAAAGCTTGCCCTGCGAGTTTTTCTAGGATTTGGTCAATAAATGGAGAGGGGAAGTGGAATCTTTCCTAGTGGCTAGGTTGAGCTTCCTATAGTCAAGCAATGCAAACTCCCATCCTGTGGGAGTACGGGTAGGAATTCGCTCACCTTTTTCATTTTCAACAACGGTGAGGCCACTTTTCTTAGGTACAACATGGGTTGGACTCACCCATTGGCTGTCGGATATAGGGTAAATGATACTGGCATCAAGCCATTTGATCACCTCTTTCTTCACACACTCTTTCATGTTTGGGTTTAACCTTCTTTGAGCCTATGCACGGTTTAAAATTCTCCACAAAAATATGCGATGGCATGCACAAAGAAGGGTAATGCCACTCGCATCCCGACACGACCGATTGCTTCCTTATGTGCTATCAAGACTGCCACTAATCTCTCTTCTTGCTCACTATCTAAGTTGGCCGCAATGATCAAGGGTAAGGTCTTGTTGGGTCCTAGGAAAACATACTTTAGAGTACAGGCAAGGCTTTCAACCTAAGACTGGTGGAGACTCAATGGACTCGGTTGTGCGTCTTAGACAAAGGTGGTAAGGTTTCATACTTGATGTTCCAAGGTCGACACTCTAGAGTGGGCGACCTAGCTATATACGCACTAACCTCCTGAATCTCAGACACGACACTAACAGATATCTCCTAACAAATGGATTCATAAGAGTGTAAATTGCATCATCACATACATCTGTGGGGCGTGAGCCTCTACTAGGATGTCAATAGCATCAACCATGAAAACACTCGTATCGCCTCACGCATTGGTCCTAACCAGCATTAAACACATTAAGTCTCAATTTCCTATTCCCAAAAGACACTTCCATCTCTCCAGATCTACAGTTAATGCAAGCATTTGTCATTGCTAGAAAGGTCTCCCTTAAAATAATACGGTGGCATACTTCCATGTCGTATACTCCATGTCTAAGACAAGAAAATCCACCGGAAATATAGTTCCTCAACCTAACTACACACCTCCTAATTAGGCCCCTAGGCATTTTGACCGATCGGTCAGCTAATGTACTATGACTCAGTCGACTTGAGCTCACCTAAGTTAAACTGTTCATACATGGAAGTGGGTAATAAGTTCACGCTCGCCCCAGTCTAAGAGTGCTCTATCAATCGTGACATTACCTATCACACAAGAAATAATAGGAGCTCCAGGATCCTTTAACTTCGGGGGAATGCGGTTTGAGACAACCGCACTTACATTTTCGGTAAATGATAGTCTTAGGTGTGTGAGATTCATTTACTCTTTGTGTGCACAGTCTTGAGGAATTTGGCATAAGCAGGTACTTGCCTTAATGGCATCAAGGTGGAATGTTAATCTGCACTGCTTAAACAACTCAATCGTTTCATCCATCTAGCACTTTTCCTAGTAGTGGGGACATTTGGGGGCTCTAAGCACGAGGAAGGGTGCTCTCGGTATGTACGATGCAGGGGATGGTCATTTCCCCAAACTTTTCCTTACCCGGTCTCTGAACACTTAACTCAACAAGAGGCTCACTCTCACTCCTTTGTGGTCTCTACCTAGACTTTCCTCTTCTCTACCCTAGACTTTTACTTCCCTCGGCCTAATTGCTCCGGTCGCTCCGAAGAGTCATCACAGCCTTAGCTTGTTCGGAAAACCCTCTCTGTGAGAAGAACCCACTAGGGTTCTATGACTTGACTAGGCAATTGGCCTTGTTCCCTCCTATTGACTGCTTCGGTATTTGACAACTGGGTCTCTAGCTTACTAATAGATTGGGAATGGGAATGTAGAAGTTGGGTATTTTCTCTAAATCCTGGAACCTAGCATTCAGTCGGCGTTTTGTTCCTGCATGGTTGAAGCATTTGAGCCATCATTGATTCTAGTGAACTAGACACGGAGTAGGCTGTGAACGGGAGGTGGGAACTAGGTTGGATGGGTGGTTGGATTGAAGGTTGCTCCTATAATTGCCTTGCTGATTGGAAGGATTGTTCCTGTATGGATATTATGGAACATTCTGAGGGATTGTGGTTCCATGAAAAATTAGGGTGGTTACGCCAACAGGATTGTATGGTTAGAGTACGGATCGCTCCGTCTCTGGAAGCCTTGTGCAACTTGCACTTGCTCCTCAAAAGGGTCAGGGGCAGGTTCTCAACCGGATGGTCAGAATGGAGTGCATGGCAAAAACATCCTGGTTTGCCTTCTGAGAGATTGTGTAGAGGGGTGCCCTGTATAGATACAAAACGGTCAAACGGTGGGCAAACACTCTAACTTGGAAATAATGTCATCTAACCATGACACCTCATACACACACCCTTCTTGGATAGTGCCCTGAGATAGGCTTCTAGACGGCAGAAATGTGGTGCATTGAATTTTCACTTAAGGTCTCGAAGAGTTGCAATAACTCATTCTTGTCTTTGTGCATAAATGTTCCTCCCAAGAGGCGTCTACCATATCCTATGCCTCTCGGTCAGTCCGTCATAGAAATACGAACTAATTGCCACCTAGGGACTGCATGATGGGGACACTTCGTAAGCAATTCCTTCAAACGTTCCCAACTCTCATTAAAATTCCTTGCCATCAAGTTGAGCAAACTAGTAATGGTCGTCGTATGCTGTTGGTTTTACCAATGGGATAATACTTTTTTAGAATCCTTCTTGCATTTGGGTCCAAGAGATGATGGACCCTGCTGCCAAAGAATTAAGCCACTGTTTGGCTCGATCCTTAAGCAGAATGGGAACAAAATTAAGCGCACGACATCTTCATTCACATGTTGAAGTCTAACTGTGGAGCAAACCTCTAAAAATTCATCTAAGTGTTTGTATGGCTCCTCATTTAAATTCCCATAATAATTTGGCAACAATTGGATGACACTAGTTTTGATCTCATAGTATTGTGTCTGGACATTGGGGATATGGATACATGAGGTGAAGTGTAGGTGGTGGGTGCGAAATGTTGGCTAAGGGGCACTGTGCGGGTTCATCCTGGTTAGCCATCCTACGTGCTTGTTTCTATCTTTATTACAAGTGCTTCAATCCAAGATTCAAAGGTAATACTCTTCATTAAAAGACCTTCTAGTTTGCATTCACCAACCAAAACACAAAAGACTCAACAAGACAACGCAGCACAACAATGTCAAAGAAAATTAACTAAATGCAAAACCTAAGAAACAATTTTACTAAGCAACACAAAACAAAACTAAAACAAATCTAAAATCTAACGAAACATATACTTAATGAAATTTCCCACGACAAAATGTTAATCAAAACTAAAATTTATCAATGCAACTAAAAGAATAATACTAAGGACAAAAATTAAATCTAGGAATAAAAGAAAAATCAAAGGTTAAGAGAATTTCACAATCGGGACGTGTAGGTATCTTCAATTCTCACGACACGCTGAAGCGTTTTCCCAATTGCCATTTTCCTGCAAAACAAAAACAAAACACAAATGAAACTATTCCAATGAAAATAAAATGAAAATAAAATAGAACAGAGTAAAAATGAAATTACGCAAACAATAAAAAAGAAAATAATAACTAAAAAGCAAAGAGACAAACTAAACGGGACAAAAAATTAAACAATTCACCCAAACAAATAATCACAAGAAAGAAAATAATACAAACAAAACAAACAAAACAACAAGACTAAAATAAACCTAGAATTAAAAACTAATAACTACCAACACACAAAGTCAAAAGCAACATGCTCCCCGGCAAGGGCCAAAATTTGTTTAGACACGAGTCATGGTCTAAAATTAAACCTAATTACCGTAGTAGCGGTAAGCAGGATCGAACCAAGGGAGCAAGACTAACAACCTAATGGATTTTAGTAGCGGAAATGAAATTGCAATGGATAATGAAACTAAATAAACTAGATGCAAATAATGAAATAGTGAAATTAAAACAAATAAAGACTTTATAATAAAAATGTTGCGTTAGGTTTTGGTTCGACACGAGACCGACTCACACAATTCTCCTCCACCTCTTACGATCCCCTAAACCTACACGGCAAGGTAAATCAATGAAATGGTTTCCCGACACTAGGTATAATCTATCTGTCTCACCCGATCACTCAAGTTCGATTGGTTAAAGACTATCATTGAACGTCGAAAACGCTACAAGGTAATACCACCACTTGGTACGCGATTAACAAATACAATTTGTCAACACGTAATATCCAATCAACCAACTTCACAATAAGCGAACATAGTAGAAATTAATTAAATCCGAAACAAACTCAATTACAATCGATGTGAAGAATGAAAAGCAATTCATCATTTAATTATTCCAAACCAACGTTATCATTCAGCAAGTTCTATGAAAACATTAAATCATAATGGACAACATATTAATCACACGTATGCTCAAATCATATTAAAGTATCGAAACAATCATGAAACAAAAACAAATATAATCCGAAGCACAATACTACCAAATGTCCTATAATCAGGCTCATCCAACTAGTAGGAGGCTGATGAGGAGAGTCATGGAGTCAATCCCGATCGCCTATGCCGTAACAGACAAAGGGAGCTTAGCGCTCATGGTGGTGATGATGGAGGCCGAAACGATGGGAACAGAGCTGACCATGGGCGAGGAGGTAACCGATAGCAATATGATGTGAAGAAGGGGCAAAAAAGACCAACGGACAGCCGGAATACGAACAGCCGCGGTCGCTGGAAAACGTTAATTTCCAGCGGGTCTCCGGAAAAACGGTGGCGGAAATGGATTCGAAGGTACCGATGGAAAGCTCTGGTGATGGGGAGTTCAGATCAGGTCCGGGGAAGTGAGAAGTCGTCGGAAATGAGCAGGATCTGGCCTGGAAGATGAGAGTCGCGGCGGCTAAATCACGGATTCCGACGGTTTCCGGCGGCTGAAGCTAGGGAAGTGTAGATCCGACTGTGGGGAAGGTGGATCGACCCTTGGGAGCCAATCATAACCCGAAAAACGGCCAAAAACTAGCCGGGAAGACGAAACGACGCGGTGGAGGGAAGATGAAACATCGCGGCAGCTTCGTGATTCACGGTGGTGGTCCGGGAGATGGGATGACGGTGATCTGTGGTCGAGGAAGCCGAAGAGTTGCCGAAAATGGAAGACGAAGGGTCGCAGAAAACGTGTATGGATGGCGCCTCCTGTTCACGCGATCTGCACTTTCTTTTATAGAACATATTGTAAAATATTGTTGGTCCCTGCACAATTGAAAAGTGACAAAATCAGCCCCTTAAAAACATGACATTTTACCCCTAAATAGCATAAATGAGACAAAATAACCTCTAATCCATAAACCACAACCCAATATCAACTCATATATTTGGTCCAAAATCATTCCAAACACGTTAAATTCATAAGAAAAATATTAGGAAGCGATTTTCGTGAATAAATTCATAAATTCTTTAATTGTCTCAATATACTTCAATTTAATCACAAATGGGGTATTTTTATCACCAAAATAGAGTCACTTTCATGACTCTAACAAGAATGATGCTAGTGCTTTGTTGGGATATAGCTTGCTACAAACAGAGCTTGAGCTTGTGTAATAGGTTCATGTGAAACGCCTGAGTAAGCTTGTCCATTATTCACTTGAGATGGAAGAGATGCTGACTAGACTTGAGAAGGGTTAAAATGATTGAAATTGGAGCTTTGAAAGCCCTGATAATGATGGTCAAAGCGATGATAACATTGAAGAGCTGAGTGGCCAGTTTTGCCACATACTTGGCAGATTAATCTAGGCTTGAAATGCCCTCTGCCTCGACCTCTTCCTCTCAATCCATTAATACTGTTAAACTGAAATCCACCAGGAACTGAGTATTGAGGGATTGTAGTGTGAGGAAATGCAGTGGTATACATGTCTGCATTAGAGAGTTGCTGAGGATATACTTCTTGATGTTGATAGTTCACCATGCCTGGCTGAACCATCGGTGAAGAGTGGGTGTTCTGAATTCCAACTGGTTGAACCATAGATACAGAACTAGGATTTTGAAATGGTATCCCTCTAGAGCTAGTATTCTGGAATGATGATACTACATGACTTTGAAGTGGTGGCACACTAGTAATATCAGTTGGAACTTGCTGCTTTGCAGCTAATAATGCAGAAGTCATTTCATGAAAATTTGACAGTGTACTATTTTGTCTTTCAATCCGCATCTCATGTTTATGAAGAAGCAACTGAGCTTCTTGAAGGGTAGCAGTACTACTATTGGCTGCAAGATTGGCCACCATAGCATCAAATTCTGGTCCTAACCCATCCAAGATATACAAGAGCAGTTCCTCATCTCCTATTTGAACTCCACTAGCTACTAATTCATCCCCTATCTCTTTCATCCTCAGAATATATTCATTAACACTCATCGAATCTTTCTTAGTATTTTACAACAAATTCCGCAAGTGTAAGGTTCTAGCCTTAGAGAAAGATTGAAAATACAACTCCAAAGTGTTCCAAATTTCATATGCACTTGTGCATTTGGCAACATGCCTAAACATAGGTTTAGAGATAGATGAAATTAACCAACTCACTAGAAATTGATCAGTCTTTTTCCAATCAAAATACTTAGGGTTAGGTTTCTTGATTATTCGTTCAGAATCTAACATCTGTTCATTTAAAAACATGGAGGGACACGGATATCATTTTAACCCTTCTCAAGTCCAGTCAGCATCTCTTCCATCTCAAGTGAATAATGGACAAGCTTACTCAGGCGTTTCACATGAACCTATTACACAAAGCCATCAAGCTCGTACGAAGTCAGCGCAGGTAGAACTTGAGATCTCCAGTAGTTGTAGTTCCTCTTGCTTAACTTGACTGACAGAGTTGGAAGAGAAGAATGGGCAACTGAACTCATGGTGCCTACATTATCAGCTTGCTCATTAACAATCTTTGAACTCGAATCTAAAGATCCAGAACTCAGATTAGCCATAGACGTTTGTCAATTGGCTCTGATACCATAAAGATTCTTTACCGGATTTAAAAAGAAAGTTAACTAAAACTAAAGACTTTGAGAGAAACGGTTGAACATATAACAAATAGAACTGAAAACTTTTTTCTTTAAATCTGGAACAGAGCAGGTTGCGTTTTTATATCAGGAAGATGATATAAAAACGCCAGCGTATTGAGTTTAATACAAAAGTACATCATATTGGTGTTTAACAATGAAACCCAATCTACTTTCATTCTTTACACTTTAACCCAAACTTGTTTTGTCTAATAGCAACTAGTTCTAAATAATGCTCTCACGCCATACATTCATAACAGTGCATAGGTCACAGGACCCTTGCATCTCATGGCGCATTGATCAAGGGGAAGTATTAACCAAAGAAGTAGGTACCAGTACAAGACGAATACAAAATCTCCCCGGTCAGGTTTGACGGGGAATGTTGGCAAAAAGGGATGCAGATGCAAAACTAACAAATAGCAGGAGTTGTTCAATCTTTGTCAAAGCGTCGTCATTTTGTCCTTATATCAATTAAGTCAGTTTCTGTTAAGTAGTTGAGCTGAGGTCTGAATATTGTATAAGAAGAAGAATGACTCTCGTGTATTCATTCTGTTACATTCAATTAAAATAAAGAAATCTAGAATCTCTTTCGATTGGCTTTGTACTCTTACCTGTTTCTTGAACTTTCTTTCGTTTTCCCACAAAATGTAATTAAACTAAATTCATAGTGGAATTGACTTGATAATAATATTTAAAAATCAGATGAATCTGATACAGTTATTCAATCAGATACGTTCCAATGGCAACACTCAAAACATCTTTGCATGTAGTACCAAAATATCACAAACTAGGACTACTAATTTACTCTAAGCTTAGTATAATCTTTATGTTGCTGTTAGGTTGGTAACTAAACAAAGGAAAAGCAAGGTTCAGATAACCCCAAATATAAGTTTTTATTATAATACAACACATCAACGTAAAAGCTTGTAAATTCAATAAATGAAAATTATAAACTAAATACATAACACTCATAGAATAGACTTATAGAATACAATATAATAGCCAAAGCCTAAAAATATTTTTTTATTTGAATATTATTATCAATCTAATAATATCAATATCCTTCTGCAGATGCTAATAAGGAGGAGGTGTTTTCTCAGTCAGGTATTTTCCAACTGTTACTGCAAGTGTTTCCACTAACTCGGTATTTACTACAGAAGTAAGATTTGTTAACTTATCATCAAGCTCATACTCTATTGTTGATATTATAATACTTGATGTAGAATTTTTCTCAATAA
This sequence comes from Pistacia vera, assembly GCF_008641045.1. Lineage (NCBI taxonomy): Eukaryota > Viridiplantae > Streptophyta > Magnoliopsida > Sapindales > Anacardiaceae > Pistacia > Pistacia vera. The sequence continues at coordinate 424,408 of NW_022196435.1, forward strand.
TTTTATATTGAGTTATATAACGACTAAAGCCCAGTGCTATAAATCCTCCTTCAATGGTTTCTGTTTCTTTCACACGCTTCTTATTATCAACCTTTGTAATCATTTCCTTCATATAACCAAAATACCGGAGTTCCTGAAACAAAAAAACAAACAAAAATTTTTAATATTCAGTAGTTCAAATAAATGTTTGATAAATAATATGAATTAATTTACCTGGTGGAAATGTAACGTTCAGAAGTGTGCCAACATGTCCATCACCGTCAAGCACTTTTACAGTTCCAAGCACATTGGCAGAAATGTATTTATAATTGTGAGGACTTGAAGGGTGCCGTAGAAATCCCACACCGAGCAAGCCGATGCAGCCACCACCGTATTTGCTGGCAACAAGCCCGTGCATTTTGATGTTATGAATTTGGTTTTTGGTGAGTTGGTTCATTATTGTGGTAGGTATTATAATGGTTTATTCGAAGACAAAGTCATAGATCAAATTAGAAAGGGCCAACGTTGTTATAAACTACCATTTTAAATATTATCAATTAGTAAGGTAATATTAGGAGTAGCCAGAATTTTCTCACCCAGGCTGGACTTTTTGTTTGTTTTAAGGATAAAAACTTGCCTCATCAAGGACTTTTTCTTAAGCAGGGGATGAACAGCAATGGCAGACCCGGGTTAAAGACTTAGTCAATCTTTTTTTTTTTTTTTAATATTATATTAGATTGTCTTTATATTGATCTAACCCTAGTAGTAAACACGGGTACGGCAAAAAAAGGTACTGGAATTTTACGGGTATAATATGCAAATGGTGAAAAATACATTTATGAATATTCGGTCATAAAATTCGGATACGGAAAAAATATGGTACGGGTACATATGAGTTTAATACGGTGTATTGTCAATAATACGTTTTGAAAAATACGGCAATCAGGAATTGACTCTTGTATTTAAAGTTGAAATAGGAAGTCAATCTTGCTATGAAATTTCTATATGTGACCTAAAGTTTAGATATAAAATTTTTGCAATCAAGAATTGACTCTTGTATGTAAAAGTGAAATAGGACTGCAAAATTTTGTCTTTTACAATAAAATATAATAAATTTTCGGTGAATTGTTATCAAAATCTCGTTTTTCAAAAAATACAAACATTTGTACGAGACATGGTTGATGTATAATAATATATGTGGTGTGACCAAATCAAAGCTCAAACTTCTTCGCAAGAAACCTCAAGATAGAACCAGAAAAAGCCATTAATGGCGGTAAAAACATAGCCATCTTGCACCATCAACATCCTGATATATAAGCATATGCTTCCTCATGGTTAACTAAGAAACCTGCAATATTCACAAGGCCCTGGCCTTCAGGAAAATTCTGACAATGGGTAGCCTGAAACTATTGCTTTCTTCTGGACCCTAAACCCTGATTGCTTTTGCAATCTTTCCATTATACAGGATTACATTCCAGGAGTCTCACTAATACACACCGAAGATCAATATTCTCCAGTGCCTGGAACATCAGCTCCAAAATCTCCCCCAGCTTCATGGCTTCTGCAGCTTCACCAGATCCTTCATGGCCTATTCCATTGACCCCCACAATCGTCACCGCCATGTCTCAACTTTATCCTCCAGCTCCTTCATCCAACGGATTCAAAGAGAAGGAAGTGTCAAGTGTGTACCTTGAAGTCCTGAACTTGAAGCTTGGAAAAAAAGGAGTTAAAAAGAAGAGAGAGAAGAAGAGATGAAGACCCAAGAGAGAGAAAAAGCTGAAAACGTCGGAGAAACTAAGGAAAAAAAAGCTGAAAATGTCTTCCGTCGAAGAACTAAGGAAAGAAAGAACCGAGAAGAAAAGAGATTTTGTTTTAATTAGATTTTGAGTCAAAACCTACTAAAACGACGTCGTTTGGGGAGGTGGCAATTGGTTTTTTTTTTTTTTTTTCTGTTGCAATAATTCGCGAATTATACAGATATTTATTTATACGCGTATATTTGAAGTCCTATAAATACATAAATACGCGTTTATACAGATTGACTAAGTACAATCCTAACTTCACTAGAGCCATCTAAGAGGTGTTTTAAAAAAACAAATAAAAAGAGAGATGTTGTATTTTAGCCCGACTAATTTTTTTTTAGTCCCCATTTGTCAAAATTTTAAATTAAAAAATTTTGATTTAAAATTGCGAGGATAAAACAACGCTTGATAAAATTTTATAAGTTTTCACTAAAATGTTTTATAATATTTTTAGGATTGCGTTCATCCGTTTTTAAAGAAAACTGAATTAAAAAAGTTGTTTTAAGCAAAGAGGCATTTATAAAGTTAAAGCCCCCTATTTATTAATGCAAATTTCGCAATTGCCATATAAAGAATAAAAGAAAAAAAAAAAAAAAAAAAAAAAAAAAACAATTTATTTACATACATGTTTATCTATTATATTATATCTACCTGAAGGATTAGCGATGGACTTGAAAGAAAATAAACGAATTGAATGAATTGAGAGAGAAAGAAGAACGACTCTGTTTTTTTCTTTTAAAATATTTTAGTTAATACAATATTAGCTACAGAAGACATATATAGTGATACAAAAGCCACGTGTGTGACAGTTTTATTTCTTACAAAAAACAACCTACTTAACTTCTAATCTTTGCAGAGACAACCCTGCTTCTTATACTTGTTTCCAATATCTTCCCGTAAGCCAAAAACCCTGAACAACACAGCTGAGCTTTCTATGATCAATATCTTCCCGTAAACCAAAGTCCTTATGAGGACTGCATAAACATCTATTCCAATTTTCAAGCCATATCACAGACATATTTCCTGCTGCAGAGATTTTAAGCCTAATCTCCTACTGCAAACTTTTAATATATCACAAACATGGAAACTGCAGAAAACACTGCAAACTCAACTGTGTAAACTTCAACTGCATTAACAACAAATCTCCTTCTGCAAGACTTTTACTATATCACAAATATGGAAACTGCAAAAACACTGACAACTTCAACTGGCAAACTTCAATTGCATTAACAACAAATCTCCTTCTGCAAAAACTTTACTATATCACAAACATGGAAACTACAGAAACACTGCAAATCTCCTTCTGCAAAAACTTTTGCTATATCACAAAACATGGAAACTGCAGACAAACACTGCAAACTATATCACACCCCATGAGAATGCACATACACTTCTGCGCATTTTTCACACCAATATTCCCCAAACAACATTCCAAATTTCAAACTTAATCAAGCCAACATTCAGCAAAATTCCTGCACATATTTCTATGAGAACTGCACATATTTCTGCTGACTTTCAAACCAATATTCTCCCAAAAACATTTCAACTCTCAAACTTAATCAAGCAACACATTCAGCAAACTTTTTTCTGTACAAACTAACTTCAACTGCATTTCAAAACAAAACTTCTGCAACTTTCAAACTTAATCAAGCAACACTTCAACAAACTTTTTCTGTACAAACTAACTTCAACTGCATTTCAAACAAAATTCTGCTATAACAACTACAAGCTTCAAACAATCATTTAGCAAAATTTCTGCACAAACTAACTTCAACTGCATTTCAAAACAAAACAAAAAAACTTGCTCTATAACACTACAAGCTTCAAATGTAGTATCAGCAAAATTCTTCTACACACACTGCACTGTTTTTCTATACACTGCAAAATACACGCCACTGTTTTCATACTCTGCAAAATTTTACAATCACACAAATCAGCAAATTTCTAACTGCTCTGCTTCAGAAGTGAGCTTAACTGTAATGAGCACATTTCTATTTCATCACAAACTGTATCTCTGGCTGTTGTGATCACTTTGTACAAATTCAGATTGACAGTTAGCTTATCCCTTAGCATAGCAAAAAGTGAACAAGAGAGGAGCTTTAGTTAGAACATTAGCTATCTGATATTCAGATGAAACATACTGCACATTTACAATTTTGTGTAACTAATTCCCTAATAAAATGCACATCAATTTCGATGTGCTTTGTTCGGGCATGAAAAACCGGATTGGAGGATAATGCCCCAGCACTCATGTTGTCACACCATATGACAAGAGTGTTATTTATGTGAATGCCAAGTTCTTGAATAGGTTCTGAATCCATACAAGTCAGTGGCTGTTGACTCAAAGATCTGTATTCAGCTTCTGTAGATGATAAGGACACTACCTTTGTTTTGTAGATGACCATTGGACCAAGTTGCCTCCAAGAAAAAACAGTGTACCACACTGGTGGATCTCCGATCAGTTTCATCTCCAGCCCAATCAGCATCGAAAATGCTTCTAAAGTAAAAGGCTGCTTCTTTGTAAGAGAATGCCATGCTGCATGTTCCCTTAACATATCGGAGAATTCTTTTACATGTGCCCAATGAGCTTCAGTGGGCTGCTGTAAGAACTGGCTGAGCTTGTTTACAGCAAAGGCCAAATCTGGTAGAGAGAGTGTAGATATTGAAGGCTACCAATGACACTTCTATACAATGTGGGCTGATCAAACACCTTACTATCTTCCTTTCCAAGTTGAAGACCAGTAGCCATGGGGGTGGAGCAAGGCTTTGAGTCTGCCATCTGCCTTTAAGACCAGATCATAGTGCATATTTAGTCTGGGACAGTAGTAATTCAGACTCATTTCTCTTTACCTCAAAACCCAGGAAGTACTGCACTGTAAAGAGTTTTTAGGGCAAATTTGCTATTCAAGTCAGCAATCAAACTGGATATGGCTGAGAATCATTCCCTGTTACAAGGATATCATCTACATACACTAAAGATACATTAGCTTGAAATCCTTTTGTAAAAAAATAAACTTACATTGAAACAGAGTTTTCAAAACCCCAATTAATCAATGCAGCTTTGAGTTTGTCAAACCAAGCTCTAGAGGCTTGTTTTTAAGCCATACAATGCTTTATGAAGTTTACAAACCTGCGCAGAATGACCCTTGGTTGTGCGAGTACCAGAATACCTTCAAGAGGAAGCATAAAGACTGTTTCAGAGAGCTCCCATTCAGGAACGCAGTTTAACATCAAAGCGGGAGTTCCCAATTTTGATGTACTGCATAGGATAACATCACTCTGATTGTGGCTGCTTTAACAACAGGAGAAAATGTATCAAAGTAATCTAAACCAGGTGTTTGTTGGAAGCCTTTAGCAACCAACCTGGCCTTATACTTCTGAAGAGTCCCATCAGAATTTAACTTTGTTCTAAAAACCCATTTACACCCTACAACATTCATTCCTTCTTCATAAGGAACAATCTCCCATGTGTTATTGCTCATCAATGCCTGATATTCAGAGTCCATGGCTTGTTTCCACTCAGGGCTTAACAATGCTTCAGTAACTGTTTTAGGTTCTGGAAGAATAGAAGTGTGTTTAACTTCAGCTTGATAAGCAATGGAACCAGGATTAGGACAAGCATTTGATTTTGATCTGGTGACCATAGGGTGTGTGTTTAAAGATGAGGTATTGGGCAGTGGAAGAACTACTTCCAGGTTGATTCCAGAACATGGTAAATTTGATTCAAGAGAGGTTGAGTTTGGATTGATAGGTGTTTTATCAAGCTGACCAGATTGTACTGATGATACAGAAGCAAGATTAGGTGAACAAGCAGGTTTGACAGGTTCTGGAACAGAGTTGCATTCAGGTGTTACATCAAGTTGGGAATAATGTTCTGTAGGAATAGAGTTGGATGAGACTGTAGGTGGAGTAGATTCTATACTATTAGAAACACTTTGGGGTAGAATCCATTTACTGGTGGTGTTCAAACTAACCTCAACTGGAGAAGTGCAGCTATTCAAAGTGAATGAACCAAAATCACTCTTGAATGGAAAATCTGTCTCATTGAACTTAACTTGCTTAGCAACATACAATCTGTCAGTAGAGGCCAAACACAAATATCCTTTATGAGCAAGGCTATATCCTAGAAAAACACACTTTTCAGTATGATAAGAGAGTTTGTGTCTATGATATGGCCTCAAATAGGGATAACAACTACATCCAAAAACCTTCAATTCAGTGTAGTTAGGCTGCTGTTTAAATAAAACAGAATATGGTGAGGCAGATTCAAGAACTGAGGTGGGTAGTCTGTTTATCAGATATGTAGCAGTACTAAAGGCTGACCACCAATACTTTAATGGCATACCAGCATGTGCTAGAAGGGATAACCCAAATTCTGTAATAGTCCTATGTTTTCTCTCTACTCGCCCATTTTGTTGATGTAAATGTGGACATGGATGTCTAAACAGAATACCATTCTGCTGTAAATAACTACTAAATGATCTATATTCACCTCCCCAATCAGTTTGTAGACCTTTTAGTTTGTAACCTAATTGTTTTTCCACAAAGCAATGAAATTGTACAAATGCTCCATAAGCTTCAGATTTGAATTTCAAGGGATAAATCCAAGTAAATCGGCTAAAGTCATCAACAAATATGATATAATACTTGAATCCTTCCCTAGAATTGACTGGAGCTGGTCCCCAGAGATCAGAATACACTAACTCTAAAGGATCCTTAGCTCTAGAGTGAGAAATAGGAAATTTGCACTGTTGCAACTTACCAAACTGACATGCCTCACAAAAAAAACTTTTATTTTTGCTCAAGGAATGTTTTACATTCAGTTTGTCCAAGATGACATGAAGAGTTCTAACATTAGGATGTCCTAGCCTTGCATGCCATAACATACACAAATCTGAATTTGTAAACTTATTCATAACAGTAGTAAACTGAACATCATCAGTAGAACACTTATTAACCATAGCTGTGATAGGAGTATTAAAGTTTTCTGAAACCTGACCATCAGCAGGGAGAGATAAAACTGATCTTGATGACTGATGAACCAGTGGGCTAACAAACTGTGGCAGTTCAAGCTGGTACAATCCATCCTTTACTGCCCCTTGAAGAAGAACAGCTTTATTACACTTATCCTTTATCAAACAATGGTCAGCATGAAACTCTACTATGACACTGTTATCTTTAGTGATTTGAGAAATACTTAGTAAATTCTTTGCAATGTTGGGAACACATAGTATATTCTTAAGATGAATCAATCTAGATGTGTCATAAGAAGGTACCAGCATCATACCTGTATGAGTAATAGGGATAGATTCCCCATTCCCAACTTGCACCTTTGAACTTCCTGAGTGAGCAGTTTTGAACACCAAATTGGAACCATCTGCAGTCATGTGATTGGAGGCTCCAGAGTCCATATACCAGGACTGATCTTGCAGAGTTTGTGGAGAGGCCACTGCTTGATAACATGTTTCTGAAGATTGAGGTGCTTCATTGGTAGATATTTTGGGTGTAAGATTGACAGACTGACCAGTATTAGTTGAGGGACCAGGGCAGTATTGTGGAAATTGTACTGACTGAAAGTTTGCAGATGGTGGAGCATTTGATTTAGACATAAAGGGAGTAGAATAGTCATGAAACTCTGTAAAATTGTTGTGAAAAGCATTGGCAGAATGTTGTGTGTAGTGTGGAGGTTGTGTGTAATTTGCTGCAATTAAGGCTTGTACAGGTTCAGTATTGTGTTCAGCAGTGACAATTGAGGAGTGACCTGTTGGATTGTACAAATTAGGCTGCATCTGAGAGCTGTAAGAATTAGCAGCAAAACCTTGATACTCCTGATCAAATCGGTGGTAACATTGGATAGCAGAGTGGCCTGATTTACCACACACTTGGCATACTAGTCTCGGCTTGAAGTAGCTTCTACCTCTGCCTCTGCCTCTTGCGAAGTTGTTTTGAAACTGAAAGTGTCTAGCAGAGTGTTGTGTATTTGGTGAGTAATCAGTTCTTCCATAATTTGCTCCTTGATAATTTCTCTGTCCAGAATCAAAACTACTTGCTGCAGGATATACTAACCCAGGCATTGGACCAGAGTTTGTAACATTAAGATTGGGGCTGTGTGAGTGTCCATGACTACCAGCTTGATCATGAAATGGTACAGGCAATCTTTGACCAGACGAGTTAGTCAGAGGATTAGAGTAGTTGGTGGTATTTTCTTGCTTTGAAGCAAACAGAGCAGAGTTTAAGTGCTCATGAAAATTTGACAGAGCCGAGTGTTGTCTTTCCAGTCTCATTTCATGCTTGTGAAGCATGAATTGAGCTTGTTGAATAGTTGCATTGCTACTATTATATGTCAGATTTACCACAACAGCGTCATACTCTGGTCCTAGACCATCCAGTATATACAAGAGCAACTCTTCTTCTCCAATATTAACACCACTTGCTACTAACTCATCCCCTAATTCCTTCATTTTCAGGACATATTCATTAATGCTTAAAGAGTCCTTTTTTGTGGTCTGCAACATATTCCTTAAATGAAGTGTTCTAGCCTTCGAAATTGACTGAAAATGCAGTTCTAGTGTGTTCCATATTTCATACGCACTGATACACTTAGCAACGTGTCTAAACATGGATTCAGAAATTGACGAAAACAACCAACTAACTAAAAACTGATCTGTTCTTTTCCAATTAAGGTACTTAGGGTTTTGTTTCTTCACTAATTCATCAGAATCAATACGCTTTTCAAAAAGGAACATGGATGGACAGATACTCTCACCAGTGATAAAGCTTTCGAGACCGTGTGAAGCTAATGCTGGAAAAACTTGCGACCTCCAGTGACTGTAATTCTTCTCCATGAGTTTTACTGATATGGTAGGAAGTGTAGAGTGAGCAGCTGAGTTGTTTGCGTTTGCATTTTCAGCTGTCTCAACTTCAGATTTTGACGAAACATCTGAGGAATCAAGATTCGAAGCCATTGACGCTGGTCTACAGCTCTGATTCCATGAAGGATTAGCGATGGACTTGAAAAGAAAATAAACGAAAATGAATGAATTGAGAGAGAAAGAAGAACGACTCTGTTTTGTTCTTTTATTAAAACTACCACTCTTTCATCACTTCTTAACGTTAAAGAAAAAATTAGGTGTATGATTATTTTCAATTAATGAAAGGTTTTTGGTCATTCATCCAAAAACTTCATATATAATTTAATATTATATTGCAAAAAAAAAAAAAAAATTCAGTCCTCCTCAAAATAATTTTCCAGTTCCGCTTCTAGATAAAAGAGAAATTTATTAAATTTAGAAAGTGTATACACCGAATCATGGAAACATCCTAAACTTTAGGGTTATCATCCATCGAATGACACTTTCATTAGAAACTTATAGTTATAGGATACTTTTCTAGAACACTTAACGGTTTAAAACTGTTAACTTTGTCTAAAATTTTTTATATAAAATATCCATATTTGGGTGATTTAATTTTTTAAAAAAGTTAAAAAAAATAGAATTAAAAAAATATACATATCTTTGAAATTAAAAAAAAATGAAATAAAATAAATACAGTTGTACAAATTAAAAAACTAAAGGAATATATATTAAGAAATTAAAAAATATATATATAATATAATTTTAAAATTTAAAAAAATATTGCCAAAAAAAAACCGGTGGCCATATTGCAATTTGATTAAAAAATTCATTATAACAAATGAAGTTATTATTGTGTTAATTACATAAAATTAACAGATGATAGAAAATACATATAAAATGAGTAATATTGAAGTGGTCAAAGGTTTGACTATCATGATAACTAGGGGTGGGCGGGTCCGGGTACTCGGCCCAAATCCTAGGAACCGGAATCGACCAGTTCTTGGGATTTAGGAATTGGAACCGGAACCGAAACTGGAACTTGCCAGTTCCAATTCCTAAATTCTTGGAATCCAAAATAAGAGCCCAAACCACAAGTTTTGGTTCAGGTTTTGGGTACCCTGCACTATTCTCGAAAGTTACAACCCAAAGTCTTCATCACATATTTCATTTCCCCCAATTCCTCTACTCAACCCATTGCCATCTCCTATCAAAGCCAACATCGTCGTCCTTCCCGAATGTGTAACACTTCGCTGTCGAGCTACCAGATCCTGTCGCAGCCTTGCTCTACCATCTCTTTCTTTCCATTCTGATTCTTCACTTCTCTTCTATTCTCTTTCTTTTTTTATGTTTCTTCACTTACTCATCTTTTTTGTCTCTCTCTTGTCTTCTATCTTTCCCCTAATTCCTTTTCTCAACCCATTGCCATTTCCGATCGGAGCTAATCCATCATCCTTGTTGAACGTGTAACATGTCGCCGTCAAGCTACCAAATACAATTGCTACCTTGCTTTACCATCTCTTTCTTTCCATTATGTTATTTTTCTAGTTCTTCACTTCCTCCTCTCTTTTTTGTCTCTCTATTTTCTTCCATCTCTTTATTTTCCTCTTTCTTCTCCTTATTCTTCTCTGCTAACAAAAAATTTCAATATTCCCTAATCCTCAATTCCTAAACCCTAAATTGTTATTTAATAGGTAAAATTACAAAAGAGCTCCCATTTTTTTCTAAACTTCAATTAAGTCTTGTTTCTCAAACCGGTTCCAACTTGAGTACTTGGATTTCGATTTCGGTTTTGGTTCATGGTTTAGTTCTGGTTGCTTGGACTAGTGGAACTGGACCATCGATTCTGGTTCTACTCGAACAATATATGATAAATTCACTATCTGTTATTAATTTAAAAAGGTAATATTATATAATTATAATAAGCGATTACCACTTTCTAAGAATCTTATTATCATTATACTAATTACATAAAATTAGTAGATCAAAGAAAAAACATTTAATGAGAGTAATACTGAAATGGTCTAAGCTTTGACTATTGTATTAGTAACTATCATTATAAAAACAACTAGACCGGTGATATCATATAATTATAACAATTTGTCACAAATTCTCTAAAATTTTATCTACTTATTATTTTATTAATTACATAAAATAAATAGATAAAAGAATGTATGTTTTAGAAAAGTAATATAGAAGTGCTCAAAGCTTTGAATTGAAATGATAACTATCATTATAAAAACAACTAGACAGGTGATATCATATAATTATAACAATTTGTCACAAATTTTTAAATTTTTTTATCTAGTTATTATTTTATTAATTACATAAAATAATTAGATAAAAGAGTGTACGTTTTCGAAAAGTAATATAGAAATGCTCAAAGCTTTGAACATTGAAATGATAACTATCATTATAAAAACAACTAGACAAGTGATATCATATAATTATAAAAATTTGTCACAAATTTTCTAAAATTATTATCTACTTATTATTTTATTAATTACATAAAATAATTAGATAAAAGAGTGTACATTTTAGAAAAGTAATATAGAAGTGCTCAACAAAGGAATCAACTCAACAAAAGGAGTTTCAAAGCCGTTCAACGCTTCAGAAAATCCTATTAAGCTCAGTTTGAAGGTTTGTTTCTCTTAAACCCTTTTAAGGGCATTATTTTGCAGGTTATAGTGTGGCAGGTAAGAAATTCCAATAGGGCCTATTATAAATTGAAATGTTTCAATTTGAATAACCTCCCTAAAACCTAAAACTTCGCAAAACCATTCTAAATCAAAATCTACTATTCTTTATCATTCAGAGTAGCAAAATTTCATACTTGAATTGTAAAAACTCATCGTCTCCGAAAAAATTCTCTATTCCTGAACTTCTACACTTTTGCATTTTTCATAAGTCTAATATTCCAAATATATATATTTTAAAATTCTTCTAAAATCTTTAATAACCAGAAAATTTCAAAATTTTATTCCAAGTATTTTATTTATAAAGTTCTTTGTTTTTAGAAATTCAACAGTTTTAGCTTATAGCATAGAATTTTAAGTTATATTTTTCAAACTCATTTTCAAAAAACCTATAATAATTCTAGTTACATTTGAAATCCCTTCAAAACATATTTATTTCCACGGGGATCAATTTATAATTATTTTATATTTTTTCCTATTAAAACCTCAGCTTTTGCTTAGGTAAATAGGTATTATGACCTTTTGTTAAATGATTACCAAGTTTAAAACAAGTCATTTCGAAACTACATAGTTTTATAGGTTTTTCAAATCATAATTTGGTTTTAATTTCCATCTTCGGAAAATGTTTTTATTTTATAAATTATTTTAAGTAAAAGATATCTCTTTTTTTTTTTTTTTTTTTTTTTTTTTTGGATAATCAAGGTATTCGAGTTAGTTTGATATGTCCCTCAATTATATACATAGCTATTTCAAGTTTTGGACACCCACAACTGAATATGTTAAATGAAGATAATAACGGAACTAGCATTACAACCGACAATGACAACAACATCATTCATGAACTCAAAATGTGTAATTAAAAAAATATTCATCATTGATATATCAATACTTTATAAGATCATGCACATAATTTCAAGTTTTTGATACAAATTGTCATTTCTTCGTTTTTTTGAAGACACAGTCGAATACCTTAACACAAAATCAAATTTAAATATGACTTTCATAAATTTTAAATCCATATTTAATTAGTTCACTTTTTAAAATAGAATACAATAAATTTAAATATGACTTGAGACAACTTGTTTTATAAATTAAAATATATATTTTGACAATTTTAAAATAATGATTTGATTCTTTTCCTTTTTTAGAAATATAATTTTTGGAATGCAAATGGTGGAAAAATATATTATTTACCTTAATAGTTAAGTAATATTTATTTTACTCTTTTAGGGGATTCTAGTAATATTTTACTTACCTTATTTTATAGTTTGTTTTAGTATAAAAAAGTAATGTTAATTCATTAAATTATCTCTTTAAGTCTCCTTTGTCTATCTTTCGCTTTTCACCTGTCTTAATTCTGACAAGAATAATATAAATCTAAATTTAATTGGGTAAAACTAAAATGTTTAAATATCAAAAAGTTTTGTTAATTTTGAACTAAGAGGGTGTTTGTCTAAGCTTATAAGTTGGTCAAACTTACTTATAAGCTCTAAAATTAAGTTGACCTGTTTGTTTATAATTTTTTTGAGCTTATAAGTTGAGCTTATAAGCTAAAAAAAAATAAGTTGGGGGGGAGGTACTTTTTTTTTTTGGCTTATAAGCACTTTGTTTATAAGCTAGTTTGACCAAGTATATTACCATATTATCCTTATTTAATTTTAAAATTCCATAGTGTGCCATTGTTTAATGTAATACCTTTTTTAGTAATTTTATAATAAAATGTACTTATAAGCCACATTTTACCAAACACGTCAATTACTTATCAGTCACTTATAAGTACTTTAACCAAACACGTAATTGCTTAAAATTTCAAATACTTATAAGTTAATTTTAGCTATAAAGTAATTGTTGCTTATAAGCTAATTTTCATAAGCTCAGATAAACACCCCCTAAATCAAGCCAGGCTAAATAACATCATTTATGTCTTGGTTTATGGCGCTACACTTACACAGCTAACTTCATAAAGCTGAATATTAAGCTAAGCAGTAAAGCTGCTTATAATTGACTTTGAATAATGTTACATTAACAACTTCTCTCCACAACCTTGACATGACAGCTTGCAATTAGTCAGTTTACAACTAGTTCTGCATGGGTCTCACTAATTAATGTTGAACTGACTAATTACGAGCTGTCACGTTAGGATTGTGAGAAAAAGTTATAAGAAAGGATTGTTGATGTAGTATTACTCATGACTAATGGGCTTAACAATTAACAAAATTAATTACAGAAAGCAAAACAAATGAATAAAACTTTTTTTTTTTTTTTTTTCAAAGGCAAGCCATTTTTGTTGCAGTTTGTGTTTAAAAAATGTGTGAGTTTATTTACTAAGAAGGAAATATCTTCCTGTTAGCGTTGAGTACTTAACGGTCTTAACTAGAGCAGACCCAGAACATACACAAAGGGGACATACATCCATTTTGATATTTACTAAGTCTTAATGCTTTGAGCACTCTACTCTTGTAAAGATATCATCCATCACCGTAAAAGAGTCAACCTCTTCCATCCATCTTTTTTAAAATGAATTGAGGTGAATTTTCATTATTACGAGTTTATTAAAAACTATTAATATAGTGTTTACGAGGCAAACTAGTGAGCTCGAAATGTTTGCGTTACCGTATGTCTCTTGCTTAAAACTTGAAAACAATTAAATCTACCAACTACTTGTACCAATTAAAACAGTTGTTGAAGTGGGACAAAAATCGTCTCCGACGGTGAAGTCTGGTAACAGTGTTGGCACCACTGAGACATGATGTACACATAGTTTCAGTGGTAACGGTGATGACGACGAGGTTTGGCTACGGCAAACCAAACACTACAAAAGAAGCTTTTAAATTTAAAACCTCACAACACTATTTTAATTTTGTAGGTTTTCAAGTTTTTAAATTTTAAACTCAATCATGCTTAATTCTAACAATTATTGCAAATGCAATAAGCTAAATCCATGTAGTCACAAAGTCACGTAATAATTACAGTAAATATGAGTTGTAAACCAGATAGAAAACCTTGCAAACTAGACATAAAGAATACAACACAATAGCCGAATTCATTTTGCAGATTCTAAGGAGGAGCTTTCTTCTCAGTCAAGTACTTCCCAACGGTTTCTGCAAGGTTTCCACTAGCTTGGTGTTCACTATAGAAGCAAGGTTTATAATTTATCATCAACCTCATACTTTATTGTTGACCTTATAATACTTGATGTAAAATTATTCCAATAATTTTGTATTGAGTGATATAGCGTTTGAAGCCTAGTGCCAAAATCCTCCTTTCAAGGTTTGGGTTTCCTTCACACGCTTCTTATTATTAACCTTTGTAATTTTTTCCTTCATATAACCAACTCCAGGAGTTCCTGAAACAAAAACCAAAGAAGAGTTAATATTTAATATTCGGTAGCTCAAATGAAATGTTTGATAAATAATATGCATTAATTTACCTGGTGGAAATGTAACGTTTAGAAGTGTGCCAACTTGTCCATCACCTTCAAGGACTTTTACTGTTCCAAGTACATCTGGCAGAAATGTATTTATAATTGTGACGACTTGAAGGCTGCCATAGATATCCCAAACCGAACAAGCCGTCGCAGCCACCACCGTATTCGCTACAACAAGGCCGTGCATTTTGATGCTATGAATTTGGTTTTTGGATGGGCTGGTTCTTTGTTATGGTAGGCATTTACAATGGTTTTTCTGAATAAAGAGTCAATAGATCTAAATGGGAAAAAGGCAAGGTTTGACTTTTAGTGGATCATAGGAATTTGATAGCTTAGTATGACATTCGACAGCCCATAATCGATTGTCACAAAAATTAATAGTTTAATTCATTTCCTTATATTAGAATAGAATAATATATTCTGAAATGTAATTGAGTATGACTGAACAATTGTCAAAAAATATTTCTTATGAATGAATTGAAGAAGAAGCTAGAATCAAGAAGAACGAAAAAGGAGATGAAAACCTCTGTTTCAATTAACGGAATTTTTTACAAGTCTGAAGCAGTATATACTGCATTAACAAAGAATAAAACGCAAAGTATAAAACGCAGAGTTTTACCCTGGTTTAGAACTTTACAGACAGCACCTCATAAGATACTCTTAAAGATTACAAAAGGCACCCTATTATACTAATATGCTCCCTTAAACTAGACCATGTAACTATGTAATAGCCTGCTATAAACTTCCAGAGATTGAAACTCTGTTTGCTAATATGCTCCCTTAATCTGAACTGTATAATACTTTTCGTCAGCACCAGCACCAACTTATGAGAGCTTAATCACCACAGCACCGCCAACTTCTTGAATTTTTCCAAATTCAGTAAAACAATATCGCACCAGCATCAATAATCCAACTTCTAAAAATTTTCTGCAATGTTTTGCACCCACAATTTCAACTGCAAAACACACCCACAATTTCAACTGCAAAACACACAACATACCAATAGCAAAAAAAACAGCATCAATCTTCAAACCAACAAACAACTGAAATTTGAAAAAAAAAAACTTCAACTGCACCAAATCCAACACATCAATTGCAAAACACACAACACATCAACTGCAACTTCTAAAATTTTCTGTAAACACTTATGAGAAAATCTGCACATTTTTAACTGCACACCAGCATCAATATCCAAAGCAGTAAACCAGCCTCAATCCTGCTATCTTCTGCATACTCAGTTTCATAACTGCACACCAGAATCAGTAAGACACCAAAGTGTTACTGTCTTTTTCATTTTCAGTACACACCAATGAACTACTCAGTATCAGTACTGTTGTCTTCTACACACTCAGTTTCAGAACTGCACACCAGAATCAGTAAGACACCAAAGTCTTACTGTCTTCTTCATTTTCAGTACACACCAATGAACTACTCAGTATTAGTACTGCTGTCTTCTTCATATTCAGTACTAGAAGTAACATTCAGCTTCCTCCTTAGAGACTGAAATCTATTCCCTGGTAAGGCCTTAGTTAAAACATCTGCAACTTGGTATTTTGTACCAACAAATTGAACTGCTAACTGCTTGTTAGCAACCAATTCCCATACATAGTGTACATCTATTTCAATGTGTTTTGTCCAAGCATGAAACACCGGGTTAGATGAGAGTGCTCCAGCACTCATATCGTCACACCACAAAACAGGGGTTGTAGTAACATTTATCCCAAGTTCTTGAAATAAATGATGGATCTAGACAAGTTCAGTGGCTGCTTGACAGAGGGCTCTATATTCAGCTTCTGTCGAAGATAATGAGACTACTCTTTGTTTCCTTGAGCTCCATTGCACCAAGTTACCTCCAAGGAAAATACTGTAGCCACTCGTGGATCGTCTATCACTCACATCACTTGCCCAATCAAAATCCACATAACCTTCCAGAATTGTAATGCCCCACTTGAGGTACGTAGTTATTGTTTCTTCTTTTGCTCTTATTTGAGTTGGTTTCTTGGTAATATTGTTTGGTTGACCTTTGATTGAGTGTTATGTTGAATACTTGCCCTGAAATTGGTTGAAAATAGAAGAAGTTCAGTGTTCCAAGCTTCGCCGGGGCGAAGAAGAATCTTCGCCGCGGCGAAGAGGTGTTGAAGCCACGGGAAGCTGCTGGACAGTTTCGCCGCGGCGACAGAAGCTTCCTCGCTGCGGCGACAGGCCGACCAAAATGTTTGTTAAGTTTTAGATATTTTCTTCCCTAAGGGCAATTTGACCATTCTACCCCTAATTAGCAGGAAAAGTGGGGAGTAAATTGTAAGGAATTTTCATGGAGAATATGTTGCTATGGGGGTGTGTTTGTAATGAATCAAAGGATATAGATAGAATTCCCAAAGAAGAGTAAGGGCAAAATGGGAATGCTTGTGTATAAATTTCATTAAAAGGAATTAAGTCATTGCAAACCCTTCTTTCTTCTTCTCCATCGCCACTCTCCTCTCTTGCTTCCTCTCAAATTCTCTTTCTTTTGATCAAGGAGTTTTAAAGGGCTTTTGGAGTGATTTGGGGTAGAAAATCAACCTAAGGCATCCTAAGGTAAGGATTCTTGCTTTGGTTGTGAAGCTTTGTGAGTTTTTGTATATATTGAATATTGAGGGTTTTTGTTCTTTTGTTTAAGAGTAGAGAAAAAGTCAAGCAAACCAAGTGAAAGGAAGAGTTAGTGAAATCTCTCCATAACAAGGTAAGTAAATCCCAACCCAAGTTGAGATTTGAGAATTTTCTTGATTAGGGTTTTGATAGCAATGATGTATGTATGTGATATACATGTGATATGCCATGTTATTGAGGCTTAAATAGAGATTTCTAGTGCTTTGTGATTGTTTATACCTTTCAAATGTAAGAAGTGAGATGTGGGTTGGAAAGGTAGTTTGAGATGGAATTGAAGGGGTATTGTGGAACCCTTTTTGGAAGTGTCTTTCTTTGGCAGGTTTTGTGGCTATGTGAGGGGGTTTCTCCCCATTTTGGATGGTTAGAGAAAGACATAGAATTATTGTTATAGTAGAGTTTTATTATGCACTTGAGTTGTTT
This sequence comes from Pistacia vera, assembly GCF_008641045.1. Classification (NCBI taxonomy): domain Eukaryota; kingdom Viridiplantae; phylum Streptophyta; class Magnoliopsida; order Sapindales; family Anacardiaceae; genus Pistacia; species Pistacia vera. The sequence goes on from NW_022196435.1 coordinate 442,229, forward strand.
GATGAAATGCCTAATAGAGGTTTGAGTATGAGTAGTGAACCTTAATTCTTGCAACATTGCATGTTGGCATTTCATAAGTGCATTAGTGGAGATGAACCATCCATAGGCATTAATTGTGCATTGAGAAGTGACCTAAGAAAGAGTAGGAAACTTTGTGTATGCACTTGCTCTATGAGTAGAGAACTTTGTGGATGCAACTACTCTAAGGGTAGAGAGAATGAGAAGTGCTAGAATAGAGAGAATGAGAAGTGCTAGAATAGAGTGAATGAGAAGAGTATTAGAAATGGGTGGATGCTTTGTGATCATCACCCGACAGTTATGAGAATCGGGTTGATGCTTTGTGATCACCACCCGAATAGCCATTAGTGAATGGGTTGATGCTTTGTGATCATCACCCGATAGGCATTAAAAACAGGTCGATGCTTTGTGACCATCACCCGATTAGTTATTAGAAAAGGGGTTGATGCTTTGTGATCATCACCTGATATTTAGTAGAGATGGGTTGATGCTTTGTGATCATCACCCGATATTTATTAGAGATGGGTTGATGCTTTGTGATCATCACCCGACAGTGATTAGGAACGGGTTAATGCTTGGTGATCGTTACCCGAAAGTCATGAGGAACGGGTAGGTGCTATGTGGTCTCCACTCGATAGTTACAAAAACCGGGTAGGTGCTTCGTGATCCCCACTCGGTAGTCACTAAGAACGGGTTGGTGCTGTGTGAATTCCACCCGATAGTCATGAAGAGTGAGATGGTGCTGTGTGAACGCCATCCGATCGTACCTCCGGTAAGATGAGGCCATGACGTGTAGTAGGAAACAACAGAAAGTGTGAGGAAAGAATTAAGAGCAATACATACGGGGATAGACAGATAGAGGGTTTTACTTACTAAGCAATATTTTGTGCTCACCCCGTTATTTTCCTTTGTAGATGCAGGATCTAGGTGATGATGCAGTCGGAGGGGCGTCGGCAAGCGAGGAGCAATAGCTACACTGTTTCCCCCTGTTTTGTCTTTTAAAATGGCATTTTTGTGAATGACGTTCTTTGTGTACAAAAGACGAATGACTAATAATAAAAAGGAAAAGTTTTGGGCCCATTTTCTATTGTTATTATGCATGCATTGTACTAGTTTATAGTAGTTGTTACAAGAATAAACTCTGTTCTCTTTGTAAACATCAGCCCATATTGCAGGGTCCCTTTAATGTATCGCAATACTCTTTTACAGGCATTCCAATGGGCAATGGTAGGAGCTTGAAGAAATTGGCTTAGCTGGTTGACAGAGAAGGCTAAATCAGACCTAGAATGGGTAAGATATTGTAGACCTCCTACAATGCTTCTGTAGAGAGAAGGTTCTTCAAAAAAGTCACTATCTTCTTTACCAAGTTTCACTCCCATAGCCGTAGGGGTACTACATGGTTTACACTCACTCATGCCAGATTTAATTAGTAAATCCCGAGCATACTTGCATTGAGTGAGAAGTAAAGTAGAGTCATCCCTTTGAACTTCAAAACCAAGAAAATATTGTAATAGCCCAGGATGTTTCAGAGCAAACTGCTGATTTAAATCTTCAATTATTTGGGTTATAAGTGTGGTGTGAGTCCTTGTGATTAGGATGTCATCCACATATACCAAGAGATATATAACTTGACTCCCTTGTTTGAAGAAGAAGAGACTCGTGCCTGAAGTTGAGTTGCTGAAACCCCAACCAACAAGAGCTGTTTTAAGCTTATCAAACCAAGCTCTAGGAGCTTGTTTTAAACCATACAAGGCTTTATTGAGCTTACACACATAGTAAGGACAAGAAAAATCAGAAAACCCCTTAGGTTGCTGCATGAAAACTGTTTCTGTGAGATCACCATTCAAAAATACATTGTTAATGTAAATTTGTTGTATTTCCCATTGATGAAACACAGCCAAAGATAGCATAATCCTAATGGTGGCAGGTCTAATGACTGGAGAGAAAAGTGTCAAAGTAATCTAAGCCAAGAGTTTGTTGAAATCCCTTGGCTACCAGCCTTGCTTTGTACTTTTGTAAAGTCCCATCTGACTTCAATTTAGTTTTAAATATCCACTTGTAGCCTACTATATGCATGTCTAGAGAATAAGGAACTAAATCCCAAGTTTTATTTCTCAAGACAGCTTGAAACTCATCAGTCATGGCAGCTTTCCATTCTGGAATTTTCAGTGCCTCAAAGGAAGTCTTTGGTTCAGCTAGAATGTGACATGTTGAGAAAAGTGCTTGTCCTGCTGTGTGCTTAGATCGGGTAATCATGGGGTGATAGTTTCCACTTTTGGATGAGCTTTGTGGTTTAGTAAGAGGTAAAATAACCTCCAGGTGTATATTGGGAGAAAAGGTACCATGTGGGATTGAAGCTGAACCAGATTCTGATCCTAGAAATATGATAGATTCATGTGCAGTTTTTAGGATTAACAGAAGACACACCATGTTTGAGAGAAACATTATTTGTGTTGATACAAACTGGATCAGACTGTGGTTTGCTAATGGGCAAGACTACTACTAACTGTACCCCTTGAGAAGAGTTACCAGATTCAGTTCTTCTTGGTGAACCATACACTGAAACAACAGCTTCTACTGGTAAGTCTATATTAACACAAAAACCACCATCTACACACTTAACTGGACTATACTCTGTTCCTCCTGATGAAGCATAAATTGGATCTGGACTAGATTTTATTCTTCTTGGTGAACCATAAACTCAATCAGTAGCTTCTACTGCTAAGTAACACAGAAACCACCATCTACATACTTAACTGGACCAGACTTTGTTCTTCCTGATGGAACATAAACTGGATTTGAAGCAATAGCCTCTGCTAGTAGGTCTGTATCCTCACAAGAACCACCATCTACACCCTTAACTGGCATCTCAATAGCTGGTATCTCAACTATGACATCATCATCCACACACCTGGGCAACGTCCAAGGAAAATAGACTGATTGAGGTGTAGAAGTCTGCCCTGCAAGTTCAACCTTTTTTATCAAATGACATTGAAAACCATGTTTGAAAGGAAATGAAAATTCATTAAACTTGGCTTGTTTAACAATGTATAATTTCCCTGAAGAGGACAGGCACTTGAACCCTTTGTGAGAAGTGCTATATCCTAGAAAAACACAAACTTCAGTGTGATAGGAAAACTTGTGTCGCTGGTAGGGTCTTATGAAAGGATAACAGTAGCACCCTAAAACTCTGAAATCATTGTAGGTAGGTTCTTTATGATACAACTTCTGGAAAGGAGAAATGTTCTGAAGAACCGATGAAGGTAACCTGTTGATTATAAAAACAGCAGTAGTAAAGGCTTGCCACCAAAAACAAAGGGGCATGGCAGCATGAGCCAGAAGAGTTAAGCCAAACTTATGATAGTTCGATGCTTTCTCTCTACCCTTCCATTTTGTTGATGGAGGTAAGGACAGGGGTGTCTAAACACTATTCCTTGCTCTTGTAAATACTTGGTAAAAGATCTGAATTCCCCACCCCAGTCAGTTTGTAAACACTTCAATTTTACCTCAAACTATCTTTCAACCAAACTGTGAAAACTCTTGAACACAGTAAAAGCTTCAGATTTTAATTTCAAGGGATAGATCCACATGTATCTAGTGAAATCATCCACGAAAAGCATGTAATATTTAAAACCTTTAGTGGAACATTCTGGTGCGGGACATCACAAATCTGAATAAACCAATTCAAGAGGACTATTAGTGTTGGATGTGGGTAGAGAAAAGGTGGCTTGTTGCATTTTACCAAATTGACAAGCTTCACAAAACAACATTTTATTCCCAAAAGATCTAGCTACATTGACTTTATCCATTACAAGTCTTAAATTCTTTTCATTTGGGTGACCCAACCGAGCATGCCATAAACTAGTAAGCTGGCCCTTTACATCAGACTTATTTTCAAGACTATAGGAAGCTGAAACCTTGCTGACTTCAGACTTATTGTTAACTCCAGAACATATATTATTATTTATTATAACACTACTAGCACCAAAAGAGACAGTAGTTGAATGAAGGGCAGTAGATCCAGCAGGTACAGAAACTGGTTGTGGGGTTGCAGATGATGTGAAAGTTGTGCCAAGTGGAAGAGATACTGTAACTGATAAACCCATCCTTTAAGTGTTAGAGTAGATGCCTAGAGCCAATCAATTATTGTAGAATTGACTCTTTGTAATAATGTTCATTAATCAATAAAAGGCATTTATTCTATATCGCGTAAATCATTATTATTGCAATATGTAGATATATGTCCTTAGCATGGTAGAGCCGTGACGAGGGTATCAAGTGTTTCAAATCTGATAGTAAGAACCCTATGAGCACATAGGTGGCCATTCTAGAAACGTCCGTAGCCCCAGTATTATTCTGAACTAAGGGCACAGATAATACTGTAAGGCTATCATAGTGTTGACACCCTATCGAAAGGCAGTGACTGATCTCACTTGTCAAGGTGTTTTGGTCACAACGGTGCAACACCTGGGTTTTGTTGTAGGCGATTACACCACAGCAAGTTCACTAGACTGACCCACGAGGATTCCATATGGATGGTAACCCCAGTGTCTATGGAACAAATCTTCTAATGAATGGTGGTGCATGTGATCCTTAGACTTGAGATCACCGGAGCGCCTTGTGCACCGATTGGTGTAGTTTGACACTAGCCTAACGCAGTTCTTTCAGAGCTGTCAATACGGTGGTGATTGGCTGCATCAAGGAGTGTATCAAGACTATGGTGGATTGACAGAGGATTATCACTCCTGGGTACGGGAGAAAGTTATCTCACGGCGCAATTCAGTATATGGCAATGACAATAACTGTGGCCACAGTGGGATTGAGTTGTTGCTATACCAGTTTATAATACGGGTCATTGGTCCAGAAACTGAATAAATAATATCGAGAGTAACCGAAGGTTGACACTATTTCTATGCCTTCGTCTCGTCGAGATAACGAATGATGAAGGATCGAATTGACGGTAACCATATCGTTGACAGGTAGCTACTTTGCTGAATCCGAATCTATGGGTGGCCATGATGCTTGCTAGGGGCCAATCTTGGTCTGTGTATCAGTGAGATGATTAATTGGTGTTAATCGCAATACTATACACTGCCGATATGATGAGGAGCCTAAGGGTACACACATAGAAGACAATTTAGATGCAAGAAGAAAGAAGGGCGTTTTCGTCTTTTAAGGCGAAAGGGTATTTTGGTAATTTCACAGTGCAATAAATTTGCTGAGGTCGTAGCCTTTATTTAATTTGTTAGAAAAATTAAATAAGTGAAATTACGTTTAAATATGTGTTCACACATATTTAAATATATTATCATTATTGTTAAATGTTAATATATATATATATTTAAATATATATATTAATTGATTTTAATTGAGATAATGATGGAAATTAAATAAATCAAATACGAGTGTTTGGCAACAGGGGCGTTTGGGTTGGAGCCCAAGCTATTCCGTATGGGATTAGGGCAAATTGTTTTAAATATAAAAGGAAAGTGTGTGATTTTTAATGAGAGAGTTTTTCTTTGTAAAACCTAAAAACACACAGCAGCCCCCTTTTGAATACACTCCCACGGCAGATTGATTTAGCCTTGAAATCAATTTCATTGATTCTTTTTCTTCTTAATCTTGAAGCCAAGAGGATCTAGCAAATCCCTTTTGGTTCTTTTAAGATTGTCTTCGTGGGGACTATGCAGGTTCAATCCTCCACTTGGATCGGTAGCAAAATGTTCGTCGACAAAGTTGGAGGAGCCTCCAACGTGCGTTGTTTCTTTAAACTCATGTTGAATATTTATGCAGTTTATTTAATATAAATTGTAAAATCATACCTTGATCTGGCTCATGTAAACGATTCCTGAGTTATTATATTTTTCGTTTCCGCTGCGTATAGGGACCGTTTACTAACAGTGGTATCAGAGCTAGGGTACTGAATTTTACATTTTTATGTGTATGGTTGAACATGTATTGATGATAATATGTTGCCATATTGAATCTGTGTAAATCTGTCTTGAAATAGTTTTTTAGAAACTGATTAATCGATTAATTTATTTGTTGATGATCTGCTGGTTTGGTTTAATGCATGATGGATTTTTGTTGAGATTGTGTTTGATTGATTGCAAAATCCGGTTGAGTGGTTTTGGTTGCTGTATGAACAGATCCGGAGCTACAGATCGTGTACGCTCGCCGCGGCGATATAATCCATCGCCGTAGTGATCGTTTTTGCCGCGGCGATATAACTCATCGCGCGGGCGATCGCTTTGGACGAGCGCTGTTGAAAACAGCGCTGCCGCGGTGATATAACCCATCGCCGCGGCAATCGTCCTTCGGACGTGCGTGTACCAAAACCAATGCACGCCGCGGTGATCTAACTCATCGCTGAGCGAGCGCACTTCCAAGGTGTGGGGGTAAAATGCAAAGTTTCAAAACTTTTGAACCAAACGTAAATCTACAAATTGTCAGGGGGTAAATTGTAATTAACCCACAAATTTCAAAAATTGATTGTTTTTGAAATGTATGCTTTGTACATGTTTGTATATTGCATGGCGCCCGGTACATGATCTTAGACCTAAGGGTGAATGTTTTAAAATATTTGGGTATGTATGGTTGTATTATTATTAAATAGGGCCTGCGTGTCCTACCTTTCTCCTCTTCTCGATGTATATTCTCTTCTCATCTAATTCCCCTTGAATGTAAATCGAGGTTTCTAAATTTATTGATGTAAAGAATTTGTATATTATATATTATAAATTTAGACGATAGTTTTTATAATGTACTTGAAGACGAAGCAAAGGACGAAGAACCAACTTGAAGACTCAAGATGTTTATTCAGGACCCCTAGGTGACCCACCGATTCCTATGGCTCGAGGAAATTGGTTTTAGTTGGGCCATGTACCGGCACGTTTAATTTTTGTTTAGAATGCATGCTAAGGTTGAATGTTTGATAACATGCCAAACATGTCATTCTAACAAAAGTAATAGCTAGAGACATTAAATAACAAACCCTCAACTGAATTATATTAAGTCACGTAAGCTTCCATCACCATGGTTTTAATCAACACACTGTTCGTCGAAACCTTGTTCGCGAAAGCGAAGGGTACACTTCTACCAGTGGGAGGTTAAATACATTGGAGTTTTCCTAATGGTGATGGGTCGACTTAAAATGACGGTTTTGCTTGTTCGCCAAAGCGAAGGTTGATAAACGCATCATAGGCATAGTAGAGCAGTACACATATTATGTGTATGTGGTGACATAGTAGTGTCCACTCTACTGATACTGACAATCACACTCGAGGAAAATGGTTGGAGCCATTGGATTGTGTGATTGGCTTGTTGCTTTCTCACATTGAGGTTAATAGTGGGAGCTATCAACTGTGTAGATTATGTTGTGTTGCCTACCTAATAACTCATTTGGCTTGTTCGCCAAAGCGAAGGTATGAAATGGGCAGGATGGATCTCGGTCCACTAGCAAAGTCAACGGGCTTTCCGAGTTAATAGTGAGGGCTTTGGCTTGAGTAAAATAGTGGGAGCATCGTTAATAAAAAACCATATTAAACAACAATGATCTTTATATTAACTTTATCTTTTCTGCAATTGTAGATACACAAAATGAGCATTATGAACGGTGACCGATAATCGAGAAAGAAAACAGGTTAGATGGATCCAATTTCTCAGACTGGTATCGTAATCTTCGAATTATACTCAAGTCAGAAAAGAAATGTATATCCTTGAAAAGCCATACATGGCTGAGCCTGATCCTGATGCCACTCAGGAAGTTAAGGATACTTATCAAAACTTCCTTGATGATGCTGATAGCGTTCAATGCTTGATGTTAGCATCGATGACACCTATGCTGCAAAAGCAGCATGAGAATATGGATGCTTCTTCCATTATTTACATCTCAAGGAGCTTTACGAAACAAATGCTCGACTGAGAGGTACAAGGTGTCGAAAGCACTGTTTGGGAGTCGTGACTGAGGGAGCCCAACTTGGTCCTATGTGCTCAAGATGATCGAGCACATAGAGAGGCTTAGACTTTGGGATGTGGCTTGGATGCAGAATACAAATGGATTTAATTCTGCAATCCTTGCCTGACTTATGCTCGTTCATAATGAATTTCAATATGAACCCGATGGAGAAAACCCTGTCAGAGCTTCTGACATGCTTAGGACTGCAGAGCAGGACTTGAAAAAGTCCAAGCCTGTTTTGCGGTTGCTGCCAGTAAACCAAAGGGTTACGGCAAGGGTAAGGCCAAGGCCAAACCCAAGCCCAAGCCCAAAGGACAGGTTGCTCTTGGGCCTAAGAGGGCATAGGGAAGGGTAAGGTAGTCTGTCTTTTGTGGCAAGCCTGGCCACTGGAGGAAACACTGCAAGGCTTTCTCGCAAGAAGAAGAAGTTAGAGGCTACGACTTCAGGTATTTTTATGATTGAGATTAACTTCTCTCCCTCAACATCTTGGGTCATTGACACAAGAGTGGTACTCACATTTGTACTGATGTGCAGGGTCTAAGGCAGAGTAGAGTGCTCGCCAAGGGAGAGGTGGACCTACGAGTTGGAAATGGAGCACATGTGGCTGCATTGGCTGTAGGGACTTATTGTTTATCTTTGCCTACGGGCTTATTATTGGAACTACATAATGTTATCATGTACCTTCTATTTCGAAATATTATTTCAGTATCCGCTTTGGATAATATGGGGTATCATTTTGAGTATCTAATGGATTGTTGTCCTTTAGGTTGAATGGTATTCTATTTGGAATTGCAAGGTTTATAATGGATTATATGTTCCTGATTAAACAATAAAGATTTCTCAATATTGAAACCAAGAAAGCTAAACATAGCGATCAAAACCAAACATATCTCTGGCATTGTAGATTGTGTCATGTTAATAAGACTCGCATTGCAAAATTCAAAGGGATGGAATTTTGGCCCCTTTTGACTTCCAGTCATTTGAGGTATGTGATCATGCCTTTTAGGCAAGATAACCAAGTCTCCTTTCACAGGACAAAGTGAAAGGGCTACTGAACTGTTAGGCATCATCCATAGTGATGTATGTGGTCCACTAATAGTTGAAGCCAGAGGTGGATATTCATACTTCATCACATTTACTGATGATTTCAGTAGATATGGTTATGTCTACCTTATGAGACATAAATCTGAAGCCTTTGATAAATCAAGGAATTTAGGAATGAAGTACAGAATATGTTGGGCAAAGTATTAAAGCTCTGGTCGGATCGAGGAGGTGAATACTTAAGCTCAGGGTTTTCAGAGTACCTGAAGAATGTGGATAGTATCACAACTCACACCTCCTTATACACCCAACACAATGGAGTGTCAAAAAGGAGGAATAGGACCTTACTTGACATGGTTAGGTCCATGATGAGTTTTAGTGATTTACCTGCACCGTTCTGGGGTTATGCCCTAGAGACTGCGACTCACGTTTTGAACCGTGTGCTGCAAAGTCGTAGATAAGACTCCATATGAGCTATGGAGTGGGCGAAAGCCCAACTTGTCTTATCTAAGGATTTGGGGTTGCGAAGCTTATGTTAAGAAATTGACTTCAAACAAGCTGGGCCTAAATCCTATAAATGTATATTGTGGGGGATCCAAAGGAGACCAGGATACTATTTCTACCACCCAGAAGAGCACAAAATTTTTGTTGTTCGATTGGTGTCTTCCTAGAAAAGGAATATTTTCTAAGAAGTACTAGTGGGAGAAAAGTAGAACTCGATAAAGTTCTAGAACCACAAGGTATACTAGACGAGGACAGGATGATGTGCCACAAGAAGTGGTTGAGCATCATGAGGAGGTTACTCCACAACTTGTGGATCAAAGTGAACTACCTCAGTAGCACAGGAGCTACGTAGATCTGGAGAGTACGCCATGAGCCCGAGAGATACGGTATCTCGTGACTCAACATGGTGACGTACTGGTCTACTAAGACGATGAACCCAGAACTTACGAAGACGCTATATCGGATCCAGATTCCATTAAATGGCTTGAAGCCATGAAATCGAGATGGACTCCATGTACCAGAACCAAGTGTGATCTCTAGGGAACCACTTGAAGGGGTAAAACCCAGTAGGTGTAAATGGGTCTTCAAGAAGAAGTTGACATGGATGGAACGTGCATACTTATAAAGCACGACTGGTTGCCAAAGGTTTCAAACAAATTCATGCATTGACATGAAGAAACCTTTTCGCCGGTTGCCATGATTAAATCCATCCAGATTATGCTTGCAATTGCTGCATATCATGACTATGAGATTTTGCAAATGGATGTCAAAACTGCTTTCCTGAACAGAACCTTGAGGAGGAGTTGTGATATGATAAACCTGATAGTTTCGTCTTTGATAGTCAAGCTAATAAGGTATGCAAGAAGAGATCCATTTATGGACTCAGCAACTTCAAGGAGGAACATTCGTTTTGATGAAGCCGTAAAAGAATTCGGTTTTATTAAGAAAGAAGAGCCCTGTGTTTACAAGAAAATGAGTGGGAGCGCAGTAGCATTCCTAGTGTTGTATGTCGATACATACTTCTGATCGGGAAGATATAACCGAACTTGCAGTCGGTAAAGACTTGGTTATCCAAGTGCTCTCCATGAGGACTTAGGGGAAGCGGCTACATCCTTGGTATAAAGATCTATCGTGATAGATCGCATAGGTTGGCTTAGTCTATGAGTGCATATTGAAAAAGTACTGAAACGATTCAGTATGGAAGAATCCAAGAAAGGATTTCTTCCGATGTCACATGGTGTTTATCTCTCTAAGGAATTGTGTCCTAAAACACAAGATGAGAGAGATAGGATGAAGAGGATCCCAATGCACCGCATAGGATCATCATGTATGCCATGCGATGTACTCGGATTGATGTCTTATGTGCCTTGAGCACTTGTAGTAGATATCAATCGGATCCAGGTGAGCGTCACTGGATGGCTGTCAAGAATACTTTAAGTACTGAAGAGGACTAAAGATATTTTCTGGTTATGGAGGGGAAGATGAGCACTGTAAGAGGATACAGTGATGCTAGTTTCCAAACAGACAAAGATGTTATCGGTCGCAATCAGGGTTTGTATTTGTCTCAATGACGGTGCAGTGAGCTGGAAGGCTCCAAGCAAGCACTGTAGCAGATTCTACAATGGAGGCTGAGTATAGCATTGTCGGATGCGGCCAAGGAGGCAGTCTGGATTAAGAAGTCATTACTGAACTTGGTGTGGTTCCTAAGATTGTTGATCCTATAGACATCTATTGTGACAACAATGGAGCAATTGCTCAAGCCAGGGAACCAAGGTCTCATCAGAAATCCAGACACATATCAGACAATTCCATCTCATCGAGAGATACTTGAGAGGAAAGACGTGCAGATTAGTAAAGTGCATACTGACGACAATCTCGCAGATCCACTAACAAAGCCTCTGTCGCAGCAGAAGCATGACAGGCACTTGAGATCATTTGGTATAAATACACGAATGATTGGCTATAGTGCAAGTGGGAGATTGTAGAGTAGAGCCCTAGAGCCAATCAATTATTGAGAATTGACTCTTGTAATAATGTTCATTAATCAATAAAAGGCATTTTATTCTAATCGCGTAAATCATTATTATTGCAATATGTATGATATATGTCCTTAGAATGGTAGAGCGTGAGGAGGGTATCAAGTGTTTCAAATCTTGATAGTGAGAACCCTATGAGCACAAATGGTGGCCATTCTAGAAACGTCCGTAGCCCAGTATTATCTGAACAAGGGCACAGAAATACGGTAAGGCTATCATAGTGTTGAACGACCCTGTCGAAAGGCAGTGACTGATCTACATTGTCAAGGTTGTTTGGTCACAACCTGGTGCAACACATGGGTGTTTGTTGTAGGCGATTCACCACAGCAAGTTCACTGGACTGACCCACCAGAGGATTCCATATGGTGGTAACCCCAGTGTCATGGAACAAATCCTCTAACGAATGGTGGTGCATGTGATCCTTAGACTTGAGATCACCGGAGCGCCTTGTGCACCGATTAGTGTAGTTTGACACTAGTCTAAGCAGTTCTTTTCAGAGCTGTCAATACGGTAGTGATTGGCTGCATCAAGGAGTGTATAAGACTATGGTGGATTGACAGAGGATTTATCACTCCCAGGTACGGAGAAAGTTATCTCACGGCGCAATTCAGTATATGGCAATGACTAAAACTGTTGCCACAGTGGGATTGAGTTGTTGCTCTATCCAGTTTATAATACGGGTCATTGGTCAGAAACTGAATAAATAATATCGAGAGTAACCCAAGGTTTACTATTTCTATGCCTTCGTCTCGTCGAGATAACGAATGATGAAAGGATCGAATTGCACGGTAACCATATCGTTGACCGGTAGCTACTTGCTGAATCCGAATCTATGGGTGGCCATGATGCCTTGCTAGGGCCAATCTGGTCTGTGTATTAGTGAGACGATTAATTGGTGTTAACGCAATACTATACACTGCCGATATGTGAGGAGCCTAAGGGTCACACACATAGAAGACAATTTAAGATGCAAGAAGAAAGAAGGGCGTTTTCGTCTTTTAACGCAAAAGGGTATTTGTAATTTCACAGTGCAATTAAATTTGCTGAGGTCGTAGCTTTATTTAATTTGTTAGAAAAATAAATAAGAAATTACGTTTAAATAGTGTTCACCAATTTAAATATATTATATTTGTTAAATGTTAATATTATTTATATTTATTATATTTAATATATAATTAATGATTTTAATTGAGATAATGATGGAAATTAAAATAAATCAAATTGCGAGTGTTTGGCAACATGGGGCGTTTGGGTTGGAGCCCAAGCCTATTCCGTATGGGATTAGGGCAAATTGTTTTAAATATAAAAGGAAAAGTGTGTGATTTTAATGAGAGAGTTTTTCTTTGTAAAACCTAAAAAACACCAGCAGCCCCCTTGAATACACCCCACGGCAGATTGATTTAGCTGAAATCAATTTCATTGATTCTCTTTTCTTTAATCTTGAAGCCAAAGAGGATCTAGCAAACCTCTTTGGTTCTTTTAAGTTGTCTTCGTGTGGACTATGCAGGTTCGATCCTACACTTGGATCGGTAGCAAAACGTTCGTTGCCAAAGTTGGAGGAGCCTCCAACGTGCGTTTGTTTCTTTAAACTCATGTTGAATATTTATGCAGATTTATTTAATATAAATTGTAAAATCATACCCTTGATCTTGGCTCATGTAAACGATCCCTGAGTTATTATATTTTTCGTTTCCGCTGCGTATACGGGACCGTTTACTAACATTAAGAACCCTTGGAGTAGCACCACCTTGGAGACTTTATCTTTTATAAAACAATGATCACAATGAAATTCCACGATCACATCATTATCTCTCGTAATCTAAGAAATACTAAGCAAATTTTTTGCAATATGTGGAACACACAACATTTTCTTAAGATGTAATAATCTAGGACATGTAGTGGAAGGCAATAAAGACTCACCCATGTGAGTAACAGGCACATTCTGTCCATTCCCAACCTAAACAATAGATCATCCTTGATAGTTGTCTTTAACAACTAAATTGGTTGCATCAGCAGTCATATGGTTTGTGGCTCCTAAGTCAACATACCACATCTGATCATTGACCACTTGAGGAGTTGCAACAGGTACAGTTGAAGAAGATGGTGCTCCTGGAGATGTTGTAGAAGAGTATCCACCCCCTGGAATAGAATTTGAGCTAGAGTATGAGACATGATTTCCAAGAAAACCATGGTAAAGAGGAACACTCTGATGAAGATTATTAGGACAACCAGAACCATTCAGATTCTATTGAGAGGTAACCATGTTATGCTGAGGATAAGTGGGACCAATTTGTCCAGGATAAATAGAATTGGAAGGACCAAAAGTTGAACCCGAATTCAGTCCAGACTGCCCTATCATAATGCTAGTCAACAAAGCTTGGGCTGCTTGAGCTGGATCTGTAACTAAACTTTGAGGAAACCCCTATGAGGTTAGTTGATTAGAGAGCCCATTATTAGCAAACCCCTGAAATCCATGATCAAACCTGTGATAACATTGAAGAGCAGTATGCCCTCCTTTACCACAAACCTGACAAAAGAGTCTTGGTCGATAATAGCCTCTTCCCCGGCCACGACCTTGCATTCCTTGATGATTAAACATAACATTGGCAGAGGATAGAAACTGTGAGGCATCTGTTTGGGGTTGCTGATAGAATTGAGTAAACTCAGGTCTAAAACTGCTCTGGTTGGTATTGGTACTATAGTGTTGAGGAAAACCAAAATTTTGTTGAGGATTAAAGTTCTGGTGTTGTGTAACACGGAAAGTTCGATGTTGTGGAGGGCTAACAAACTGGTGTTGTGAGCTAGGAAAAGTTTGATGTTGTTGAGGGTTAAAGGTCTGATGTTGTAAGACAGCAAAAGTCTGATTTTGTAATGAAAAACTAGCTAACTGTTGGGGATTAAGGATCTTTGTATCAGTGTTCATATGGACATTTGGAGAGGTTAAAACATACTCGTTGGGGACCTGTTTAGAAGCTATTAAAGCTGAGGCTAACTAATCATGAAAGCTTGTAAGACAGTTGTTCTGTTTTTCCAATCTGATTTCATGCTTGTGTAATAGAAACTGAGCTTCTTGCAAGGTGGTTTGACTACTAGTATGAACCAAATTAGCTACAACAGCATCATATTCAGGCCCCAACCCATCCAGAATGTACAATAGCAATTCTTCATCACTTATATGAACACCAGAAGTCAATTCATCACCTAGCTCTTTCATCTTAAGCACATATTCACTTATACTAGTAGAATCTTTCATAGTACTCTGAAGCATATTGCGCAAATGTAAAGTTCTAGCCTTAGATACTGACTGAAAATGCAACTCTAACAAATTCCAGATCTCATAAGATGTACTACACTTAGCAACATGACGAAACATATTTTCAGAGATAGAAGATAAAAGCCAACTAACCAGGAATTGATAAACCTTTTTCCAGGTAAAATAGCTAGGGTTTGATCGCTTGACTGACTTATCAGAGCCTTCTTCCTTTTCAACCAAGAACAGCGAAGGACATAGTTTTTCACCAGTTATAAAGCCATCAAGACCATGGGAGGTCAAAGCTGGAAGAATTAACGACCTCTAGAAGGTGTAATTCTTCTCCTGCAACTTGATTGAGATCGGTGGCAAAGTGGGAGGTAGATTGAAATTGTTTGAAATGGTGAAGTTATTCTCCATTTCCATTGTCTAAGAAGCAAGAATTGAACAATTAAAGATCAAAGAAGCACCTTGACGTTGGTCTAGGGCCCTGATACCATGAATGAATTGAAGAAGAAGCTAGAATCAAGAAGAACGAAAAAGGAGATGAAAACCTCTGTTTCAATTAACTGAATTTTTTACAAGTCTAAAATAGTATATGCTGCATTAACAAAGAATAAAACGCTGAGTTTTAACCTAGTTTAGAACTTTACAAAGAGCACCCCATAAGATACTCTTAAAGATTACAAAAGGCACCCTATTATACTAATATCTTAGAACGATCAAATGTTTACTTCCATAGGTAAAATCGGCACCTTCACTCCAACAATAAGAATTGAAAGGGGAAGATCACATGCTCTCAACATACACTTGAAGATCTATGTTACAACTCCATCCTACAAAAGGTTAACACTTGACTAAATCACAAAGATGGAATTATGAAAGAAGAAAAAGTGTGTTATTGTAAGCACCAAACTCAATAAGAGGAAACCTCGATCTCTTGGGATTTAATTCTAATCCCTCCAAAGGAATGGGAGCAAAGGGTTTATTTTCAATTGCATTCATGAAGTCAAAGGAAGATAATAATTCAACGACATCATTCATGAACTTGAATATGTAGCTAGCGTAATTAAAAAACTGTAATATTGTCATTAATTTAAATAAATAATTATTAAAATAAATGAATTTCACAATTTTATGAGGTTAGTTCAACAATTTTAGTAATTAAATTATACCACCCCAACTTTGTATTAATGTTATCCATATTCAAATTCATGACTCATGCGATCAAAATGTTGTAAGTTTGCCACAAATCAAATAATCGTAACGTAATTCAACTCGGTACAATATAAATAAAATTTTTGATTGACGAATATAAATTGATATTTGATGGAAACATTTAATTGATCACATAACAATTATTATGATTTTTTATTAACCAAAGTTGATAACCACCTAATAAGTAAATCCGTAAACTGACTTTGTGGCAAGATTGTGGGATGCACTATGTTTTGCTGTCATAACGTATCTAAGTAAAATTTCTTTTCCAAATTTATATAAAAGGATCCTACAATTAATAGAAATGTAGAATTTCAAATAATAATTAACTTCATACCGGTTGAACTGGTAATCAATTAAAATGAATCGACAATTAACGCAATTAGATAGGAAACCATTGACGATTAACACAAATAAATAAAAATAAAAAATAAAAATAGACAATTAATCTCAATTAAATAAAAATAATATTCATGATCAACCACTATACTCATTCCTTCTGACTTTGTGCTCATTACAGGTGAAGGATATTATTAAGGATTACAACAAACAATGACAACGACATTATTCATGAACGCAACTAAAAGAATATATTTGAATCATTTTATTCATTGATATATCAATACTTTATTAGATCATGTAGAGAAATCATATGTTGGCCGTATCTCATACCTATTGTCAAACATAATTTCTTAAGCTATACTATAAACCACTAGGTCTAGTGGGTATTACTATTAGTGAGGTTTGCTTTCTTTTTGTTTTTTTAATTTAATTATGTCCAAATGCAAAGGGTTCATTCTACATGCTAACATTTTCGTATATATATATATATAGATTCAATTGAATATTAATAAAACTATATTAGAAAAAAAATATAAAGCAAAATAGTTGTTATCGTTGTTATGGGATGATTACAAATGATTCTGTGTCGCCGTTGAAGAATATATGATTAAATTGATGAGAGAATATAAATTTTAAAAATGATTTAAATTCATTCATTTGTGGTATAAATGATGAAGTGGTCGCATGCTGTTCTAGATTTTTTCTTGAAGGGATAGAAGTTGTGATTTCGTTAAAGTAGCAGCAATACCTTGTGAATTAATTTGTAATAATTAGGTGAGAAAGGAAAGAAGAACAAAGTAATTATGAAATTAAGGATGGCAGTTTAAAAATCGTGGTCAAATTGTAGATATGTCCAAGTCAAAGGGTCAGTTTGTTAGTTATCAAAGAAATGTGGATCAGCTATAATATTAATGAACGATGTCGTTTTGTAAAAGTAGTTAGAATTGGCTAAAGTACATAGTTCATCAATAAGCCGTTTATCTTTTTAGTCTGTTTACTCTTTAGGGGACGTTTGGATCATATAATGTTTTATTATAAGGGTAAGTTATTTTACCAAAAAGAAAGATCACCTTGAAGATTACTGGAAATATTTAGAAAATGTATTTGGTTGGTTCGAATAAATTGGTGAATCATATGTTTGGTTGGGGGGATAAATGTGTGGGTATGTTATATAGATTGCTAAATTACTCTCCTTTTAAATATTAATATAATAGTTTTTTTTATTATTATTTTTGAATCAATTTTTTAAAATTGAAATTTTGCGAAAACTCCCTAACCATATAAAGCTTTAATTTATGACAAAATCACCTCTACTTAGCCCAAGCCACTACCGACAGCAAGCACCACCGCCAGCCGTGACCAGCAGTCGACAAAATGGCATACGATTGGCCGTATATGGCTGATCAATTACACGCTGCCACGTTAGGATTGTGAGAAACAGTTTGTAAGAGAGGGTTGTTGGGGTAGTAATATTCATTGACTTTAACAGGCTTAATAATTAACAAAATTAACTTCAGAAAAGCAAAATAAATAGAATACAAACTTTTTTTTTAAAGGCAAGACATTTTTGTTGTAGTTTGTGTTTAAAAAATTTGTTGAGTTTATTTACTAAGAAGGAAATATTTTCCCTTGTTAGCGTCGAGTACTTAATGGCTCTAACTAGTGCAGGCCCAGAACATTACGTAAAGGGTGTTAGCAAGATAAAAACATGATCAAAACGCTGCCGTTCTGCAGTTTAAGTGGCAACTAGAAACGCTGACGTTTTTACAGTTTAAGTGTTAAACAAAACTGTGTCATTTTTTACTAGCTTATTTTCTTCTCTATTTTTAGTAAAGTTGAGCTGAAACTTCTCTGCATATTTAAAGAGAAGTCTGCTGCGTTTTCGTGTATCTTTTAATCAATAGAGAAAGTCTTTTTCTTCTCAGATCTTCACTTTAAGCTTCAAACACTTTCAATCTCAAAATTCCACATGGTATCAGAGCCTTGACAAACGTCAATGGCTGAAATCGATCCTCCTAAGTCCATTAACACCGACAAGATGCTGAATAACTTCAACAATTCCAGTAACTTTGCTTCGACCGTGTTCTCATCCAGTTTACAAGTAATTAACCCTAANATCTAAATTCCCTGTCACAATAGAAACACTTCCATAAGCTTGCTCAAAACTTCCTCCAACTTCTATCAAACTCAACCCAACATCAAGCAATTAAAACACTTCTCATAACTCAATCATAACTACTAATCTCAACAATTAAAAGAATACACATATGTATATCAATCTACTCAAAAGAGTTCTTAAATCTCAACTTGGGTTGAGTTTACTTACCTTATGAGAAATTAGCTTCTTTAACACCTCTCCTTTCCTTGGCATACTACACTTCTTCTATTTTTAACCAATTTCAAGGCAATTATTCAACACAACACTCATACTAATGTCAAACAAACAATATTACCACGATGCCCTCTCAAAAAGAGCAAACGAAGGAACAATAACTACGTACCTCAAGTGGGGCGTTACATGGAGAGTGAGATGGTACTGTGTGAATGCCATCCGGCCGTACCTCCGGTAAGATGAGGCCATGACGTTTAGTAGAAACAGAAATAGTATGAGGAAAGAATTAAGAGGAATGCATACGGGGACAGGCAGATAGAGGGTTTTACTTACTGAGCATTATTTTGTGCTCACCCCGTTATTTTCCTTTGTGGATGCAGGATCTAGGTGTTGATGCAGTCGGAGGGGCGTCGGCGAGCGAGGAGCAATAGCTACACTGTTTCCCCTATTTTGTCTTTTAAAAAATGACTTTTTGTAAACAATACTCTTTGTGTATAAAAGACATATGACTTATAATGAAAAGAAAGTTTTTGGGCCCCATTTTCTATTGTTATTATGCATACATTGTATTAGCTTACAGCAGTTGTCACAACAGGTCTCACATAGGTCTCACTAATTAATTGTGAGCTGATCAATTACAAGTTGTCACGTTAGAATTGTGAGAAAAAGTTTGTGAAAGAGAGTTGCTGCAGTTTGTGTTTACAAAATTTGTTGAGTTTATTTTCTAAGAAGGAAATATTTTCCCTTGTTAGCGTCAAGTACTTGAGGGCTCTAACTAGCACAGACCCAGAATTTTATGTATAGGGTACATCACATCGATTTTGATATTTACTAAGTCTTAATGCTTTTGAGCGCTCTACTTTACTCTTGTAAAGATATCATCCATTATCGTAAAAGAGTTAACCTCTTCCATCCATCTTTTTTAAAATGAATAGAGGTGAATTTTCATCTATTACGAGTTTATTAAAAACTCTTAATATAGACATTTACAAGGCAAACCAGTGAGCTCGAAATGTTTGCATCCACCTAATGTTGGAAAAGTAACACGCTCGGCCCGCGGTGGGTTACTTGTTTTGGTAGGCCTAACCCGCCAACAAAGGCAGGTTAGGCCCGCCACTTGTTAGGATTGGCTAGCCCAATCCGGCCTGCCAACCCTAACCCGCTGGGTTAGGCTGAGGGTCGGGCCATGTTACCCCCCCCCCCCCCCCTTTTTATTTTTTATTTTCTAGTTAACTTTTCAAATATCAATAATTAAATTAAATTAATTTTTTTTGTTAACATTTTAAATATTAATTCAATTTTAATACAATACAATTGTAACATAAGAAAAATTAGATTTATTCATTTATAAAAAAATAAAATAAGAAATTACTATAATTATTGCCTCGTTAAAAACCTCACCAAGAAAAACCCAATGGGACAAAAACTTGATAAAGAAAAAAGAGTACAATAATTGACAATTAATTTACAAGTTACAATTTACAAAACAAGTAATTTGGGAGTGGTTGACTAGGACCTCCCTCATCCGTATCATCTACATTACAAAATTGAAAATGATTCTATTACAGTATCATCAACAACCTCGTATTGATCTTGATGGCGCGACCGTTCCCAATCTCGAAGACATGTGAGGACTTCAATCATTTTTTATGAAAATTTAGTCCTCCTTTCATTTAAAATTCTTCCATTTGTACTAAATGTTTGTTCAGATGAGATGGTTGAGATAGGAACAGCAAAAAAATCAAAGGCAAGTCTTGATAATACCGGAAAAATACATTTTCTGCTTTTCCAATATTCTAAGACATCAAAGTTGGCTCTTTGTTGTGGATCTACTGGTAACATTTTGGAGGTTGCCAAATATTGTTGAAGCTCATTACTCTGTGACTGCATGGAGGATATTATATTAGTTGGTGTTGTTGGTGGTGCTTCTGAAGAGGAGGATGTGCTTCAGATTCGGGTCCTTTTCGGCCTATTAAGTGCACTCCAGGAGTAGAAGTCTTAATTTGTTTCTTCTGATGCAACTTCCCTAGATATTTCGCCTCTTTGCAGGTTCTCATACCTGTTTTTATATTGGAAATATACATCTGCAAGACAATTTTTTACCTCTCCTAGTTGATTGGTATATGTTTCGTTTTGTAAATTTTCAGTTAATGTGTCTAAACCATTTTCTAAACCTGCTAATTTAATTCTAGGATCAAATATAGCACTTAAACAATAAAGAAAATGAATGGGTTTCCAATATTTAAAAAAAAAAAAAATTCCATTGCCTTTATTGGTCCCCCTAAAATTTCATTGTTTTTGTTTTTTGTAGATAACTCGAGAATTTTTATAATTGTATGTATTACCAATGGACTAGAAGGATAATACACACCAGAAAGTTGTAAAGTGGATTGGTAAAATATTTTAAAAAAGAATGCTATATGCCAATCATTTTCTACCAAATAATGAGGATCTCTATTATTTGCTATAAAATAACTAATTAAATTTGTAAAAGGTAAACATGAATCAAGCATTAAATTAGTACTATTCCATCTAACAGGCATGTCTAATACAAAAGTTCTAGGAGACATATTTGATTTTATACAAGCATCTTGAAATTCAGCATTTCTTTCATTACTACTAGTAATCCAAACTAAAGATTCTATAATTCTATCAATATTATCTTTAATTGTTTTCATACCACTTTTCGCAATTAAATTAATAATGTGACATGCACAACGTTGGTAAAACAACTTCAAATTGTCATAAAAAGGATAATTAATTTTAAAAAAATCTATAGCTGTACTATTAGCACTTGCATTATCTAAAGTTAAACTTATCACTTTATTGATAACATCATAATCTTCTAAAACTTCAACAATTTTATTATAAATTTGTTGACCACTATGATCCACATCCATTAATCTAAATCCTAATAAAGATTTATTTAATTTACATTCGTTATCAAAATAATGACTAGTCACAAAAATATAATCTTGTTTAGCTCTACCACTCCAAATATTGGCAATTAGAGCCACACTAACATGACAACTATGGGTGTGTTTGGTTTATTATTTTGGATAGGATTTTGGGGATAGTATTGGATAATTGAATATGGGAGTATTACGAGATAAAATTTAAAAATTTATGAAAAAAACCCCCTAAGTTTGCTAATTTAATAAATATCTCAATATATAAAACTATTGTAAAATGACCAAAAGACCCCCACCACCCGCAGTGCCAGATTCTGGCCACCACCGTCGGAACCTGGCCAGAAAATTGTGTAACGACATATACCGGCCGGATCTGGTCGGTATGGTGTCACTATGGCCTTTTTCGGCCAGATCCACCACGGATCTGGTCGGAAAAGCCTAGATCTACGGCCATATGTGGCCGTCACAGCCGAAAAAGGCCAAAGAATGCCATCTTTAGCTGTCAGCAACGGCCAAAGATATGACCATCGTTGACTGTCAACGACGGCCATTTCTGGTGAATTACTGACAAGTTCCAATTAGTAATTCATCGTTTTGGCAGATTCCAGCTACCACCGACGGTGGTTGCCGGAATCTGGCAAGGATGGGTCGACGGGGGTGTTTTTGTTAGTTTTTAAATTTTTTTCAGGGGGTATTTAATGAAATTAATAACCTTATGGGGTCTAAAAGTAATTAAAAAATAGGGTAATATTTCTGGAATAATGTGCCAAACATTATTTGGAGAATAGGATTGAGAATATGGGCAGAAATAATAAGCCAAACGCTACCTATGTATTTTATTTTTTAATTCTAATTTCATTTTCCCAAACAATTTTATTAAATCATTTCTAGTTGTAGTTTTAGAATAACTTTTAAATCCTGGAAAAAATGAATTTTTAATAAATCTTTCAAAATATCTATCTTCAGCCATATTAATAGGTTGATCAGTTGTAGCAATATATAAAGCTAATTGTTCCCTATATACATCAGAATTATAACACCAAGTAGTACCCATATTAGTTTTTTGAGTTTGATTGGTTTCTCTATTTCTATGTCGAGCAATATGTTTATTAGCATACCTTTTTAAAGTACTAGTACCATTACCTGAATTAGCTTTATAAACATTTCCACAATACTTGCATCTTGCTTTATTCACTTGAACTCTATTTTTTGTCTTGTAAAACTTATCGAAATGCATCCAAACATCTGATGTGTGTTTGTCCTCGCTTTCGACAGCAGTTGATGAACCCGCTTCAACTTGAGATGAAGTTGGATGAGGACGACTTCTAGAACCACTGGGAGCTGTAGCAACATGGGGAGCAATCAGGGCAATATTATGAGGTGTATCAGATTCCAAGACTGTGAAAGCAGGACTATTTGAATCTATTGCATTTATGTTAGTAAATTCAGGGGGACTAGGATAGTAGTTTCTTTCATCATCGGAATTGACGGGATAGAAATATCTATCCATTGTAGTTAAAAAAAAAAAAAAATTGATATAGAAGAAATACAAAAATTAAAGAAGGAGAATAGGAATTTGGAAATATGAATTGAAAATTGCAAAAACTAATAAAAATTAAAATGAGAACAATTGAGCAAATTGACAAACAAAAAGAATAATTGAGAGATTTCAATAGAATTAGAGATTAGAGAAAATGAGAGAATTTGAGTTGTGAGAAAATATGAAAGGTTAGGGCTTATTTATAGAAAAAAAAGGGAAATGAAAATGACGAAAAAGACCTCTCAAACTACTATAAAACGGCTATATTTCAAAGATAAAATGGGTATTTGAAAAAAAAAATTTAATTTTTTTAATTTTTTTTGGCCAACTTGCCGGGTTGGCAGGTTCTTTCAGAAAAAACAAAACAGCAACCCACCGGCTCGCCAGTTGCCATATAACAACCCGGCCCGCCCGGGGGTTGCATGCGCATTGGGTTCAAACCGGTCTGCCTATAAGGTGGTCCGGGTAGAACTCTCTTTAATGCGGGTTGGGTTAGGGTTGACCTGCCTAACTCGGTCCATTTGTTCCACCTTTATGTCCACCGTATGCTTTCTTGCTCTTAAAACTTGAAACCAATTAAATCTGCCAACTACTTGTACCAATTAAACCTGTCGTTGAAGGTGGGACAGACGTCATCTCTGACAACAAGTCTGGTAACAGTGTTGGTACTACTAAGACATGATGTACACAATAGTGTCAATGCTAACGGTGATGACGACGAGGTTTGGCTACAACAAACCAAGCACTACAAAAGAAGCTTTTAAATTTAAAGCCTACAAACACCTATATTTAAATTTTGTAGGTTTTAAGTTTTTAAAATTTTAAACTCAAATCATGCTTAATTCTAACAATTGTTGCAAAAATGCAATAAACTAAATCCATGTAGTCACAAATTCACATAATAATTGTCCACAGTTATAACCCCAAATATTAGTTTTATTACAGTAAAATAAATCAACATACAATTTGTAAATTCAAACATGAAAGTTGTAAACCAGATACGAAAACCTTATAAACTAGACTTAAAGAATACAACACAATAGCCGAATTCCTTTTGTAGATTCTAAGGAGAAGCTTTCTTCGTAGTCAGGTACTTCCCAACGGTTTCTGCTAGTGTTTCCACTAGCTTGGTGTTCACTATAGAAGCAAGGTTTGATAATTTATCATCAACCTCATACTTTATTGTTGACCTTATAATACTTGATGTAAAATTATTCTCAATAATTTTGTATTGAGTTATATAGCGTTTGAAGCCCAGTGCTAAAAATCCTCCTTCAATGGTTTGTGTTTCCTTCTCACGCTTCTTATAATTAACCTTTGTAATTTTTTCCTTCATATTACCAACTCCAGGAGTTCCTAAAACAAAAACCAAAGCAGAATTAATATTTAATATTCGGTAGCTCAAATGAAATGTTTGATAAATAATATGAATTAATTTACCTAGTGGAAATGTAACGTTTAGAAGTGTGCCAACTTGTCCATCACCTTCAAGGACTTTTACTGTTCCAAGTACATCTGGCAGAAATGTATTTATAATTGTGACGACTTGAAGGCTGCTATAGATATCCCACACCGAACAAGCCGTCGCAGCCACCACCGTATTCGCTACAACAAGGCCGTGCATTTTGATGCTATGAATTTGGTTTTTTGATGGGCTGGTTCTTTGTTATGGTAGGTATTTATAATGGTTTTCTTGAAGCAAGAGTCAATAGATCTAAATGGGAAAAAGGCAAGGTTTGACTTTTAGTGGATAATAGGAATTTGACTTTTAGTGGATAATAGGAATTTGATAGCTTAGTATGACATTCGACAACCTGTAATTCATTTCTTTATATTAGAATAGAATAATATATTCTGACATTTAATTGAGTATGACTGTACAAATGTCAAAAAATACCTTTTAGAACGATTAAATGTTTACTTCCATGTGTAAAATCGGCACCTCCACTCCAACAATAAGAATTGAAAAGGGAAGATCAGATGCTCTCAATATACACTTGAAGATCTATGTTACAACTCCATCCTACAAAAGGTTACAACTTGGTTAAATCACAAAGATGGAATTATGAAAGAAGAAAAAGTGTGTTATTGTAAGCATCAAACTCAATAAGAGGAAACCTTGATCTCTTGGGATTTAATTTAATTCCTTCTAAGGAATGGGAGCAAAGGGTTTATTTTCAAATACATTCATGAAGTCAAATGAAGATAATAATGCAACGACATCATTCATGAACTTGAAAATGTGGCAGGTGTAGTTAAAAAAATGTAATATTGTCATTAATTTAAATAAACAATTATTGAAATAAATGAATTTTACAATTTTATGAGGTTAGTTCAACAATTTTACTAATTAAATTATACCACCCCACCTTTGTATTTATGTTATCCATATCCAAATTCATGACTCATGCGATCAAAATATTGTAAGTTGGTCACAAATCAAATAATCGTAACGTAATTCAACTCGGTACAATATAAATAAATTTTTTATTGATGAATATAAATTGATATTTGATGGAAACATTTAATTGATCAAATAATTGTTATTATGATTTTTTATTAACCAAAGTTGATAACCACCTGATAAGTAAATCTGTAAAGTAATCTATAAATGTAAACATATTTAGTAACTGATTTTGAGGCAAGATTGTGGGATGCACTACGTTATGATGTCATAACGTACCTACGTAAAATTTCTTTTCCAAATTTATATAGAAGAATCCTACAATTAATAAAAAGGTAGAATTTCAAATAACAATTAACTTCATACCGGTTGAACTGGTAATCAATTAAAAAGAATTGACAATTAACGCTATTAAATAGGAAACCATCGACGATTAACACAATTAAATAAAAATAAAAATAGACAACTAATCTCAATTGAATAAAAAAAATCATGATCAACCACTCTACTCATTCGTTCTGACTTTGTGCTCATTACAAGTGAAGGATATTATTAAGGATTATAACAAACAATGACAACGACATTATTCATGAACGCAATTAGAAGAATATATTTGAATTATTTTATTCATTGATATATCAATACTTTATTAGATCAAGTACAGAAGTCATATGTTAGTCGCACCTCATACCTATTGTCAAACATAATTTCTTCAGCTATAATACAAACCACTAGGTCTAAGGGGTATTAGTGAGGTTTGCTTTCTTTTTGTTTTTTAATTTAATCATGTCCAAATTCAAAGGGTTCATTCTATATGCTAACATTTTTGTCTTCATATTGACATATATAAATAGATTCAAATGAATATTAATAAAACTATATTAGAAAAAAATATAAAGCAAAATAGTTGTTGTTGAAGTGAATGCTAAAAACATCGTCGTATCGGAGGATTAGTGAAACGTCACTGTTTGTGTCAGTTTTTTGAGCTGGATCCTAACTGTTGATTCAACACCAATCCAACGGCTGGAATTCCTACTTTAAGTCAATGATATAAAAGGGCAACAAATTTCAGGAACACCCCAAGTCTTATTTTGAAGCATTCTCCTTTGTTTTTGTGTTTGCTATTAGGGTTTGCAATTCTGATCTGAAATTTGAGTGTAACTTATGTGATTCTTGAGTGATTTGTGTTAATCATTTGAAGAAGAGTGGGATAGCTCTTGTTCTAGGGATTCAGTGGGTTAGAGTCTCCCTAGAGTCAGGTTACGGGTTGTATTTTAGGACTATGAGAGGAGGATCTTGATCTTGTTCTTGAATAGGGTTGTAAATTGTTGATTCGATATTAATAGTAGTACAACGAGCTCACCATTTTCGAAGCTCAGCGCGGCGTAGCTTGCTCAAATTTAGAGCAAGTGAACCACAATATGTGACTTTTTTTTTTATTATTATTGTGTTTGTTTGTTCTAGGCCATTTTTTCAGATTATAGCATAACAGTGGTATCAGAGC
Organism: Pistacia vera; assembly: GCF_008641045.1. Lineage (NCBI taxonomy): Eukaryota > Viridiplantae > Streptophyta > Magnoliopsida > Sapindales > Anacardiaceae > Pistacia > Pistacia vera. Next base: position 469,287 of record NW_022196435.1, read on the forward strand.
TTTTTTGGTAACAAGTGTTTGGGAAATTGGATTCTGGAAATTAGATCCGAGGAGTTCTTTTCTCAGGGTTGTTGAAATTTGGGACTTTTACCAATTATAGGGTTTCTTGATCTAATTAGTGTCCATAGAGCCTATATCCAAGTAAATTAGGGTCGATTAGACCAAGGGTAGAAAATTAAGATTCTGTTCGAATCTTGAAATTCAAGAACAATCTTGAGTTCTTGAGTCCATCAATTCCTAAAAACAAACCTAAATACTCTATCATGACAAACATCACCACTCGAATGGAGATCACCAATATGATGGGAAGATCGACTTCGGAAGTTGGAAGAAGAAGATGAAGGCCCTTCTTTCTCACAATAAAGTCGGCCTTGTACTGGAAAAGGATCCTAAGAAGTGGCCTGAAAAGAAATTAAAGAAGAAGGAGGAGATTGACGAAGAAGGTTATAATCTGATCATGATGAACCTACCAGACAACGTATTGAGGAAGGTTGATGGAATCGAAACCGCCCGGGGTTGTGATGTAAGCTTGAATCTTTGTATGCTCTTCAATCTGCTCCCAATTTAGTTTTCCTCAAATATGCCCTATTTTCTTATAAAATGGACAGTAATAAGGCCATAGAGGAAAACCTAGACAAATTTCTGAAAATGACTCTCATCTTAAAGGGAACCGATCAAGAATTAGGGGAAACCAGTTTAGCCATGATATAACTAAATTCATTAACTTGTGACTACCAAGTAGTCAAGAATGCTCTCCAGTTTCTAGTACTATCCCTAGTGTTGACCAAATAGTAGCAGGTCTTAAAGCTAGGAAACTAGAATTGATAGTGCAAAAACGAAATGGCAGTAACCTATTTGTTAGGGGCACACCAGAAACTAGCCAACTAGCTAAGGGAAACCAATTTAGTCAAGGGTCCAGCAAGAAAAGGGGTAAATGGAATAATAAATAAAAGTTTGAATCTAGGAAATGTTTTTTCTGTAACAAAACTGGTCACCTGAAAAAGAACAGTTACGAGTGGCTTAAGAAACACAAACAGAGAAATACAGAGAGTAATATTGCCTCCACTGAAAGCTTAGTAGAAGAACCAGAGGTCCTTACAATGTCTATATCAGATAGTATTGAAGAGTGGGTATTATCAGGATGCTCATTCCATATGAGCCCAAATAGAGAATGGTTTCAAGACTTCGAAAATTATGAAAGTGAGACTGTATTTATGGGGAACAACCATGCTTGTAGAGTAAAAGGCATAGGTAGTATAGCACTCAGGCTTAGTGGGGGAAAATTGATAAAACTGACTAAAGTTAGGTTTATCCTTGAACTCAAGAGGAACCTTATCTCATTAGGAACTTAGATGAAGTAGTTGTTGCTATAGGGCTGAAAATGGGTGGCTAAATGTGTGTAAGAACCAAAACTTGATTTTGAAAGGGGAAAAAAAGGAATGGGTTATATATCCTATGTGGTGATTTCTGTTCAGATTGTTTCAATACTGCCCTAGTCTCCTCAAACTTGTCTGTTACTGAAAAATGGCACCTTAGATTGGGCCACATGAGCCAGAAAGGGTTAAGCATTTTGAGTAACCATGGAATGTTTGGTAAAGAGTTTGTTTCAACCTTAGAATTTTGTTTGAATTGTGTTTTAGGTAAGCAACATAAGGTTAGCTTCCTAAGGGGAACACACCTAGTAACTAGCTGCCTACAGTATCTCCATTATGATCTCTGGGGCTTTGAAAAGGTCAGGTCCCATGGGGGGAACAACTATTTTATGTCTATTATGGATGATTATAGTAGAAAGGTGTGGGTCTACCCTCTAAGAACTAAGGATCAAGCCTTGTCCAAGTTTATAAAGTGGAAGTTAATTGTAGAAAATCAATTAGACAAAAGAATGAAAACCCTAAGAACTGACAATGGTCTAGAGTTATGCAATGCTAAATTTGATAGATTTTGCAGTGAGCAAGGCATTTCAAGGCATAGAATAGTAAGAAAAACTCCTCAGCAAAATGTGGTTGCTGATAGGATGAATCGGACCCTCTTAGAAATGGTAAGATGCTTTTCATTTACCTCATGATTGCCAAATACTTTTTGGGTAAAGGCCTTGGCCACCACAACCTACCTGATAAACAGAAGTCCCTCCACAGCTATAAATTTTAAATGCCTCAAAGAGGTGTGGGCTGGGAGAAGGCTTGATCTAAGCCGCCTAAAAGTGTTTGGGTGTGCAGTTTATGCACACATAGTAAGAGGGAAGTTAGAGCCTAGGTCTACAAAGTGTGTGTTCTTGGGGTATCAAGAAGGGATGAAGGGATATAGACTTTGGGATAGAGAGTCACCAGGGGTAAAAATCATCATATGTAGGGATGTAGTGTTTGATGAAGGGGTTTTCCCTTGCAAAGCTACTAACCATGATGCAGGCAACCACATTATCTCTAAAAGTACAACCCACTCCACAGAGACTACACCGTTTGAGGTGGAGCTTATGGATCTGTAGGCTGAACCACCTGAACCTGAAGATGAATAGGTCTTAGAAGCTCAACCAAGATCCAATAGTCCTGAATCAAAAGATAAAGAAGCTACAATAGATGTACCTAAACCACAACATGATCAATTGGAGCATTATCAACTTGCAATGGACAGAATAAGGAGAGAAGTAAGGCCTCCTACTAGATTTTTGTATGTTGAACTAATTTTACTGCTTTACTTGTAGGAATAGAGGTGTAAAAGACAAAACCTGAATCATATGAGGAAGCTATGAGTTCCAAGGAGAAGGAAAAGTGGATGGTAGCAATGGAAAAGGAAATGAGGTCACTTGAGGTAAACAAAACCTAGTCCTTGGTCTCTAAACCAAAGGACCAGAAGCTGATCCAATGTAAATGGTTGTTCAAGATAAAAGATGGTGTTTTAGCTACTGACCCACGTAGGTACAAAGCTAGGTTAGTTGCTAAGGGGTAAACCCAATGCAAGGGGATAGACTTCAATGAAGTTTTTCCCCCTGTAGTCAAGTATAAGACCATTAGACTAATGCTCTCCATAGTTGCCTATCAAAACCTAGAGTTAGAACAAATGGATGTGACCACTACCTTCTTGCATGGAAATTTAGAAGAGGAAATTTACATGTGACAACCAATAGGCTTTGTAGACTATAGAGTTCCTGACCATGTTTGCCTCTTGTATAAATCTTTAGATGGGCTGGAATGGTCCCCTAGGCAATGGTACAAAGGTTTGACAATTTCATTTTGAGATATGGTTTACTAGAACTAGATATGATAGTTGTTTTTACTTTACTTTGAATAAGAATATGCCTATATATTTATTACTGTATGTGGATGATATGTTGCTAGTTAGGAAGTCCAAGTCAAAGATACTTGAGCTAAAGAGCAAACTCAAGGCTGAATTTGACATGAAAGACTTAGGAAATGCCAAGAGAATTCTAGGAATGGATATAACTAAAAATATGAGCTGAAAATTAGGCAACAATCATATCGTAGTAAACTGGTGTCCAAGTTTGGAATGGCAGATTCCAAACTGGTTTCTATGCCCCTTGCAAACCACTTTGAATTAAATAAAGGTCAATGCCCAAAAATTGAAGAAAAATTAATAAAAATGGAATATGTCCCCTATGCTAATGTAGTTGGATCTATGATGTATGCGATGATAAGGACTAGACCGAATTTGTCATTTGCCATTTCCTTGTTGAGCCGATTTTTGGCTAATCCTGGCAGTGAACACTAGGCTACCTTAAAGTAGGTATTGAGGTATATTAATAGTTCTTTGAATGTTGGGTTAGAGTTTTGTAAAAGGCATGCTTCACTTGACTTGATTGGCTTTGTAGATTTGGATTTTGTAGGTGACAAAGATACGAGAAAGTCTACCACTTTGTATTACTTCACTCTCGATGGAAATTGTTTAAGTTAGAAGTCTCAGCTTTAGCCTATAGTGGCACTCTCATCGACTGAAGCTGAGTATATTGCTATCGCCAATGTGTTCAAGGAAGCCTTTTGGCTGCAAGGTTTATTGGTTGAATCAAATTTGATAGAGGGAAAGTTAATCATATACTCTGATAGCCAAAGCGCAATCCATTTAAGCAAGAATCCAGTTTATCACAAGAGGACAAAGCATGTAGATGTCTGCTTTCATTTTGTTAGAGATTTAGTCACTCAAAGAGTGATTGACTTAAGGAAAGTGTCCACTAAAGATAATCCAACTGACATGGGAACAAAGATTGTCTCCCCTGCCAAGTTCAAGCACTGCTTGGACTTATTGTTCGTGAAATAAGTAGTGGGGGCAAGAGCTATGAGGGATCTAGCATGAGCTTGCTGCACTAGAAGAGTTTTTAGCATTCAATGTGGAGATTGTTGAAGTGAATGCTAAAAACATCATCATATTGTAGGATTAGTGAAATGTCACCGCTTGGGTTAGTTTTTTTAGTTGGATCCTAATCGTTGATTTAACACCAATCCAACAGCTAGAATTCCTTCTTCAAGTTAATGATATAAAAGGGCAACAAATTTCAGGAACATCCTAAGTCCTCTTTCGAAGCATTCTCCTTTGTTTTTGTGTTTGCTGTTAGGGTTTGCAATTCTGATATGAAATTTGAGTGTAATTTGTGTGATTCTTGGGTGATTTGTGTTAATCATTTGGAAAAGAGTGGGACAACTCTTGTTCTAGTTCCGTGGGTTAGAGTCTCCCTAGAGTCAGGTTACGGGTTATATTTCAGGACTATGAGAGGAGGATCTTGAGCTTGTTCTTGAATAGGTTTATAAATTGTTGATTCAATATTAATAGTAGTGCAGCAAACTCCCCATTTCCAAAGCTCAACGTGGACATAGCTTGCTCAAATTTAGAGCAAGTGAACCACAGTAATTCTAGTGTTTTTGTGACTGTTTTTTTATTATTTTGTGTGTTTGTTCTAGGCCCTTTTTCATATTATAGCATAACAGTTGTTATCATTGTTATGTTATAATTACAAATGATTCAGTGTCACCATTGGAGAATATATAATTAAATAGATGAGAGAATATAAATTTTAAAAATGATTTAATTTCATTGATTTGTGGTATAAATGGTGAAGTACTCGCATGCTATTCTAGATTTTTTCTTGAAGTGATAGAAGTTGTGATTTAGTTAAAGTTGCAGCAATACCTTGTTGATTAATTCGTAATAATTAGGTGAGAAAGGAAATAAGAACAAGGTAATTATGAAATTAAGGATGGTCATTTAAAAATCGCAGTCAAATTGTAGATATGTCCAAGTCAAAGGGTCAGTTTGTTAGTTATCAAAGAAATGCAATTCAACTTGTAATATTAATGAACGATGTCGTTTTATTAAAGTAGTTAGAATTGGTTAAAGTTCGTAGTTCATCAGTAAGCCGTTTATCTTGTTAGTCTACTTTACTCTTTACTCACATATAAAAAGAGTATTGTAACTATTGAACTTAATCAAAATAACACATTGAGAATCAATTTTGTAAAACTCTATGGCTATGTTTGGTTAGGGCTATGGGGAGATAACTCATGTTATCTATCTTTGGTGCCAGACATTCCTTTGTTTGGTTTGACAGTAATATAAGATTATGGGAATGTTTCTTTCCAAATAATGAATATTGTTGGTCATTTTGGGGGTTATCAGATTATCTAGTCAAGGGGTGTTAATCTTTTTTTACCAAATTTGCCCTCAAATGTCTAACAAATAAAAATTACCCAGACCCTCTACATTTGAGAAATTAGCTAAAACATCCCAGCCACAAAAAGTTTAAAAGTTAACTAAATACCCTCAGCTACCAAAGATCACCACCGGCTGCCAGCCACCACAGCTGGTCCTTGGCAATAGTCGTCTGATCGATGCACAATCGGCGAAATTTGGCCAGCCGTGCACCGATCTGGTTGTTTTCGACCATATCAAAGGCCGAAAATGGCCAGATTGCTATGGATCTAGTAGAAAATGGCCAAAATAGATCTAGCAGTTTGTGACCGTTTTTGGCCAGATCCACAACAATCTGGCTATTTTTGGCCTTCAATCTGGCTGTTTCCAGCTAGATTAGCGTGGATCTGGCAATTTTCAGCCAGATCCACTATGACCTAGCTGTTTTTGGCCTTCGGTCTGGCTAGAAATAATCAAAATGATGCACGATTGTCCAAATCTCATTGCTCATGCTTCGTTTCAGTGACTGTCGCTAACAGTCGGCAGTGATCTTGGGTGGCTGGGGGTATTTTGTTAAAATTTAAACTTTGTTGTTGGGTGTTTTAGCTAAATTCTCAAATATAAGGGGTTAAAAGTAATTTATTTAAATAATAATAATAATAATAATAATAATATAATGATATTAAAAAGGAAAGACAATTCAGTAAAAGCTTTTATCAATAATATTTTATTTTTCTCAACAAAACATCTTAATTAATTATACCTATTAATCTAACCAAACATATTGATATAACATTCCTCCGTAATCTTCAAGGTTATCTATCTCACTAGTAATCCTACATTTTCAGCAATAAAACATTTCTTGAACTAAACGCACCCTATATGATAAATATTCCTAGAGGGAGAAAAGTTGGGGGGGGGGGGGGGGGGTTTTGAACAGGAAACTATAAAAATAGTTGTGTAATAAAAACTTTCACCAACCAAACAAGTTATGAACAAACAACACCAACAAAGATAGACAATAAATAAGAATGATGCTAAACAATCAGGATAAGCAATGTTGAGCAATAAATGAGAGAGAGTTATAAATGTAAGCAATGAATGAGTGCAAATGATAATGATGCTTCAAGTAAATATGCAAGGAATAGTAAATGAGTTGAGAGAGAAGAAATGCTCAAAGATTTATAGTGGTTCAAAGCTCTATCCATAAGCCTCCTTCATTCACTTCTTCTAGGCAATCTCCTTAAAGTTCCACTAGAATCAGATTTCACCGAATACACTAGTTTGGTTAGGATTCGCCTCTAGATATATACGATTTGGCCTACAAGATGTTTGAATAAAAGTATGTGAAAGATTGCCTCTTAAACTAGGCTTGAACACATAACAAAAACAATACTTTCAAATGTTTTCAAATGACTACAAGAGAGTGATGATTTGATAAGACTTTGTATCTCTAATATTCTCTCTGTCTTTCTTAGCAATAAAATGCCATATTTATTGCTCATCTCTTCCTTTAGAAGCAAAGAGTCGTTTTTGCATTTAATGCAGGTATGAAAAGCCTACAGATACAGAGGAACGGGCGTTCCACCATCACGAACAGACATTCCTGAGACCAACGTTCATTTCATATAGCTTTATGGCTTCCGATATGATCGTTCCACCATTATGAATGATCATACCAATATCATGAATGGTCATTCCATCACAGGAAGCGGTCGGTCCATTGGCACCTTACAAATTCATAAGAATTCACAAAGCATGCCTAGAACGATGATGTTCTGCCAAGAATGATATTTCAGTGTGAACGATCATCCCACCATGAGGAACGGTTGTTCCATTTTAGATACTTGAACTTTAACTTGATCTTCAAGGCTTGTCTTCCAAGATTTGTTAAAGGCGTGAAATGTTTGAATTCTGGGTACTTTGACTTCTTACATGGATGGAACGGATGTGCTGCTTGGTCATGCTATTATGAGTGACTTCACTCCATTTTGGGCAAAAGTATGCATGATCATGTGGAATGTTGACTTGTTGAGAGGAACGTGCATCTATATAACTTTGTGATACAAGGAATAGTCATTTCTTTTGTCTTCTACGGTCATACCAACTAGGAAAATTGCATTTATTATTTTTTTTTTTGTTACGACTTCTTGTCATACCTTAGCATGTTTGTTAGAGAACCAATCAACTCTTTAGTTAGTTTTGGCACATCAAAACATATAAGGGCTCAACAAATTTCTTGTTTTTTTAGAAGTTCTCTTGAATTCTCTGTTTCTGTTTCTATTTCTTTCTCACATGGTATCAGAGCTTTGATTGATGTCAATGGGTAAAATTCTTGGCTATTCTCCATCGCCAAACAACACTGAGGAGATGTTAAGAGAATTACTAAGTCAATATAATCTGCACTTGCTTCTTGCTTGCAAGTAATCAATGAAAAACTCATGCGAAACAACTATAGGTCTTAGAGCTCACAAGTCTTGTTTGTAGTTGGCTCCTGATAATCCTATGATTATACTGTTTTATCTATGCTTTTTGGCTGGATTTTGGATACTTTTTCTTAAGTTTTTGCCTGAATTGCAACTTAATTTCATATATTTTATATTTCAGGCCAAAACATGCAGTTAAAGCAAACACTAAGCAGAATTGAGTTTTTGGACCCATAATCAAGCGAATTCCAGGAATCGGGAAAGTTCTGATATAGATTCAAAGCACTATGAAGCTTGCTTCTATTGGAGATCACAAAGATTGAAGATTCAAGCAAAGAAGCAAGCGGAGGGCAGTTTCGTAAACTCAGAATAGTTTAGAAAAGTTCGCGGTGGCGAGAAACTTTCGGCTCAGATAGTGAAATAAAATCCAACTCGATGCCACGACAAAAACTGCAATTTACAGTTTATTAAAACTACGCGTTTTAATTGTATGGGATTAGTCTTAGGGTTAGGGGTTGACTATTTGAGAGAGCTTAGTTATTTTGAAAGGAGTTCGACACTGTTTGGAGAAAAAAGAGAGAAATTGGAGATTTGAAGCCTTTGGGTTCATCAAATAGGGAAGATTCACTCTCTTTTCGTTATTCCATCATGTTGAACTCTATGTTTACATATTTTATTTTGATTTGCTTTAATTTTAGTATGAACTAACTCACTTTTGGGTTAGGGTTTTGATGTAATTGGGATTTTAATGTCTAATCAATAAATTGATGTTGCTTTCATATTCTATTGCTTGGATTATGTATTTATTCTTGTTCTAATTGAAATTTAATTGTTGAGCATGATGAGACTGAGAAGTGAATCATGCATTAGCCTCTTAGAGTAAATACCATTGATTGATTGAACGCTAGAGATAGGTTCGAAGATCCATGAAATCAATTTAGGATTCCACTTAGCTTAACGGACTTAGAACTATTAACCTTCATTCTGTTGGGTGCGGAAGTTTAATAAGGATAAGTAGGAAAACATAGCCTAAGAAGGCATGTTTTACAGGTTAGGGTGTCCGATTTATAATCCTTGCATGTGAACTTGAAGCAACAGAAATTTTAGATTATTCATAAATCCTAGTGAAGTCAAAACCCTAACCGCTTTGTCTTAATCGATATTTTTCTTGAATTGATATTGCTTTCATTAGTTTAATTTTAAATTACGTTTTGAGTTTTGTTTTAATTTCAGCTTAATTGTCTGCCGCAAATCCAACCATTTTTCATTTGCTCCAACTTGATACAAATTAGGAAAATTAGTACTTGACATGTAATCCTCGTGGGAACGATACTCTACTCATCATTCTATTACTTGTTGCAACTAGTGCACTTGCTACACATTTCATCTTTATGAAAATACGCATCAAGTTTTTGGCGCCGTTGCTGCGGATTGATTTTTGTTAATATTAAGTTTTTTTTGGTTTTAGCTAGATTGAAGTTTAATTTTAGTTTTAATTGTTTTCTAGTTTAATTCTAGTGTTTCTTTTCTGTTCGGTTGTGATCTCACACTCTCTTTCTTTTTGTGTAGTTTATGCGAAGAGCTAGACATCATCCAGTGGTTCCTATTGATCCAGAGATTGAAAGAACCGCAGGAAGACTTAACTGAGAGAGAAGAGAATGAGAAGCGATAGTGATTGAGATGGCTGAAACCAAAACTTTGAGGGAATTCTCAGTTCCCTCCGTTGATGGTAGCGGTCCAAGTATCACTAGACCACCGGTGCAAGCCAACAATTTTGAAATAAAGCCGGCAATCATCCAAATGATACAATAGTCAGTACAATTTAGGGGAGATCTGAAGGAAGACCCAAATTCACACATTGCAAACTTCTTAGAGATCCGCGATACTTTCAAATCAAATGGAGTGTCAGACGACGCCATTAGATTAAGATTATTTCCTTTTTCATTAAGGGATAAAGCAAACGGATGGTTAATGGCATTACCACCAGGAACAATCACAACTTGGAATGAATTGGCACAAAAGGTCTTGACTAAATACTTCCCTCTAGCGAAATCTACAAAGATGAGAAATGATATCACATCATTTATCTAGGAAGAAAATGAATGACTTTATGAAGCATGGGAGAGATATAAGGAACTGTTGAGAAAGTGTCCACACTATGGTTTGCCTGTTTGGATGCAAGTCCAAACTTTCTATAATGGGTTGCTAACAAATGTGCAAACAATGGTGGATGCAGCAAGTGGAAAAGCATTGCAAAACAAGACACTTAAAGAAGCATATGAGTTACTTGAAGTCCTGACAAGTAACAACTATCAGAGAACTAATGAAATGTTAGGAAGTGATCCATTTACACAGCGAAAACAAAAACTTTTAACAATACGGATCGTTCCATAGAACCAAGATCAGGGCACAAATTTATAGTTTATATCAAAATAAGAATCTGCAGAAAACTAATATAGAGTTTAAGAAATCATACGCACGTTTGGAGGCTCCTCCAAGTTATCTCTAAATGTATTTTGCTACTGACCCAAGTGTAGGGTTGAACCAAAGTAGTCCACACGAAGACAATCGCAAGGAACTAAAAAGGGATTTGCTAGATCCTCTTTAGCCTTAAGAACAAAGAAGAAAAATCAAAGAAATTTGATTTTAGGCAAAAACCATTCTGACGTGGGAGACTGTTTAAGGGGCTAGAGGTTTTTCTCTTTTTCAATGAATGAGTGAAATGAAAATCTCTACACTTTTTCAATTAACCTTTTTCTTTTATAGTAAAGTTTAATTGCCCTATTCCCATATGGAATAGACTTGGGCTCCAACCCAAACACCCATTTTTTTCAAACACTCCCATTTAGATATTTATTTTAATTTATCATTATCTCAATTAAAATCAATTAATATATATTTAATATATATATTAACATTTAACAATAATGATAATTTATTTAAATATATGCGAACACATATTTAAGCGTAATTTCACTTATTTAATTTTTCTAACAAATTAAATAAAGGCTACGGCCTCAAAAAATTTAATTGTACTGTGAAATTACCAAAATACCCTTTCGCTCAAAAAGATGAAAACGCCCTTCTTTCATTCTGGCTCTTAAATTATCTTCTATGTGTGTGACTCATAGGCTCTTTATCATACCGGTAGTGTATAGTATCGCAATTAACACCAATTAATCGTCTCACTAATACACAGTCAAAGATTGGCCCTTAACAAGGCATCATGGCCACCCGATAGATTCGGATTCAGCAAAGTAGCTACCTGTCAATGATATGGTTACCGTACAATTCGATCCTTTCATCATACGTTATCTCGACGAGATGAAGGCATAGAAATAATGTTAACATTTGGTTACTCTCGATATTATGTATTCAGTTACTGGACCAATGACCTGTATTATAAACTGGGTAGAGCAACAACGCAATCCCACTGTGGCCACAGTTTTAGTGTCATTGCCATTTACTGAATTACACTGTGAGATAACTTTTCTTGTACCCGGGAGTGATGAATCCTCTATCTATCCACCATAGTCTTGATACACTCCTTGATACAGCTAATCACTACCGTATTGACAGCTCTGAATATAACTACATTAGGCTAGTGTCAAATTGCACCAATCGGTGTACAAGACGCTCTGGTGATCTCAAGTGTAAGTATCACATGCACCACCATTCGTTAGAGGATTTGTTCCATAGACACTGGGGTTACCATCCATATGGAATCCTCTAGTGGGTCAGTCCAGTGAACTTGATGCGGTGTATTCACCTACAAGCACCTATGTATTGCACCAAGTTGTCACCAAACAACCTTGACAAGTGGGATCAGTCACTGCCTTTCGACAGGTCGTTCAACACTATGATAGCCTTACCGTATTATTTGTGCCCTTACTTTAGAATAATATTGGGGCTACGGACGTTTCTAGAATGGACACCATATGTGATCATAGGGTTCTCACTATCAAGATTTGAAACACTTGATACCCTTGTCACATTTCTACCATTCTAAGGACTTATATCAATACATATTGCAATAATAATGATTTACGCGATATAGAATAAAATGTTTTTTATTGATTAATGAACATTATTACAAAAAGTCAATACTACAATAATTGATTGGCTCTAGGGCATCTACTCTAACAATCTCCCACTTGCACTATAGCCAATCATTCATGTATTTAATACCAAATGATCGCAAGTGCCTTTCATGCTTTTGTTGCAACAGAGGCTTTGTCAGTGGATCTACGAGATTGTCATCAGTATGCACTTTATTGATCTGCACATCTTTCCTCTCAACTATCTCTTTGATGAGATGGAATCGTCTGAGTATGTGTCTAGACTTCTAATGAGACCGTGGTTTCCTAGCTTGAGCAATTGCTCCATTGTTGTCATAAGAGATCTATAGGATCAACAATCGTGGGAATCACACCAAGTTCAGTAGCAAACTTCTTAATCCAGACTGCCTCCTTGGCTGCATCTGACAATGCAATACGCTCAGCTTCCATTGTAGAGTCTACTATAGTGATTTGCTTGGAGCTCTTCCAGCTCACTACACCGCCATTGAGACAAAATACAAACCCTAATTGTGATCGATTATCATCTTTGTCTGTTTGGAAACTAGCATCACTGTATCCTTTTACAGTGAGCTCATCTTCCCCTCCATAAACCAAGAACATATCCTTAGTCCTCTTCAGGTGAATATTCTTGACAGCCATCCAGTGATGCTCACCTGGATCCGATTGATATCTACTACAAGTGCTTAAAGCACATGAGACATCAATCCGAGTGCATAGCATGGCATACATGATGGATCCGATTGCTGATGCATATGGGATCCTCTTCATCCTATCTCTCTCATCTTGTGTTCTAGGACACAATTCCTTAGAGAGATAAACACCATGTGACATAGGAAGAAATCCCTTCTTGGATTCTTCTATACTGAATCTTTTCAATACCTTGTCAATATATGCACTCTGACTTAGGCCAAGCAACTTACGCGATCTATCACGATAGATCTTTATACCAAGGATATAGGCTGCTTCCCCTAAGTCCTTCATGGAGAAGCTCTTGGATAACTATGTCTTTACCAACTACAAGTTCGGTATATCATTCTTGATAAGAAGTATGTCATCGACATACAACACTAGGAATACTACTGCCTTCCCACTCACTTCCTTGTAAACACAGGGCTCATCTTTGTTCTTGATAAAGTTGAATTCTTTTACGAATTTATCAAAATGAATGTTCCAACTCCTTGAAGCTTACTTGAGTCCATATATGGATCTCTACAACTTGCATACTCTATCAGCTTGCCCATCAAGAACGAAACCATCGGGTTGTGTCATATACACATCCTTTTCAAGGTTTCCGTTCAGGAAAGCTGTTTTGACATCCATTTTCCAAATCTCATAGTCATGATATGTAGTAATCGCAAGCATAATCTGGATGGATTTAATCATGGCAACCAGTGAAAAGCTTTCTTCATAGTCAATACGATGAGTTTGTTTGAAACCTTTGGCAACCAGTCGTGCCTTATAAGTATGCACCTTGCCATCCATGTCAGTCTTCTTCTTGAAGACCCATTTACACCCTATGTGTTTTACCCCTTCAGGTGGTTCCACCAGAGACCACACTTGGTTATGGTACATGGAGTCCATCTCAGATTTCAAGGCCTTAAGCCATTTAATGGAATCTGGATCTGATATAGTGTCCTCATAGGTTCTGGGCTCATCTTCTTGGTAAACTAGTACGTCACCATGTTGAGTCACGAGATAATCGTATCTCTCAGGCTCATGGCACACTCTCCCAAATCTACGTAGCTCCTGTGCTACCTAAGGTGGTTCACTTTGATCCACAAGTTGTGGAGTAACCTCCTCATGATGTTCAACCACCTTCAGTGGCACATCATCCCGTCCTTCGTCTAGTATATCTTATGGTTCTAGAACTTTATCGAGTTCTACTTTTCTCCTACTAATACTTCTTAGAAAAAATTCCTTTTTTAGGAAGACACCAAAATGAGCAACAAAAATTTTGCGCTCTTCTGGGTGGTAAAAGTAGTATCCTTTGGTCTCATTTGGATACCCCACAAATATACATTTATAGCATTTTGGGTCCAGCTTGTTTGAAGTCAATTTCTTAACATAAGCTTCGCAACCCCAAATCCTTAGATAAGACAAGTTGGGCTTTCACCCACTCCATAGCTCATATGGAGTCTTATCTACAGACTTTGACAGCAAATGGTTCAAAACGTGAGTCGTGGTCTCTAGGGCATAACCCCAGAACGATGCAAGTAAATCACTAAAACTCATCATGGACCTAACCATGTCAAGTAAGGTCTTATTCCTTCTTTCTGACACTCCATTGTGTTGGGGTGTATAAGAAGGGGTGTGTAACACCTCCTCTTTAGTACTATTCTTATAATACATACTATGTAGATTATAGTTACACGTAGCGTATGGAAAATAGTGGGCTCAAATTTTTCTTTACTCATAAAATATAATTCATTACAATTACAAAAGACTATGTATTTAAAAACTTTCTAATTAATACAAAATATCATAGCTGGTGGACAGTGGTGCCAAAACTCTTCGCTCCTCGACGTTCATCCGACTGCTGCTCCTATTTCCTGCAAAACAGAGAAGAACAATGGGGTGAGCACAACGATGCTCAGTAAGTAAAACCTCTACTACATGTCCCCGCAACTCACTCTTTGGTACTTTTCTCACTCTACTGTTCTTCTATTTCTATTTCTCACTGTCTTCCTCTTTCTTTCTAATACTGTTATTCTCCTTTAACTCTGCTCTGCTCTTTTTTTTTCTTTCTTTCTTTCTTTCTCTCTGTTCTTTTTCTCTTACTCTTACTCACCATGAAGGAAAATCATGGTTCTCTCTTATTCTCAACATACTCATCATGAAGGAAAAATCATGGTTCTTGCCTGTATAAGCTCTACATGCAATTAATACAAAAGAACTACATGTTTCTTTCTTCTACTCTCTATTCTTATTAGCTCAAACTTCCGCATTCTTTCTCATACTCTCTCTCTCTTTCTATCTCATTCTTTCTCAAGCTTTCTCATTCTTTAATTCTTTCTATTTATCTCATTCTCATTTCTGTTTCTCTTTCTCATAATTCTTTTCTGTTAACCCTCTTTAGTAGTCATGGCCTCATCTTACCGGAGACACGGCCAGGACTCACTCCCGCTCTATGTGACTTTTCCTCATCCTAGCCGATCGTACTTGGTTATGCATGGATTCGGAACCCTTGGTCACGTGAGTGTATAATCTCTCTCTCGGGTACTCGGGTATAGCCCTCATCCGCATGCACTCTCACGGGCTACACCATTTCTCAATCTCATACTCATGCTGCTCTCTCAATGCGGCGTACATGCAGGAATACTCTACCCATTACTCACAGGTTCCCCATAGCACAACCTAGTCTATGCTCTTATCTCTCTCTTATTCTTTCTCATGTTTGCTCATCTCTTTCTCAAGCTAGTACTCATAATATAGCGTAACTCTTAGCTTTTCTCATCTCTGTTCTTTCTATTTCTGTTCTTTCTCATTCTTACTCATTGGAATGTCACGACCTCATCTGACTGGAGGCACGGCTGGGCGCTACCACTCTACATGACTTCCGCTCATTCCTCTACTGATCAGATTTAGTCATGCATGGATTCGGAACCTTTGGCCATGTGAGTGTACATGCTTTCTCTCTATCTCTCTCAAATGTCACGACCCCTTCTTACCGGAGGCACGGCTGGAACCTCATGTTCCACTCTACGTGACGGTCACGGAGGCACGGCTGGGGATCACAAAGCACCCACTCTCATGACTCTACTCATCACTCACAGGTTCCCCATCGCACAACTTACTCTATTCTCTTCTGTAGCACTTTTCTCTCTTCGAGTTCTCAATATCTGTTTCTCTTTACTATCAAAGTGTTCTCATTATCTTTACTCTTAAGAGTTGCTATTCTCAACATTCTTTACTCTTTCTCACTCAAACTATTACTCATAGTATAGCTTGTACTCAAAATTCTCTACTCTTAAGCTAGTACTCATAAGGTAGCTCATACTCAACATTCTCTATTCTTTCTCAAACTACTTCTCAATGCATAAGTAATTCATATGGATGGTTCATACTCATTAATGCACTTATGAAATGCCAAATGCAATATTACTCTAAAATCGTCATTCTGCACAGGTCACCCTAAAAAGGCCATAACTTGAGTTATACACCTCGGATTGCTAAGGTTTTGGTCTCGTTTTAAAGCTTAGAAACAAGGCTACAACTTTGATGTTTTGGTCTCAGCCCAGTTCAAGTTGTAAGATGCCAAGAAATCACTTAGAAAGTCACGACAGTGACAGGGCAGATTCTCACTTAGGCATTTCATCAAACAACTCATGTGCATAAAAACACTCTACTAAAATTACTACTATACTTCATTCTCTAGCCATCCAAAATGGGAGAAAACTCCCTCATATAACCATAATCCCTGTCAAGAAAAGCACTTCCAAAAAGGTTTACACAACATCTCTCAAACTTCATCTCAAATTCCATTTCTCATCACACATCAAAAACACTTCTCATAATACATATTCATCTCAACTCAATTCTCAACAACATAACATACTTATACAAGCATACATCTCTACTCAATCTCTAAATCTCTACTCAAAAACTTATCAAAACTCAAGTTGGTAGGATTTACTTACCTCCTACTTGAGTAGTCTCCACTAAAGCTCTCTACTTTGTTGGACCATAGCTTTCCCTTATTCCTAAACATAAACTTAGTAAGAACTTAACCCTTACAAGAAAAAACTATTCTAAAGTAGGGATTCTTACCTCTTCTTGCTAGGATCATTCTTTGTCAAATTCCAACTCAAAACTCTCAAAATCCCTTGGAATATTGAGTGAGGAATTGAGAGAAAATGGGAGATGAAGAGGCGGTGGAAATGGGTGCAATGAATGGGTGTAGAAACTCAACTTATTAGCTCATATAATATACACTCTTTCCATGTTTGCCCTTACTCTTTCTTGAAAATTCCACCTTTATCTTTAACTCTTTACAAACTCACCCCCATTACATATTCTCCATGAAATTTCTTAATTTTACTCCCACTTTCTGAATTAGGGGTAGAATGGTCATTTTACCCCTATGAAGAATTTCTAGGAGACTCAAGGAACTTTTCTGCCGTCCTGTTGCCGCGCGAAGAACTTCCTGTCGCCTGTGCGAAACACTCCAGAACCGACACGCAACACAGAACCAACGTCGCCGCGGCGAAGATTCTTCCTCGCCCCGGCGAAGGCTGTAACTCAAAGTTTGCCAAGTCTTGATCAATTCCTTGATACACAGTCATCAAACCCAAAACATCAACTCAACCAAAGGCCAACCAAACAACATGAGCAATATACAAACTCATAGGGGCAATTCAGTAATCCTTTAGGCCATACATAAACAATGGCTACGTATTCAAGTGGGGTGTTACAGGGTGAGGTTGTGATACTATCCCACAATCCTTCAGGTACTTTGAAACCCTGAACTAAGTATTCACCTCCTCGATTGACTGAAGAGTTTAATACTTTTGCCCCAACATATTTCGTTACTTCATTCCGAATTCCTTGAATTATCAAGGCTTCAGATTTATGTCTCATAAGGTAGACATAACCATATCTACTGAATCATCAGTAAATGTGAGAAGTATCAATATCCACTCTGGCTCAACTTAGTGGACCACATACATCATTATGGTGATGCCTAACAGCTAGTAGCCCTTCACCTTGTCCTGTGAAAGGAGACTTGGTTATCTTGCCTAACAGGCATGACTCGCATACCTCAAATGACTGAAAGTTAAAAGGTCCAAAACTCCCCATCCCTTGAAGTTTTGCAATGCAAGTCTTATTAACATGACACAATCTACAGTGCTAGAGTATGTCTGGTTTTGATGTTATGGTTTAGTTCTGTGTTTCAATATTAAGATATCTTTATTGTTAAATCAAGAACATATAATCCATTATAACCTTGCCATTCCAAAGATACCATTCAAACTAAATTACAACAACCACTAGATATCTCAAAATGTACCCTATATTCCAAAGCAGATACTGAATAATATTCTAGAAATAGAAGATACGTGATAACTGTTATGTAGTTCCAATAACAGTCCGTAGGCAAAGATAACAGTAAGTCCCTACAGCCAATGTAGCCACCTGTTTCCATTTCCAACTCGTAGGTCCACCTCTCCTTGGCGAGCTACTCTACTCTGCTTAGTCCATGCGATCAATACAAATGTGAGTACCACATCCTGTGTCAAGACTAAGATGTTGAGGGAGAGAATTAATCTCAATCATAAAATACCTGAAGTGTACATCTGACTTTTCTTGTTACGAGGAAAACTTGCAGTGTTTCCTCAGTGGCAGGCTTGCCAAAAAGAAGCATACTACCTTGCCCTTCCCTAGCCACTCTCAGCCAAGAGCAACCTATCTTTGGTGGGCTTGGGTTGGCCTTGGCTTACTGTTGCTGTTTCCCTGTTATGGCGTAACCAAAAACAGGCTTGGCTTTTCAGTCCTGCTCTGCGTCTTAGCCTGTTCACAAGTCTGACAGGTTTTCCTTCCATCATGTCTATTGAAGTTCATATGAACGTGAGATAAGAGTCAGGACGATTGCGACCAATCATTCGCTATCCCCTCAGAGACCGAGCACCATCACTTGGGCTGACTGTTGGCTGGGCTATGTGACTACCCCTTTACGGATACCGTAAAGCTCTTTCATCCGCTGCGTCTCATGTTAAGTTTCCAGGACTTTTCTTGCCCACCCTTCATGGTCAGCATGAATGTCATTACCTGACCGAGTTACCACTGGTGCAAAGGCCTAAGTGCGCCTCCGATTCCACCCAATCCTTGCTTGTACATCACCATCCACAGCCACATCCAAGTCAAGCTGGTCTATGCCTGCGCGTCCCTTTCGCCTTGTTTCTGACATCCGACTGGACTCAGACATTGGGCTCGCATTAACTGACCCCCGCCTAGAAGCTGCTTCGCTATCACCCTTGGTCTCTTTTTTGCTTTTTCGCAACAAGACATCCTAGATGGTGTAGTAATAAGAGGTCCTATTTCTCCTGCCTAGAACTTTGCACCATTGGTGTCACATGCTAGATCTCAGCTATTGCATGCTAACAGTATCATAGAGGAATTGTTATAATTGTGAGGTTCCGTGTATCTCATGTAGATGGGACATTACGAGGATATCTACTTACCATGTTGGAGGCATCTTTTAGGGATACCAATTTTCTGTTGTTAATCCGAAGATTACGATACCAGTCTAGAACCATGTTGATCTCATCAACCCGTTCCTCTTCACTGCTACCAGCGATTATTGTGCGCACCCAGGTCCATAATGCAACATTTAGTGAATCTTCAATTGTAGGAAAATAAAGTATTATAAAGCTCATTATTATTTAATAGGTTTTTTAAACGATGCTCCCACTATTTACTCAGTCAAGAGCCCTTACTATTAAAGCAGGAAAGCCCATGACTTTCAGGGACCGAGACATCCTCCCCTTCCCATTTCAAACGTTCGTTTGGCGAACAAGCCAAAATGAGTTTGATTAGGTAGGACAACAAACTTAATCCACACCAGTGATAGCTCCTACTATCAACCTGTCACAAAATCCAATGGTCACTAAATGCCATCGTCTTCAAGTGTGATTCTCAGTATCAATAGAGTGGACACTACATGCCACCACGTACAACAACATGTGTACTTCTCCACTATGCTATGACGCGGTTACAACTTCACTTGACGAACAAGCAAAAACTAAATTTAAGTAGACCCACCATTTAAGGAAAACTCCAATGCATTTTAACCTCCATGGTAGAAGTTACCCTGCGCTTTGGCGAACAAGGTTTTGACAAACAGTGGTTTGATTAAAACCATGGTGATGGAAGGACTTACGTGACTAAATATACTTTAATTAAGGGTTTGTTATTTAATGTCTCACCAGATTATTACTCTTTGTTAGAATGATATTGTTTGGAAATTATTCAACATCAACATTAGCATGCATTCTAAACATAATATTAAAATGTGCCAGTACATGACCCAACTAAACCAATTTCCTCGAGCCTAGAGGAATCGGTGGGTCACTAGGGGTCCTGTAATAAAGATCTTGAGTCTTCAAGTATGGATTCTTATCCTTTGCACCGACTCCAAGTACATTACAAAAACATCATTCTAAATTTATAATAAAATTAATTTTAAACTAATTTTACATCAATCAATTTAGAAACCTCGATTTACATTCGAGGGGAATGAGATGAGAAGAGAAGTACATGAGAAGAGGAGAAAGGTGGGACAGCATGCCCTATTTATAAATTACAATCTACATACCCAAAATTTTAAAACATTTGCATACGGTCTAAGGTCAGGACCGGCACCATGCAAATATACAAACAAGTACATAGCATACATTCAACAATCAAATTTTTGAAATTGGTGGGTCATTATAATTATCCCCAGACAATAAGAGAGATCTACAATTGGTCCAAAAGTTTTGAAAACTTTAAAATGGCCCCGCGCACTCGAAAGTGCGTGTTGCGGCGATGAGTAATCGCTGTGGCATGCGGTGACAAAACTTGACATTCACGCTCAACGTGCGATCGCCGCGGTTATGGGTTATATACCCGCAGCGAGCGCTTTGCCGTGGCTAGCACTGATTTTGTATTAGTATGAACGCAAACAAATGCACGCCGCAGCGATGGGATATTGCGCGGCGAGCGTGCACTGATCTGTAGCTCTACGATCAGTTCAACACACGTAACAAAAACACTACCAAAACGATTTGCAAACCTCCAAACATGCACCTAAACATCATTTCAACAAAAATCATCACCCAATATACCAAACTTGAAATCATCAAAAATTAAAATAACGATCTTAAAACATGCTTTTAAGGCCGATTTTACACAGATTCTAGGCCAAACCTTATCATATCAAATACTTATAATCAACCATCTACATAACAACATAAAATCTGTACCTAGGCTCTGATACCACTGTTAGGAAGCGATCCATTTACGTAGCAAAACCAAAACTTAACAATTTGATCGTCTCCATAGAACCAAGATCAGAGAACAAATTTACAGTTATATCAAAAATAAGAAATATTCAGAAAACTAATATAGAGGTTCAGAAAATCATACGCAGTGTTTGAAGGCTCCTCCAAGTTGTCTCTGAATGTATTTTTCTATTGACCCAAGTATAGGTCAAACCAAAGCAGTCCACACGAAGAAAATCGCAAGGAATTAAAGGGGATTGCTAGATCCTCTTTAGCTTAAGAACAAAGAAGAAAAATCAAAGAAATTGATTTTAGGAAAAACATTCTGACGTGGGGACTGTTTAAGAGCGAGAGGTTTTCTCTTTTTCAATGAATGAGTGAAATGAAATATTACAGTTTTCATATACCTTTTTCTTTTATAGTAAAGTTTATGCCCTATTCCCATATGGAATAGGCTTAGGCTCCAACCAAACACCCCTTGTTTCCAACACTCCCAATTAGATATTTATTTTAATTCACATTATCTCAATTAAAATCAATATATATATTTAATATATATATTAACATTTAACAAATAAGATAATTATTTAAATATTTGCAACACAATTAAACGTAATGTCACTTATTTATTTTCTAACAATTAAAGAAGGCTACAACCTTAGCAAATTTAATTGCACTGTGGAAATTACCAAATACCCTTTCGCCCAAAAAGACGAAAACGCCCTTCTTTCTTCTTGGCTCTTAAATTATCTTCTATGTGTGTGACCCATAGGCTCCTCATCATACCGGTAGTGTATAGTATCGCAATTAACACCAATTAATCGTCTCACTAATACACAGACCAAGATTGGCCCCTAACAAGGCATCATGGCCACCCGATAGATTCGGATTCAGCAAAGTAGCTACCTGTCAACGATATAGTTACCGTACAATTCAATCCTTTCATCATACGTTATCTTGACGAGACGAAGGCATAGAAATAGTGTCAACCTTTGGTTACTCTCGATATTATGTATTCAGTTACTGGACCAATGACCTGTATTATAAACTGGATAGAGAAACAACGCAATCCCACTGTGGCCACAGTTTTAGTGTTATTGCCATTTATTGAATTACGCTATGAGATAACTTTTCTCATACCCAGGAGTGATGAATCCTTTGTCTATCCACCATAGTCTTGATACACTCCTTGATGCAGCTAACAACTACCGTATTGACAACTCTGAATAGAACTGCGTTAGGCTAGTCTCAAATTGCACCAATCGGCACTCCGGTGATCTCAAGTCTAAGGATCACATGCACCATCATTCGTTAGAGGATTTGTTCCATAGACACTGGGGTTACCATCCATATAAAATCCTCTGGTGGGTCAGTCCAGTGAACTTGCTGCGGTGTATTCGCCTACAGCAAGCACCCATGTGTTGCACCAGGTTGTCACCAAACAACCTTGACAAGTGAGATCAGTCACTGCCTTTTGACAAGTTTGTTTAGCACTATGATAGCCTTACCGTATTATCTATGCCCTTACTTCAGAATAATACTGGGGCTACAGACGTTTCTAGAATGACCACTATATGTGCTCATAGGGATCTCATTATCAAGATTTGAAACACTTGATACCCTCGTCACACTTCTACCATTCTAAGGACATATATCAATACATATTGCAATAATAATGATTTACGCCATATAGAATAAAATGCCTTTTATTGATTAATGAACATTATTACAAAGTGTCAATTCTACAATAATTGATTGGCTCTAGGGCATCTACTCTAACATTAAACAATTCATCCAAAGAAGTCTATGGGTATTCATGAAGATGATGCTTACATGGCCATATCAGCCCAACTGACAGCACTTCAGAAACAATTAGGAGGTATGCAAGTATATTCAATTCAAACACCTCAAGTAACATGTGATTTTTGTGAAAGTAACCATGCAAGCATTGAATGCCAAGTAGGGAACACTTTTGCTTCAGCATCTTCATCATCAGAACAAGTCAATTATTTGGTTGGGTATCAGAGACAATGATGCGTTGAAATTATAACATGCAATGTGTAGCAAGTGCACTAGTCACAAAAAGTAATAAAGTGATAAGTAGAGTATCGTTTCCACGGGGAATGAGTGTTAAGCACTGATTTTCCTAGTTTTGTATCAAGTTGGAGCAAACGAAAGATGTTTGGATTTGTAGGAGAAAAATCAAGCTAAATTTAAAACAAGATCCACTACGTAATTTAAAAGCAAATTAATGGCAGCGAAATCAATTCAAGAGAAATATCAATTAAAACAAAGCGGTTAGGGTTTTGACTTCACTGGGATTTTATGAATTAATCTACGATTTCTGTTACTTCTACATTCACATGCAAGGATTATAAATCGGACACCCTAACATGTAAAACATACCTTCTCAGGCTATGTTTTCCTACTTGTCCCTATTAAGCTTCCGCACCCAACAAATTGAAGGTTAATAGTTCCAAGTTCATTGAGATAAATGAAATCCTAAATTGATTTCATTGATTCTCAAACCTATCTCTAGTGTTTAATCAATCAATGACATTTACCCTAAGAGGCTAATGCATGATTTACTTCTCAGTCTCATCATGCTCAACAAGAAATTTCAATAAAAACAAGGGTGATTACACTATCCATTCGATAGAATGGAAAAGAAACATAAATTTATTGATTAGACATTTAAACCCCAATTACATCAAAACCCTAACCCAAAAGTGAGTTAGTTCATACTAAAATTAAAGCAAATCAAAATAAAATTTGTAAACAAAGAATTCAACATGATGGAATAACGAAAAGAGATTAAATTCTTCCCTATTGATCAATTATCATTGCGGCAAAGAAAAAACTTCACTGTGGCGAACTTTTCCGAACTATTTAGAAATTACAAAACTGCCCTCAGCTTGCTTCCTTGCTTGAATCTTCAATCTTTAGTGATCCCCAATAGGAACAAGCTTCATAGTGCTTCGATTCCGCATCAGAACTTCCTTGAATCTTGAGATTTGCTTGCTTTTGGGTCCAGAAACTCAATTCCGCTCAATCTTTGCTTTAGCTGCACGTTTTGGCCTAAAGCATAAAATATATGAAATTAAGTTGCAATTCAGGCACAAACGAAAGAAGAAGTATCCAAAATCTGGCCAAAAGCCTAGATAAAACAGTATAATCCTAGGATTATCAGACAACAGAACAATCCTTTCTCCAACACGTACAATTCCAGTTGGAGAAATCATCCAAACTTGTCTTAGGGCAATCAGAACAATCAGAATCATCAAAATAACCAATGGAATTAAAGAACAATGCCAAACAATCAAGTGGGTGTGAATACTCAACCAGGGGATCAAAGAGTTTTGAAGTTGGAGGATATGTTCGGAAAGTTCAAGTAAGAGACCATAGGTTTTATGACTGAGACTAGGGCAAATTTCAAAAACCAAGGGGCGTCCATTCGGAACTTGGAGGTACAAATAAGGTAATTAGCCGAAAAGCTGAATGAGTGACCACAAGGTTCCCTACCAAGTAACACGGTGACAAATCCACGTGAACAAGTAAATGGAATAACTTCAAGAAGTGGAAAAGTCTTGGAAGAGGCTAAACAAAAAGGGAAGGATGAGAACCCACCAAGAAAAGCGAAGGAAGAATTTGATGAAGAAATTGAGGAAGAAGTCATGGTTGAAGAGAAGCCAATGAGTCCCAGAGAAGAAGAACCAAAAAGGGAAGAGAGGCTAAAGCAAAAGAAGGAAAAATTGCCATTTCTAGAGATACCATAGGGGTTGGCACATCACACCTAGGCCTGCAATCGAACCGAACATGAACGAACAGGCCCGTTTGAAAATAGTTTGATAAGCACGCTCGATTGTTCGTGTTCGTGTTCGTGTTCGAACGAACATAGGATCTGTGTCCGTGTTCGTTCGATTAACAAAAAGCTCGTTCGTGTTCGTTCGTAACTCGTTCGTGTTCGTTCGACTAACTCGTTCGACTAACTCGTAAATACCTGTTCGAATAACTCGTTCGATAATTTGTAAATACCTGTTCAAATAACTCGTTCGATAACTTGTAAACACCTGTTCGAATAACTCGTTCGAATACCTGTTCGAATAAAAAATATACACCAACTTTCCAATTCATGCTCTAAAAAACAAATATGCATATATTAATCATATATATATATATAATTGTGTATGTACAAAATTATTATCATACATATATTAATCATAAATTAAATATGTTTAATATGTTATGAAATTATCAAAATCATAGGTTATAATATATTTATTATCATTAAATAAATTATCGTAAATCTTTTAAATGTTTACATATATATTTTGTATCAATACCCATAAATTCATAGTGAAATGAGGGTCTATGATAATATATGATCAATACATATGTGTGATTAATTTGTTATATATAATTTGTAATTGTGTATATACAAAATTATTATCATACATATATTAATCATAGGTTAAATATATTAAATATGTTATGAAATTATGGAAATTATAAGTTATCATATATTTATTATCATTACATAAATTATCATAAATGTTTTAAATGTTTACATATATATTTTGTATCAACACCCATAAATTTATAGTGGAATAAAAGTCTATTGTAATATATGGTTAATACATATATGTGATTAATTTGTTATATTATCATTACTATCTATATATATATTTTGTATCAACACCCATAAATTCATAGTGGTATGAGGGTTTATTGTAATATATGATCAATACAAATGTGTGATTAATTTAGGTTTAATTAAGCTATTATATTATTAAATTTTTTATGCTATACATTACTTGATTATACAATATGTTATGTTTATCAATTTACCATACTATATTTATTATTTATTAATTGAAATGCTATCTTATAATATTTAATTATTGATTACATTTAGAAAAATATGAAGTTATTATTTTATTGGATTTACTATATTATATATCACTTGATTATACAATCTATTATGTTATTAAATTTGTCATGCTATGTATCATAATAATTTATTACTTTTTAATTAAAATGCTATATACTTATATATTTAATTATTGATGACATTTGGAAAAAAAAAAATCCAAACATATTATATATATAAGAGAAACAAATTTATTACTTTTTAATTAAAATGCTATATACTTATATATTTAATTATTGATGACATTTTGAAAAAAATCCAAACAAATTATATATAAGAAAAACAACAGTATCATAATATTTTATTATTGATTAAAAAAAATTATTCCAAACTAAATCAAACATAATATAAAAATGAAAAAAAAAATTTTAATTATAATAATGCATAACATATTTTTCGAACATAAACGAACGAACAATCGAACGATTGTTCGCGAACGGATGGATTAGTCGAACGTATAATGTTCGCAAACATAATCGAACAAACAACCCCTGTTCGAACTCGATCGAACATATTATCGAACGAATATCAAACTGTTCGCGAACATTATCAAACAGTAATCGAACGAACAACGAACGTTCGCGAACTGTTCGATTCGTTTGCAGCCCTAATCACACCCCTCCTATGCCTTTTCCTCAGAGGCTCAGAAAGCAAAATCAGGATAAGCAGTTCACAAAATTCCTTGATGTATTTAAAAAACTACACATTAACATTCCTTTCGCAAATGCCTTGCAGCAGATGTCTGTGACAACTGCTGTAAGCTAATACAATGCATGCATAATAACAATAGAAAATTGGGCCCAAAAACTCTATTTTCATTATAAGTCATGTGTCTTTTATACATAAAGAGGTTTGTTTACAAAAATTCATTTTAAAAGACAAAACAGGGGAAACAGTGTAGCTATTGCTCCTCGCTCTCCGACGCCCCTCCGACTGCATCGACACCTAGTTCCTGCATCCACAAAGGAAAAATAACGGGGTGAACACAAAATAATGCTCAGTCAGTAAAACCCTCTATCTGTCTGTCCCCGTATGTATTACTCTTAATTCTTTCCTTATACTATTTCTGTTTCTATTTCTGTTTCTACTAAACTTCATGGCCTCATCTTACCGGAGGTACGGCCGGATGGCGTTCACACAGTACCATCTCACTCTCCATGACTATCGGGTGGAATTCACACAGTACCAACCCGTTCTTAGTGACTACCGAGTGGGGATCACGAAGCACCTACTCGGTTTTCGTAACTATCGGGTGGAGAAACCTAGCCCCTACCCGTTTCTCATGACTTTTGGGTAAACGATCACCAAGCCTTAACCCGTCTCACACCTATCGGGTGATGATCACAAAGCATCAACCCACTCTACTAAAATGTCGGATGATGATCACAAGCATCAACCCACTTATCTAATAACTAACCGGTGGTGGTCACAAAGCATCCACCCGTTTCTAATACTTATGGGGGACGATCACAAAGCATCAACCCATCTCTAATGGCTATTCGGGTGGTGTCACAAAGCATCAACCCGATTCGTAACTGTCGGGTGATGATCACAAAGCATCAGCCAATTTCTACTACACTCTTCTCATTCACTATTCTAGCATTTTTCATTTCTTACCCTTAGAGTAGTTGCATCCACCAAGTTTTCTACTCATAGAGAATTGCATACCAAAGTTTCCTACTCTTTCTTAGGTCACTTTTCAATGCACAATTAGTGCCTATGGATGGTTCATCTCCACTAATGCACTTATGAAGTGCCAACATGTAATGTTGCAAGAATATAGGTTCACTACTCCTACTCAAACCTCTATTAGGCATTTCATCAAAAAACTCAAGTGCATCATAAAAACTCTACTACAGCAATGATTCAAAATCTTTCTCTAACCATCCAAATGGGGAGAAACCCCCTCACATAGCCACAAAACCTGCAAAGAAAGACACTTCCAAAAAGGGTTCCACAATACCTCATTCCATCTCAAACTACCTTTCCAACCCACAACTCATTTCTTATATTTGAAAGGTTAAACAATCACAAAGCACTAGAAATCTCTATTTAAGCCTCAATAACATGGCATATAACATGTATACACATACATACATCATTACTATCAAACCCTAATCAAGAAATTCTCAAATCTCAACTGGGTTGGGATTTTACTTACTTTGTTATGGAGAGACTTCACTAACTCTTCCTTTCACTTGTTTGCTTGACTTTTACCTCTACTCTCAACCAAAAGAACAAAAACCCTCAATAATCAATATATACTAAAACTCACAAAGCTTCACAACCAAAGTAAGAATCCTTACTTAGGATGCCTTATGTTGATTTCTACCCCAAATCACTTCAAAAGCCCTTTAAAACTCCTTGATCAAAGAAGAGAAGTTGAGAGGAAGCAAGAGAGGAGAGTGGCGTGGGAGAAGAAGATGGGGGTTGCATGTCTAACTCCTTTTAATGAAATTTATACACAAGCATTCCCATTTTGCCCTTACTCTTCTTTGGAAATTCTATCTATATCCTTTGATTCATTACAAACACACCCCCAAATCAACATATTCTCCATGAAAAATCCTTACATTTAACTCCCCACTTTTCCTGCTAATTAGGTGTAGGATGGTCAAATTGCCCTAAGGGAAGAAAATATCTAAAACTTAGCAAACATTTTGGTCGGCCTATCGCCGCGGCAAGGAAGGTTCTGTCGCCGTGGAGAAACTGTCCAGAGTGTTTCCCCGTGGTTTCAACACCTCTTCGCCGCGGCGAAGATTCTTCTTCGCCCCGGTGAAGCTTGGCACACTGAACTTCTTCTATTTTCAACCAATTTTAGGGCAAGCATTCAACACAACACTCAATCAAACAATATTACCAAGAAACCAACTCAAATAAGAGCAAAAGAAGAAACAACAACTACGTACCTCAAGTGGGGCGTTACAATGTCGAGCTACGCTAAGTTCTTCGAGGACATTCTATCAAACAAGAGAAAGTTGGAAGAGGAGGAAACAATGATGCTTACAGAGGAGTGTAGTGCCATTCTACAGAAGAAGCTGCTACCAAAACTTAAGGATCCAGGGAGTTTTCCTATCCCTTGTGTCATAGGAGATATTACATTTGATAAAGTTTTGTGTGATCTAGGTGCAAGTATAAATCTAATGCCTTTTGTAGTTTTCAGGAAACTATGGATTGGTGAAGTGAAGCCTAAAACCATATCCTTGCAGCTTGCAGATAGATCCATCAAACATCCAAGGGGCATTATTGATGATGTACTAGTTAAGGTGGATAAATTCATTTTTCTGGCATACTTTTTTGTGTTGGATATGGAAGAAGACAAGGAGATTCCTGTCATCTTGGGAAGTTGATCATGAGGGTGCAAGAGGAAGAAGTGACATTAAATGTCCTTGAGACTCTAAAAGTTCCATCGAAGCAAGATTCATGTTTCAAAATTGACTCGGTGGATCAGTTGGCAGTTAAAGCTTCCAAGATTGATGATCCTAAATCACCAATTAAGGGATGCATGGTCAAGTCAAGGCAAATCAAAGATGAAGACCATAACCTAGGAGTTTACACAACATACCTAGATGGGCCACAATCGAGCAAATGTCTTCACAAGGGACAAACTTCTCAGTTCAAGAATGCTGTGGGGAGTTAAAAAATTGGAAAGTTGTTGATGAGAATGCTCGAACCCTAAAAGGAATGACCAAGGGATGGAAATGGGTGGTTAAGTTCTCAATAAAGACCCATGTGACAAGAATCATCAACAATTGAAGCCTCAATGCAGGGAAAATGTTTGGGAAGAGATGTATCTGGATAGTTTGGATTGACGAAGGACTTGAGAAAGTCGAGCTTTCGACTGTAAACAAGCGCTTCTTGGGAGGCAACCCAAGTGTTCTCATTTTTAGTTGTTTTGAATTTGTTTATATGTTTTATGACTTAGGAAATAGTTTAATTTTATTTGTCTTTTGGTGTTTCAGATGAATGATCAAAAAATGGCAAGTAATGGAATTCCAAATTTCACCGTGGCGAAGTTTATTCTTCACCATGGCGTTGTACACACTGCCAAAGTTCACCACAGCGAGAAAATTTCGTTGCCACGACATTGAACGTATCACACAAATGATTCAAGAACTCTGCCGCGGCGAAGTTCATTCTTTGCTACGATGAAAACTGCCTTTTATATAAACTCGCGCTAGCTCTTCATTTTTTGTGAGAGCTTCCAAAAACTTTCGAGAACCAAACACTTCCACCTTCAATCCAGGGTGTTTCCAGTGAATATTCTTCCCACTACTCCACTCCTTAACCCTTATAAACACTAAATCACCTTACTTTTTCAAGGATTTTGTAAAGTATTGAAAAATTTTAGAAACCCTAGGTTTTCCAAAATTTGGGGATCTTGCGAGTTGGGTAGAAATTGGTGAAATTGAAGGTGAATTCATTGTGGGTGTGGTAAGCTTTCAAGTTCTCTAGCCTTAAATTAGATCAATTTCGGTTTTTAATGCTTTAAGTTTGAGAAATTGATTGAATTTCTTGAGTTGTGGATGTTGATGCGAATTGTGGAGTGATTTTGATTTGGGTAGTGTTGATTTTGATTTGTTTTGTGTTGAGGATGTTGGGTTTATGCTATTGAAGTTGTTTGAGTGCATTTGGAAGATTATAAATTTTGGGGTTTGAGTGTGAATTTTGAATTGTTAAAGGGTGAATTTAAGATTCAATTATTAGGTTGTGAGAAGTGTGCATTAGTGTTTGATTTGGGAGTTGAATTACTGAATTTCAGTGGTAGATTTGAGTGAACATTATTGAAAGCCAAAATGCCACTCAAAACGGCTACCAGTGGTAAAGGAAACCAAGTCGACAATATATTTGTGAATGAGAAGGCTACGCAGCGTTACGAAGGAGCAATTAAAAGAAAAGACAAAGGTTTTATTGCCAAGAGAGGGTTCACCACAGTCGATGCAGAAGCTTGGATCCAAGGGAGAGGTTAGGATCTCTTTCTGCTTGAACCAAAACATTTAGCCATAGAGCCGATAGTAAGAGAGTTTTATGCAAACTTCCCTAAGTGTGAGCTCGGGCATGTATATGTGAGGGGTATTAAGGTGCAAATTAGTGTGAAGATTATCAATGAATTTTACAAGATTGATCAAATTGACCGTGATGAGTATGTAGAATTCAAAAAGCAGGAGATTAACCAAGATGAGATTCTTAGAGTTATTGCAAAGCTGGGTACATCTTGGGAAATTTTGAAGAAGGGAAGGAGAAGCATAAAAGGGACTAATTTGATCCCCATGGCATGACTTTGGCAGTACTTTGTCTGTGCGAGGATGGTTTAGAAAATGCACTACAATACAGTGGTTTTTGAGTGAGCAGTTTTACTTTATGTCATTGCCACTGGAAAGAAAATGGATGTGGGGAATATCATAATGGAAAGTATACGGCGTGCAACTAAACCAGGGCAAGGGAGCTTTGCCTTCCGACATCTCATCACTGAGATTTGCACTCAAGCAGGAGTAAAGAAAGTAGATGATGAACCATTTCTTCATCCTACCCCAGCCCTCGATCAAAACTATTATTACAAGCTCCAAGAGCGTCCTACCAGTGAAGGAACCAACTCCGGCTCGAAAAGACCAAGAACCACAACACCTGCCACAACACCTAGTTCAACATCCATGACAAGGGAGCTATTGCAACAAATCTTGGACAAAGTGAACAGAATGGAACGACGTCAAGATTTGATGGCAGTTTAGACTAGGATGTTGTACGAGATGCAATACAATTGCTGTACCAATCTAGGCATTAATGTATCAAACTTCCAATGGCAAGATTGGCAAGAGGAGGAGGAAGATGATGCCATGGAAGAAGATGATGACGTTGAAGGAGAAGAGGAAATTCGACGAATGAAGCTTGAAACACTTGTTTTTGTATTTTCTGATTTCATTTCTTTTTGTCTTGTAAATTGGAACCTATTTCCTTTGTTAGATTGTTAATTGTTGTTGTTTGAATTTTCTAGTCTAGTTTGATAAGGTTGAGATTAGGTTGTAATTTTTTCGTATTAATCAGGGAAGATTTCTAACACAAATGGGCCCATAGATTTTCATTTGTTTTATAGATGATGATGATGAGGAAGCAAAGGAATGGGTGTGCATGATGTTGAACGAAAATCAGCCTTCACGAATTAATCAGGGAAATATCTCCTACCCTTTAATTCTATTTTTCTATTCCTGAAATGTGCATGATGTGACATTAGGGATAATGTCATTTTAAGTTTAGGGGTAGGAAAATTTGAAAAATTTTGTGTTTAGTTTGTTTTTGTGTTTTGTATTGTTATTGTCAATGATGAATTGCATAAGTCTATGATGAGAACTAGATTGTTGAGATTTTATTTATGGAAAATGTTAAGCATTGCTTCAAGTTTAAGTTGGTTGATTAACTTTCCTTTTCTAGAGGTTTGCTGAGTGGTTCAACCACCATTTTCATTATTTTGGCATGCTTAGAAACATTTTATGCAGTTAGGTTAAGTCTTGATAACGTTGGTAAACTCTAGAACCTAGTTGAGAAGTGCTTGAGGCAAAATTCTAGGAATAGACATTATTGAGGAAATGATTTAAGTAATTTTTTGGAACGTTTGAGCTTTTCCAACCGACCATGAGTAAATTTCTCCCTAGTCATCCATTTGAGCCTTATGAGATTATCGCTATCCTATTCTTCCTATGCAACCAAAAATGCCCAAACCTTTCACTCTAAACACGTTTCACAACCTTTAAGAGAATTCTGGACCTATTGCAAGACACAAAAGAGCTTAGAGAGTTTGTGAGATTTTGACGAACCAAAATCATAAGTTTGGGGGTCACAAAAAGGGCAAGAAGAAAGGGTAACTGACCTCAATAAATTGATATTTCATATTCATAAAAAAAAAAAATGCATAAGTTTGAGGGTTATAAAATGGCTGACACTTTGATTGGTGGTTGAGAAAGAAAGCGGAGATTGATGTAGCTCATAGTGTTTGCATGAGGAAAACTGAGTTCTCTTACTTTGTTTATCCTATCCTTTTCCTTGGAGCCCACTACCCTAGGCTAATGTCACAGCCTTGCAAAGACCTTTTGATCCTTAGTGATGTCTAGTCTACATTAGTGGAGAGTAGTTTGATACTTAGGCTTATGGTATTTATCACAATTTGATAAACTTCACATTTCTGCATAAAACAATTCGGGAAGTCGAAAGGTGGATTGAAGTGGGGATTACCTACTCAGGAGGGCGATAGAGAAAGATAGTCAATCAACTTATAACTTCTTCAAATGTTAAGCATTTTCTCGCAATAATGTTTCAACAACTTTTGAGACTTACATCAATTCTAGGCATATCTTTGTGTTTGATTTTGATTTCAAATTTTCATTTTCAATTTTGTTATCTTTTTCTATTGGTTAGTTATTCTTCTTTAGTCAAATTTGTGCCTGATGCTTGAGTACGAGCATGCCTTAAGTTTGGGGGTATTTGATAATCCTATGATTATACTGTTTTATCTATGCTTCTTGGCTGGATTTTGGATACTTTGTAAAACCCCTCCCTAGCCGGGTATTTCCTAAGTATCCCTTGGCCATTGAGAACCTAGAAAACGCACGCCTAGGAAAGAAGTTTATTTTAAAATCCTATTTAAAGAATAAACTTGTAGTTTAAAACATATATATAGATATATGTGTTTAATTAATTAAATTTTTTTTTAATTTACATTTTAATAAGTTCATTGTATAATCAAAAAATATAATTTCCTTTCTTGGAGTAAATTATGAAATCCATAGTAATACTTACTAGAACNAAACATGAGAATGAGTTATGAACCTTAATTATTGCAACATTGAATATTGGCATTTCCTAAGTGCATTAGTAAGCATGAACCATCCATATGTATTAATTGTGCATCGAGGAAGACTTCGAGAAAAAGTTGAGAAAGAGTAGTGAATTACTCTAAAAGTTAAGCTACATTATGTATTGAGTAATAGCTTGAGAGAGAGAGTAGAGAAATTGAGGTTGAGCAACTCTATAGAGAAAGAGTAGAGAAATTGATTTTAAGCTACTCTAAGAGTAGAGAAAAAGAGAGAATGAGCACTAGAGAACAAAGAGAAAGTAGTACTAGAGAACAAAGAGAAAGTAGTGCTAAACAGAAGAATATAGTAAGTTGTGCGATGGGGAACCCGTGAGTGATGAGTAGAGTCACGAGAGTGGGTGCTTTGTGATCCCCAGCCGTGCCTCCGGTAAGATGGGGCTGTGACCGTCACGAGAGTGGGTGCTTTGTGATCCCCAGCCGTGCCTCCAGTCAGAAGAGGCCATGACCGTCACCGTCACGAAGAGTGGAATCTGAGGTTCCAGCCATGCCACTGGTGCAGAAGTGGTCGTGACATTTAGGGAGAGAGAGAGAATACACTCACGTGGCCAAGGGTTCCGAATCCATGCATGACCAAATCCGGTCGGTAGAGAAAATGAGTAAGTCACGAAGAGTGGGTGCCTTGTGATTCCCCAGCCGTGCCTCCGATCAGAAGAGGCCGTGACATACATCAGAGAACTTATAGAGAAGAGTATGAGAAATAGAAACAGAAACAGAAAGAAAACATAAATGAGAAAAGGTCACGAGTAGTGGGATCTTTGTGATCTTCCGACCGTACCTCCGGTAAGACTGGGCTGTGACATATGAGAGAGTAAAAGTCACGCAGAGCGGGCTTGAGTTCCCGGCCGTGCCTCCGGTGAGATGAGGCTGTGACATTCAAATGAGAAAGAACAGAGAAAGAAAAGTATAAGTCACGAAGAGTGGAGCGAGTTCCAACCGTGCCTCCGGTAAGATGGGGCCATGACATTTAAGAAACAGTTGACAGAAAAAGAGCTATGTGGAAGAGAAACAGAGAGAACAAGAGAGTATTGTAAGGAAAAGAATTAAGAGAAAGAGTTACGGGGATAGTTGAGTTGAGGATTTGCTTACTAAGCCTTTCTACGCTCACCCCGTTGTTTCTATGTGTTTTGCAGGATCTAGGTGTGGAAGCAGTCGGAAGGACGTCGGCAAGCAAAGAGAAATAGTTACACTGTCCACCCTGTTTTTGAGAGCTTTTGTATATATAATACTTTATATTTGTGTAAAGTACATGTATATTTAATAAAAGAAAATTTTGGGCCCATTTATTTATGTTATAATACATGTAATTTATCATATGTATTTTTATGAGTATATGAGTAGAAAGCAGTTGTTACACGGTGGAATTTTGGATGATCGAGGTGTAGGGATTTAATCGTTATTTAAATGGCCAGACCTCCCAATTTTACATTTAAAAAAATATCCTGAAATTATTTTTGAATTTTTTTTTTTTAATTTAGAAAAGAGGCACACTTAGATCATCTTCAACCCATTGCACCAAATTGGTGCAAGTTTCACACCAAATTGGTGTGATTGTTGCTGTAAAAGACTATTGTAATAAGCCAGTTTGTTCATATGTTATTCATGTGCAAGGACAAGTGACGGTCAAGATGGGATCCGTTAACTCAAAATACTCCAATCTTGAGTTCCTAGACGAATGTCACTAAACATTGGAAAAGGAAAATATCTGGCCAGAGTGTAATGAATGTCAGATGAAAGGTAGTTTCATGTTGATGAGTTCCATTGTATCGACTGACAATTCGATTAAAGATTAAGTTAAGGGTTTTGACATACCATGAACCTAATTGGGATTAGATGACGGAGGGATTTTACTACACGATACGTACGATCAGAAATGGTTCATTGGAGTTTACACTTCATTATGGTTTAGGGGTTATGGAACATTGCTAGACGTCTACCATAATCAGTGGGAGTTTCGATTATAAAGAGTTATAACGAAACATATATTAGGCCCATGGCTAGATCATAGTGAACCAAAATGGTCACACTTTAAATTGCACAAAATGCTATGACACTTTCTAAATCCACATTAATAAATCCAGTACTTCCTATATAATATATACGATTATTACTCAGAAGCGAATGAATTCAAAAATATTAATCACCAATTTCTCTAATTTTAATTTTTTAACCATAAGTGACATCTAATCATAGAAGGACATACTATGTAAATGGAAGTGCAGGATTTTGTTTGAAACGAACTCATACACAAGCATTCTCTTAGTCTCCCAAATACACTATCTGAAAAGATGTACAAGATATTCATGGTGGATACCACTAATGATTTCTATCTCTTTCCTAAATTCTTGCTCCTCTAGTCTCCATTCGGCTCTTTGCTTTTTTATAGCAACAAGTTCCCATCTTGAAGGACTCTTTTATAGACAATGCCAAAAGCGTCCTCACCAATTACTTTGTCTTTGGAGAAATTATTTGCAGCCTAAAAAATCCAAATCAAAAGAAATAATCAGGAGATGCCCATTCATATATATAGAAAGTAGATCTGAACACTTACTTGTTGCTTAGAAATTTTTTGTTGCCAACCCTGTTGAGTGTCACCTAGAGAGATTAAAAAAGAATATTTAAACTGAGTTCATAAATCCAGTTTCTCATAAGCTCACAAGTTCATGTCTAGGACTTAAAACATTCAAATGTGTTTATGTAAAATTGTTATAATTGATTCACTTATGCTTGCTTTAGGTATATAATGATATGAAACTCAAAAGTTAATTTCACAGGGAAGGAGAAATATTGATTAAATATGAAACGTTTATTGCAAGGAGAAATTTTTTTATTAAAAAATTTGGCTCTATAGGGAACACATAAATGAAAAGGGGAGAGGATAGTACATCTGAATTCGATATATTTTAGGAATTTAGTGTCTATCTCTTTCGAATCTTGCTCCTCAGTCTCATTAGCTCTTTGCTTTTTTATAGCACAGTTCCCATCTCGAAGGACTCCTTATGACATGCCAAAAGCCACCTTCACAAGTACTTTGTCTTTGGAGAAATTATTTGGTGCCTCCTTTAGTTCATATATGTAAATGTTTTCACACTGCACGGTCAGAGGCGTGGATGTTGCCTATCATTAGACGATCCTTCAATGAGAGAGGAGAAAAAAAAAAAACAAAAAAAATAATCAGAATGCCGTTCAACAGACGGAAACAACATTGTAAATTACTTGATTCACTTGCTGAGGAAACTGTTATTTTTGCCTATCTTGTTGCGTGTCACCTACAGAGATTAAAAAGAGTTTTAAATTGATTCCGAAGTGAAGCTTAAATGAACACGCTTTCCTTAGTCTAGAGCAGCTTTTTCATCTTCTTAGTTTTAGATTTGATGAATTTGTGTTGAAAAGTGAGAAAATTTGGGATTAACTCTGGTGGATTCTTCAATTAGGAGAGATCTCTTGTCTTTTCTCCAATTTTTATTTTGTTGAACTTTGGGTTTATTGTTTTTCTTGCTTATAGTATGGATTTAGCTATGAACTAACCCATTTTGGGTTAGGGTTTTGATGTAGTTCGGATTCTCATGGATTAAGCAATTGATTTTTATTATTTTCATATGCTATTGCAATGATTGTGGGGTTATTCTATTGTTAATGTTATTAATTGATGAACATGATGAGATTGAGAAATAATTCATGTTAAGCTTCTTGGGTAATCACCATTGTAGTATTAAATGCTAGAGATAGATTTAAGAATCAATGAAATCAATCTAGGATTCTAGGTGCTTAACGAGCTTAGAACTATTAATCTTCAATTTATTGGGTGCGGAAGTTTAATAGGGAAAAGTAGGAAAACATAGCCTGAGAAGGTATGTTTACACTTTAAAGAATTCGATTTACAGTCAATGCATGTGAATATGGAAATAGCATAATCTGTAGGTTTAATCCATAAAGTATGAATGAAATCAAAACCCTACCCGTTGTTTTAAACTGATATTACCTTGATTTTAATCTTGCTTTCATAATTTAGTTTTGAATATTTAGAAATTTTGTTTTAGTTTTAAGTTTAATTTTCTCCCTTTAATCCAGACAACTCGATTGCTTCAACTTGAAAACAGCAAAAAAAAACTTAGTGCTTAGCAACCAATCCTCATGGGAACGATACTCACTCATCACTTTATTACTTGTGCAACTAGTGTACTTGATATTTATGCATGTTGTAGTTACAATGCATCACCAAGCATACGTGAGTTTTTTCAAAATGAGCAATCAAGAATTATGCAAAAAAGAACTCAACAACAAGGTCAAGGACCTCAAAATAACTCTAATTCTTTTCAATATTTTGATGATCTTACAGGATTCGGAACTAATTTATTGGAATACTTTAGTTATTTTAGTTTATGCTGTAATTTCTTTTAATTTTAGTATTTTTAAATTAGTGTTAATTTTTATTTTGAGTTATTGTAGTTTAATATTTGCATTGAATAAAGTTTTGTTTTTAATTTTTCATCATTTTTTTAATTATATCATTATTATGAATTTATTATTATAAATATGAATATGAATAATAATAAAATTAACTTGAAAGCAAATAACAAAAAATAAATAAATAAATAAAAATTTGTATGAACAGTTCCACGCCAATTTGCTGCACAAAATTTGGCGTGGCACTATTCAACTGCGCCAAATTGGTGCAGCAAATGGCGCTGCATTGGAGCAGCAATTTCACGCTATTTTGGTGTTTTTCACACTAAAATAGCATGGGTTGGAGATGCCCTTAGGATTCATTAAACATGTAAAACGGGTTAAACTTATAAGATTTAAACACGTGTGTAAAATATAAT
The DNA here is from genome assembly GCF_008641045.1 of Pistacia vera. Classification (NCBI taxonomy): domain Eukaryota; kingdom Viridiplantae; phylum Streptophyta; class Magnoliopsida; order Sapindales; family Anacardiaceae; genus Pistacia; species Pistacia vera. The sequence goes on from NW_022196435.1 coordinate 508,018, forward strand.
TAACGTTTGTTTAAATTTTGAAATTTGAAAACGAGCCCCCACCTTTTAAAATCGCTTAAGCGAGCCATATACCCAAAAAGATTGATGAACACATTTCGTTTCTCTGCTATTTTTGGCAACGACAATGCCCTAATTCCAACAAATATTCAATCTTAAATCTTCCTTACACGAAACCTTGGCTGATATTCAATCCTAAATCTTCCTTACACAAAACCTTGGCCGATATTCAATCCTAAATCTTCCTTATACAAAACCTTGGCTCACATGTTATTCATGTGCGAGGACAGGTGATGGTCAGCATGGGATCCATTAACTCAAAATAGTCAAATCTCGAGTTCTCAGACGAACGTCAATAAACATTGGAAAAGGGAAATCTCTTGCCAGAGTATAATGAATGTCAGATGAAAGGTAGTTTCATGTTGACGAGTTCCATTGTATCGATTGACAATTCGATTAAAGATTAAGTTAAGGGTTTTGACATACCATGAGCCATTCTTAATTGGGATTAGATGACAGAAGGATTTTACTACACAATACGTAAGATCAGAAATGGTTCATTGGAGTTTACACATCATTGTGGTTTAGGGGTTATGGAACATTGCCAGACGTCTACCATAATCAGTGGGAGTTTCGATTATAAAGAGTTATAACGAAACATATATTAGGCCTATGGCTAGATCACAGTAAACCAAAATGGTCACACTTAAAAATGCACAAAATGCTGTGACACTTTCTAAATCCACATTAATAAATCCAGTAATTCCCGTATAATATATACGATTGTTATTCAGAAGCGAATGAATTTAGAAATATTAATCACCAATTTCTCTAATTTTAATTTTTTAACCATAAGTGACAGCTAATCACAGAAGGACATCCTATGTAAATGGAAGTGCAGGATTTTGTTTGAAAAAAACTCATACACAAGCATTCTCTTAGTCTCCTGAATGCACTATCCAACAAGATGTACAAGATGTTCGTGGTGGATACCACTAATGATTTCTATCTCTTTCTGAAAGTCTTGCTTCTCCAGTCTCTATTTAGCTCTTTGCTTTTTTATAGCAACAAGTTCCCATCTCGAAGGACTCCTTCATAGACAATGCCAAAAGCACCTTCACCAAGTACTTTGTCTTTGGAGAAATTATTTGTAGCCTCCTTTAGTTCATAATATGTAAATGTTTCAACACTGCACGGTCAGAGGGTCGTGGATGTTCCCTAATTCATGTAGACATCCTTCAAGAGAGAGGGAAAAAAAAAAAACAAAAAAATAATCAGACATGGCCGTTCACATGGACGGAAAACAACTATTGTAAATTACTTGATTCACTTGCTGGGGAATGTTATTTTTGCCTATCTTGTTGCGTGTCACCTACAGAGATTAAAAAAGAGTATTTAAATTGAGTTCGTAAGTGAAGCTTAAAAATGAACACGTACTTGTTGCTTGTAATTTTTTGTTGCCGACCCTACTATGATTGTCACCTAAGAGATTAAAAAAGTATTTTAAGCTGAGTTCATAAGTCCAGTTTCTCATAAGCTCACAAGTTTGTGTCTAGGACTTAAAACATTCAAATGTTTTTATGTAAATTGTTATAATGGATTCACTTATGCTTGCTTTAGGTATAAATTACATAAACTCAAAAGTTAATTTCACAGGGAAGGAGAAATATTGATTAAATATGAACGTTATTGCAAGGAGAACTTTTTTTATTAAAAATTTGGCTCATAGGGAACACATAAACGAAAGAGGAAGGATAGTACATCGAATTCGATATTTTTTAGGAATTTAATCATTAAATGCCAATAGCAGGTACAACCAATCTGCCTTGCCTAATTAAGTTAAAGCTTCACGCTCAAAGTTAAACAACATACCCATGACAACATCTAGAGTGCTACCGCATCTTGTCTACGTAGCAAAAACACATACCCAGACACAACCCATCCTAACCCTCCTTTACCATGGAACCCAGCGCTCCCGTTAGACTCAGGTGACCGAGGCGTACCACGTGAAAATCTGTAAAACCTGCAAAACCTGTTTTTTAGAATACACTTTCTATAAAACCATTCTCTTATTTTCATCATGAAACGTATACACATAATATATATATATATTCCTTAGAATATTCCTTTCTCTTTCTTTTATGGTAATAATCAACAATTAATTTATTTCACTTATTATTTTTGTATATATTAATTAAATATTAGGAATGATATTTTTATTAAATAATAATTACTTTTATGGTAATAATTTCTTTTATGGTAATAATCAACAATTAATTTATTTCACTCATTATTTTTGTATATATTAATTAAATATTGGGAATGATATTTTTATTAAATAATAATTACTTTTATGGTAATAATTTCTTTTGTGGTAATAATCAACAATTAATTTATTTCACTCATTATTTTTGTATATATTAATTAAATATTGGGAATGATATTTTTAATAAATATTCTTTAGAATATTCTTTTTCTCTTTCTTTTATGGTAATAATCAACAATTAATTTGCAGTCCTTTGCCATGTGTCCTGGTTGTTTATAGTCGAACCTCCAACAGTTTGAAAGGAAGTAGCCTGAGTAACTTTACAGTCCTTTGCCATGTGTCCTGGTTGTTTACATATGAAACACACATTGGTCGTTATTAGACAATTCCCTTTTATGCTACCTCCCACATTTTTAACAATGGGGAAGATTATTCCTTCTCTGTTGCTGCTGTGGAGTCCTCTTATTTTTGCCACCCTTCTTTTGAAATCCTTGTTGAAATTTTCTTTTACCTTTGTCCTCCGAGACCTGAGTGGAATTCCCTACTCAACTTTCTGAACTGCTATCTGGCCTGAACTAGAACTACTAATCACCAACTTCGGGTTCTTCATCCGCCTCTCCTTATTCACATAAATCTCTGCTCTTAATGCCCTTTCCTAGGCCTCACTATAAGTTTGGGGAGGCTGACTACCTGCTATAACAATCTGGGCAATTTTCAGGTGCAATCCATTAACAAATCTCTCTAACCGGCACTGTTGAATAGTAGGAGCAAAACGGGCTAAGGAGTTAAACATTGTAGCATACTCTCTAACAGTCATATTACCCTACTTCAATTCCATGAACTCTTGAGTCTTCACGGATAACATGTCCGCCGACTGGTATTCTACTTCAAATAGCCTTTTGAATTCATTCCAAGTAAGAGCACTCGTCACATAGGTATGCTCCATCAGCTTCCACCATACCTGGGCATCTCCTCTCAACAAATAGGAAGCATAGCAGACTTTTTCCTGGTCACTCATGGGAAACAAGGCCATTGCCCGTTTGATAGTCTCAAACTCTCCTTTGTCACCGCCAGATCGTTTGAACCACTGAACTCCAGAGGTTGGTACTTTTGAGAAAGATTATAGATTGGTTCCACTTGTCCAGAAGGTGTAGCATCCATCGGCATAACTAGTCTAGTTACTGGATGTGGAACTGGTATTTGGAGCTGAGGCTGAACTACTGGAGTTGAGGGATTTGTGTTCACTTGGGTACTTATACTCTCCGGGATAACCCTCCTAAAGGCTTCAGTAATGACTGCCTGAATCATCCTGTTGATTGCATCCTTATCCAAAACAGAAGCATTTTGGGTAGACGTAGGTGGTCCACTATTAGGGGGCGCATTGATAGTCGGTGCTACTGGCTCACTAGTGCCCTATTCATTAACATTCTCCTCGCCCGTCCTATTAACCTTTTGTGAATGCCTCGTAGCCATACACTTTACTCACACAAATTTCAATCAAATTTAGCTAATTCTATTCACTAAGCAAGTGAAGAAAATACTTAGAGCAATTGGTTGGAAAGAGTATCTTAGGGACGCGTAAGGAATGATACTTCCATTACTTCCAAACACCAACACCAACATCAATCAAATATAAAATAACTATAACAATTCAATCAAAACATCATTTCGGACACCCAAAATTGCACTCTGATACCAACTGTAAAACCCCTCCCTACTGGGTATTTGCTAAGTTCCCTTGGCCATTGAGAACTAGAAAACGCATGCCTAGGAAAGAAGTTTATTTAAAAATCCTATTTAAATATAAACTTGTAGTTAAAAATATATTTTTTTTAATTTAACTTCTAAACTATAATGTTCATTGTACAGTCAAAAAATATAGTTTTCATAAACCCTAGGTTTTTATCAATTGTAGTCATAAGGGAGATTTTTTCCTTACCTTAGTATTCAAAGCACAAAGCACCTCCTCCTTAGCTCCAAAGGTTCACCCTTTCTACCTTTATATATAACCCTTATGAATTTCTCTTTAAAACTAAGATCAGAACAACTAGGGTTTTGAAACTCACCTTAAACCTGAAATTGAAGTTCTTTAAGGTGTGGATGATGCTGCTTTGAAAATCAACTTGAAACTCCTATGAAATTTGAAATAAAAATGCTTGGATTGGTGGCTTTTTTGGATACTAATCATATGGATTTGTATAAAAAGACCATTATACCCTTGGTTACCGTTTACGCCCATTTACCATTCAATCAACTTATGACCATTCTACCCTCTTTCTCTTCATGACATCACCCCTGCACTTTATAATGCCACATCTCAAAATACTGTAATTGACCATTTTTTCCCTTCCATTCAAAAAAAAAAAAGAAAATTACTTGAAAGTAATTTCATACCTTAGGGCATCGAATAATAACGCGGGGTACAGTTAACAACATACCCGACAACATCCAGAGTGGCTAGCGCATCTTTTTGTGTCGGAGCAAACACATACCCATGCACACCCATTCTGACCCTCCTTATCCCATGAATCCAGCGCTCCATTAGACTCAGGATGAGACGTGCCACGTGAAAATCCTAAAACCCTGCAAAACCTTTTTTTTAGAATACACTTTCTATAAAACCATTCTCTTATTTTCATCATGAACGTATACACTAATATATATATTCCTTAGAATTTCTCTTTTTCTTTTCTTTAGATCGGAGAGGGCCCGAACAGTACCTTGATGGGATGAGATGGCGGACAGGAACTGTGCTGGTAGTGGAGGTGGGAGATGGCTGGAAGAATCATGTGTAATTTTTTATTATGAACCCGATGCTAGTATTTCTTCGTATTGTCTCTGTAGCGGTGGAATTTTGGATGATGGAGTGTTCGGATTTAATCGTTTTAAAGGCCAGACCCTCCAATTTTACATTTAAAAAAATATCCTGAATTATTTTTGAATTTTTTTTTATTTAGAAAGAGGCACCTTAGATCATCTTCAACCTCTGCACCAAATTGGGTCAAGTTTCACACCAAATTGGTGTGATTTGCTGTAACACTATTGTATCTCTAACCTACTGCATCAAATACTACACCAAGAAATATTCCTTAGAATATTCTTTAAAATATTATTTAGATATTCTCTTTCTCTTTCTTTTATGGATAATAACCAATTAATTTATTTCACTCATTAGAATATCTTTAAAATATTCTTCGAATATTCTCTTTTTCTTTTATGGTGTAATTTCTTTTATGGTAATAATCAACACTACTTTATTTCACTCATTATTTTTGTATATATTAATTAAATATGGGAATTAATTTTTATTACATAATAATTACTTGTATGGTAAATAAAAATTAATTATTTCCTCTTATTTGTATATCTTAATTAAATATTGAGAATGATATTTTTTATTAATATTTTTAGAATATTCTCTTTCTCTTTCTTTTATGGTAATAATCAACATTTTTATTTACTCATTAGATATTTTTAGAATATCTCTTTCTTTTCTTTTATGGTAAATTTTCTTTATGGTAACAATCACAATATTTATCTCACGCTTATTTTTGTATATATTTAAATATTGGATGATATTTTTTAAAAATAATACTTACTTTAAATTATACTAATTTAATAAATTAAGCATTTATTTATCAATATTAGTTAATGATGATTTATTATGGGTTGAGCTTTATAGTTGAAGAAAATACTATTCTAATAAAAAATAATATTTCAAAAATTGTATTGTCCATTCAAGCTTTGAGATTTGGTGCTTATTCAAGATGTATTGTCATTCAAGCTTTTGAGATTTGTGGATTATTCAAAAGAGTGTATTGTCCATTCAAGCTTTGAGATTTGTGGCTTATTTCAAAAAGATGTATTGTCAATTCAAACTTTTAGATTTGTGGCTTATTTCAAAAAGATGTATGTCCATTCAAGCTTTTGAGATTTGTGGCTTTTCAAAAAGATGTGTTGCCATTCAAGCTTTTAGATTTGTGGATTATTCAAAAAGATGTATTGTCATTCAAGCTTTTGAGTTTGTGGCTTATTCAAAAGGATGTATTGTCCTTCAAGCTTTTTTTAGATTTTTGGCTTATTCAAAGATGTATTGTCTTCAAGCTCAAAAAGTTTGTTGCCATTCACTGCTTAATTCACCTTATGTTATAAAAGAGCATACACACATTAGTTTTCATCACATCTCGTTCTATTTCCTCTTAGAAAAAAATATGTCTTCTTCATTTGTGTTACAAATGAATACACAACGAAGTTTCTTCGACACACAATGAAAGACTCATCTATGTCTATTTTATCTTGATGTTCTTCAAAACCCGATTTTAGGTATAAACCAATCTAGTATCAATTCTGGTCTCGAGTTGAGCTTGACTACAATAGTTCCAAACCCGTGTTTCTTACTCAGGTTCAAAACAAAAGATCTTTACATTGTCGAATGCATCTGATCTTTAGAGCTTGGCAGTGAGGGGATCTTACATCAAATTGAAAAAACGAATCAAGTGTGCTTCTGAGCAAGATATTGTAGTATTTGTTACATTTAATTAATTTTTTTTAACTAATTGATTTTAACATTATATGTACATTGTTTTGTAGATGATTCAGCCAAATGTTACTAGCACAAGATAAAAGTTACAGAAAGGTTTCAGATTTGATCATGGCCTATACTTAAGGATTTGAAAAATTTACAGATAATGTTAAGCGTAGAAGTATTTCAGGCAAACCTGGTAGGTTTGTATCACAAGAAGCAGACTCCCACTTCAAAGTCTCCCCAATCGGTGCCTTGTGACATGTCTAAAATTCTCTAAACATAAATGATGAAAATATTGGGGGTAGTTCAGCTCAACGACCCATTGGGGTGAAGAAAGCAAAATTTAAAAGGAAAAATGATAAGAAGTTTTAAACAGTTTTGAAACTATTCAAAGAAATTGACAGCTCACTGCTATTTTCAATCAGGGCAACTCACTAGGCACAAAATTATGAAATCCAAATGAAAAAATTGTTGGCAAAATAGCGAAAGAACAAATTTATCAAGGTTTGAAATCATAACCGATCCAAGCCTACGTGAGTTTTTTCAAAATGAGCAATCAAGATTATGCAAAAAGAGCTCAACAACAAGGTCGGACCTCAAAATAACTCTAATTCTTTCAATATTTTGATGATCTTACAGGATTCGAACTAATCTACCGGAATACTTTAGTTATTTTAGTTTATGTTGTATTTTCTTTTAATTTTAGTGTTTTTAAATTATGTTATTTTTTTTTGAGTTATTGTAGTTAATATTTGCATTGAAATAGTTTTTTTTTTTATTTTTCATCATTTTTGGAATTATTCATTATATGAATTATTATTTAAATATTAATATAATAAATCAAATTAACTTAAATACAAATAACAAAAAAAAAATTGTATGAACGTACCACGCCAATTGGTGTGGATGAACATGTGCACCAATTTGGCATGGCGCTTTCCCGCACCAAATTGTGCGGTAATGGCGCTGCATGGAGCAGCAGTTTCACGCTTTTTGGTGTTTTTCACACAAAATAGCGGGTTGGAGATGCCTTAGGATCATTAAACATGTAAATGGTTAAACTTATAAGATTTAAAACAATGTGGTAAAATATATTAACGTTTGTTTAAATTTGAAATTTCAAAACGAGCCCCCACTTCAAAATCATCTAATCGAGCCATACCCAAAAAAAGATGACAAACATTCTTTTCTCTCGATTTTGGCAACGCAGTGCCCTAATTCCGACAAATATTCGATCCTAAAGCTCCTACACAAAACATGGCTGATATCTAAAGAAGAGGAAAACCTAACCCAATCTCAATCCTAGACTCTGGGCGGCGCAATTCAAATTTTTTTAGAAGAAGACGCTTTGGTGGATCATCCAATGAGAAGAAAATATCATCGAAGAATTCCCTACGCAAATAATGTTAATTGGGCAATAACATTGCATAGTAGGCATTCTGAATGTCTCCATTGAATATCATGTGATTGTATTAGTGTGGGTGATTATAAGAGGTGTCACTAAGACATTAGCATGGATAAATGGTTAGTGAACTATTTATCAAAAATGACAGACTACTACAAATCACATGGACGTGGTTAATGATGCATCGTAGGATCGTGCTAGTGTACCACTGATCCTTAGACCTGAGACATCACGGTTGAATTCAACCTAGGTTGCATAGGTTCATATGGAGTATAAGCACGAGACTAGTCATGTCTTGTGTAATAAGCCAGTTTGTTCATATGTTATTCATGTGTGAGGACAAGTGATGGTCAAGATGGGATCCGTTAACTCAAAAAAGTCCAATCTCGAGTTCCCAGACAAATGTCAATAAACATTGGAAAGGGAAATCTCTGGCCAGAGTATAATGAATGTTAGATGAAAGGTAGTTTCATGTTGACGAGTTCCATTGTATCGATTGACAATTCGATTCAAGATTAACTTAAGGGTTTTGACATATCATGAATCATTCTTAATTGGGATTAGATGACAGAGGGATTTTACTACACGATATGTACGATCTGAAATGGTTTATTGGAGTTTACATTTCATTGTGGTTTAGGGGTTATGGAACATTGCTAGACGTCTACCATAATCAATGGGAGTTTTGATTATAAGGAGTTATAACAAAACATATATTCGGCCCATGGCTAGATCACAGTAAACCAAAATGGTCACACTTAAAAATGCTCAAAATGCTATGACACTTTCTAAATCCACATTAATAAATCCAGTAATTCCCATATAATTTATACGATTATTATTTATAAGCGAATGAATTCAGAAATATTAATCATCAATTTCTCTAATTTTAATTTTTTAACCATAAGTGACATCTAATCACAAAAGGACATACTATGTAAATGGAAGTGCATGATTTTGTTGAACTAACTCATACACAAGACTTCTCTTAGTCTCTCGAATGCACTATCCAACAAGATGTACAAGATACTTGTGGTGGATACCACTAATGATTTCTATCTATTTTGAAAATTCTTGCTCCTCTAGTCTCCATTTAGCTCTTTGCTTTTTTATAGCAACAAGTTCCCATCTTGAAGGACTCCTTTATAGACAATGCCAAAAGCACCTTCACCAAGTACTTTGTCTTTGGAGAAATTACTTGCTGCCTCCTTTAGTTCATAATAAGTAAATGTTTTGGCACTACATGGTCAGAGGGTCGTGGATGATGCCTAATTCCTGCAGACGATCCATCTAGAGATATAGGAGAAAAAAAACAAAAGAAATAATCAGGAGATGCCCGTTTACATACACGGAAAACAACTATTATAAATTACTTGATTCACTTGTTGCAGGAAACTGTTATTGTTGCCTTCTTGTTGCGTGTCACCTACAGAGATTAAAAAGGAGTATTTAAATTGAGTTCGTAAGTGAAGCTTAAAAAAACCAAATCAAAAGAAATAATAAGGAGATGCCCATTCATATATATAGAAAGCAAATTTGAACATTTGTTTCTTGGAAATTTTTTGTTGCCGACCCTACTGAGTGTCACCTAGAAAGATTAAAAAAGAGTATTTAAATTTAGTTCGTAAGTGAAGCTTAAAAAAACCAAATCAAAAGAAATAATAAGGAGATGCCCATTCATATATATAGAAGGCAAATCTGAACACTTGTTTCTTGGAAATTTTTTGTTGCCGACCCTACTGAGTGTCACCTAGAAAGATTAAAAAAGAGTATTTAAATTAAGTTCATAAGTCCAGTTTCTCATAAGCTCACAAGTTCGTGTCTAGG